>NC_142809.1:12830933-13165933 GCF_049724085.1 Artemia sp. Qi Xiang Cuo | reverse complement strand
TTGGTATCAAAATTCCGTTTTTTAGAGTTTCGGTTACCATTGAGCCGGGTCGCTCCTTACGTGCAGTTCGTTACCACGAACTGTTTGATAGGTTTGTTTCTTATTTCTGTTTTTATTGATTTTGGTTTTAGATTTTATTTAATTTTAGATTTTACAGATTATTTTAGATTTTATTTTTAGTTCTATTATTTAGTTTCTTCTGTATTTAGGATTGAAAACGCCTTGTTATATAAAGGCGAAATATATATCCGAAATATTATGCGACATATTATTATAAAGGCGAAATATTATGTAAAGTAGGTCAAAATATGTTGTAAATGGACATGGTCCACTCTTTAGAAGTTTTCCTCTTTCTTTAAAGTTCGAGCAGGTTTTTGTGTGATTTCGTGGCTTTTGTGTGATTTCGTGGCTTTTGTGGCTTGTTATATCATGTGGCTTTTGTGGCTTGTTATATGTGGCTTGTTGTTATCCGCGTCGTTTTAGTTTGTCTTTTCCTTCTAATGGCTGTATTCTATGGCTGCATTCTATGGCTGTATTTAGAGAATCAAATATATACAATAGTCCAGGACTTTTAGCTCAAAAAAGTGTCGAACCCGGACAAAATTGCAATATAAACGAAAATGGTACCAAAATGATCAGAAAAAAATTCTGTACAACATACTAAAAGTCCCCATAACTCCGAGTGGGGTGAGTACCCGAAAAACAGGGGAAAAGGGGGAAATGCGAGGGAAAATGGGAAAAATGCCGAACATGCCCAGAAAATAGTTTAAAGTGAGTTTTCTGAGGTTTTCACATACGCTGATTACGAAATTGACATCTAAAATTCAGTATAGAAAAAGAGTACTACGGAAAACAGGTGGAACAGGGGGAAGAGGGGAAAAAATTTAAAAATACAGGGTAGGGGTAGAAAGCACTTTGAAAGATATTTTCTGGGGTATTCCTATCTAGTGATTACGAAATTGAGAACTAAGATGATATAAAAAAATTGATTAACATAAAACGGGGAAATTGGGGGGGGGGAGGGGAAAAAGGGAAATCGACAGGATTGGGCGAAAAAGCTGGGGGAAATTTTGACAACTGTCAATAAAGAAAACATAGAGAGGGTCGGCAACCCCATATATTCAAAAAAGACAAAAAAAAAAACTCGAGACAAAAAATCGGAGAAAGACTAAAATTGTTTTATTCAGTATTCTTCACCGTTATCAACACGCGCGTGGGTTCAAGAAGCGGCTCAAGAAGTTATCAAGAAGCGGCTAATCACGAAGCCCTTCAGGCGGTTTCGCGACGCCTCGAAGCCTTAAAATCGTCTCTGAAATCCAGCAGAACTGCGAAACTATTCATGCAGTATTCCGAAATGGTTTCGATCTTTCGGAAGTTTTTGAAAGCAGAAAGGACTGGAGACTGGGATCTCTACTTATCCTCTCTTTCTGAAATGCTCCCATACCTCGCAGCTGCGGGGCATAATCTTTATGCCAAGTCACTTCCTCTTTTTCTTCAGATGATGCAAGAACTTGAAACATCGAATCCACAGCTCTTCGGACAGTTTGCAAGCGACAAGTTTATTGCCCGACGAGGTGATCGTTATTGGGCTGGATTGGCTCCAGACCTCGTCATCAAGACAGTGCTGATGAAGAGCCTAAGAACAGACAGAGGGCTGACAAGAGGAAAAAGAATGACTGAGTTTCAGAGAAACATATGAACAATGTCTATGCCAGTACTCGCTTCAGTGAATGATCTAATTCAGAAACTGACGGGCCTAGAGTACAGTTCTAGTGAACAGCACGTTACTGCAACCGCAGCACGAATAAAGAGAGATTCTAAGGATCTACTGACATTTCTTGAATTCCTTCTAGAGAACTGTCCTTTCACTAGTTCCACAGAGCTTAGAAGTATAGGTTCCGGGCTTATTGCCCAAAAAGGCGTCAATGCAGAGGATTCTAAAGCTGTAGGTGAGCTGATCTTCCAGTGCATGGATGGCCAATCCGTCGAAATTTTTTCATTCAGAAAGAAAGACAAAGTCATTACACTAGCATCCGATGGGAAAATTAGGATAGATAGCAATATCTTATATATTGACTCTGCACTGATTTATCAACCGTTATTTAACTGCTGTCCATGCATTTGAAGATAACATGGTATAAAGTTTACGCCACGAACTGCGCAGTTATCCGCCCGCTTTTTTTAAGCGGCATAATGCATAATTCTGGCATAATATATCAACCAGACAAGCATGCATTAGCAAAATCAATATTGTAAGAAGTAGAAACACACTCGATTCACCCCCTTCCAATGTCAGATCGTGTCATTGTAGTTGACAAAGGTTAGCTGCTTCAGCAAGTACCTAGGAAGATTGGTGATACTTATGATTCAATCTGTGAAAGCTATGTTAGTTTTATTACTCGACGCTGTACCTCCCCTACTGTTGTCTTCGATGGATACAGAGCTGGTCCAACCACAAAAGATGCTACCCACAACCGACGGTGTAAGGGAAGCCAGCATCAAGTGATCGATTTCAGTTTAGGGATGAAGCTCCGGAAAAAGAAGGAAGAGTTTTTGAGCAACTCTCAGAACAAACAGCGAATTATAAGCTACATCGGGGAAAAACTCAGAGCCAAAAGATTTGAAGTCGTCCATGCGAAGGACAATGCTGACTATCTAATCGTGAAGACTGCCGTAACGAAAGCAGAAAACTCTGAAACAATAGTTCTTGACAACGACACTGACCTTCTGATTCTACTATTGTATCACCTCCCGCCTAATGCAAAAACACTTTACTTCGAATCGTCAACGAACGCAAAAGAAGCGATAACACGTTTCTGGTGCCTCAACGAAGTTAAAAAAAAAATGGGAGAAGTATCTAGGCTACTTCTGGTAGGGCATGCACTCTTGGGATGTGACACGACCTCACGAGTTTTCGAACTTGGAAAGCAAGCTGTGCTACCTCTTTTGAAGAAGAGCAAAGTGTTCAGAAAAAAATGCGAAGTGTTTCTGGATGAATCATCGTCTAAAGATGAAATTGTGAAAGCGGGTGAATATCTTCTCCTCAGCTTGTATAAAGCACGACCAAACGAATATCTCACTAAGCTGCGACATCGAATTTTCTTGGAAAAAGTTTCTTCGTCAAATACTACGGCGTTTGTTAAGCCCGAATGGCTTCCACCAACCAAAGCTGCAGCTTCATTCCACTCCCAGCGAGTGCGCCTCCAGGTATCCCGTTGGAAAGGGGAACCAGCTGACCTCGACCCGGCTGACTGGGGTTGGGTCCTCAGAGACCATAAATACTCACCTGTGATGACCGATTTGTTACCCGCACCTCAGACTCTTTTGAGTGTCGTGAGATGCAACTGTAAGACAGGCTGCGAGAACTCGCGATGCAGCTGCAAGAAAAAATAGATTAGCATGTACGTTCGCGTGCGGAGAATGTCAGGGTATCAACTGTTTGAACAGGGACAACGAGATTGTCGAAGACGAGGAGCTCGACTAGTGACATCAATGCTGTGTTTTTCAAGTCAAATCTACTGCCTTAAAAAGTGCAGATTTTACCTATAGTTACTGAAGTTCTTTTTTTAGTTTTTTATTCAACGATATTGCCTTCGAAAGTTCAAATTTTACCTATAATAGCTGAAGTTCTATACTGTGATCGCTGCCAAGAGGTTGTTTTCTTTATGTTTAGTAATTCAAATGGTTGCAAGAAATGTCTGTGATTCAAGAAAGTAAAAGTTTGATACTTAAGCGAGTTATTTTGTCCATAGGCCTACTTATTAGCCATTAGCAGCTGGCTCAGGAGTCAGGCTTCCCTTCCCCTTTTCCGTTATTTCCTCCAGTTTTGTTCGGTTTTCATGGTTCTAGTTTTCTTTCCTTCATTTTAGTTGTCAGTTTCGTGATCAGCAGATAGGAAAACCCCAGAAAACACATTTCAAACTGATTTCTACCCCTGAATTCAATTGTCCCTTTTCTTCCCCTCTTTCCCCCTTTTCCCTCGTTGTGGTGGGGCTCATGTTCTTTATTTCATTTTAGATGTCAGTTTCAGGATCAGCCGATAGAAAGACCCCAGAAAACATATTTCAAAATGCTTTCTACCCCTACCCTGTATTTTTAAATATTTTCCCCTCTTCCCCTGTTCCCCCCGTTTTCCGTAGTACTTTTATTCTATACTGAATTTTAGATGTCAGTTTCGTGATCAGCGTATGGGAAAGCCCCAGAAAACTCACTTTGAACTATTTCGTGGGCATGTTCGGCATTTTTCCCAATTTCCCCCTTTTCCCCTGTTTTTCGGGTACTCGCCCCACTCGGATTTATGGGGACTTTTAGTATGCTGTACAGAATTTTTTTCTGATCATTTTGGTACCATTTTCGTTTATATTGCAATTTTGTCCGGGTCAAACCCTAAAAGTCCTGGACTACAAGCCTACCGCAAAAGTGAAAAATAAAAAAAAATATGTGGTTACAAAATATGCGCCAACGAGGATCAGAATGAATCAGAGTCGAAAATGCAAAACAATAAAAAATGCGGTTCTTTTAATCTAATCTACAATCTAATCTAACAATTTTAAGCAGTAATTAGTAAGTTAAGAGGCAATCAAGTTCAAGGACTAAAAGCTAAATAAAAGGAATAAACTACTTTTAAAAAAGAGAATCATAGGCAGCGCGCTAGCGCTGCCTAAGTAAAGAACGATGTGGGTACAATGTGTTTTTGGTTGTTTTTTTCCCTCCATACCCGGGCACTTCGTATCGAGAGAGTTGTCGTAGAAACTTCGAAAAGGGTTCATTTTATTGGAAATGGGAATGGCTAGTGCCATTTTTAATAATATAAAGTGATTGGAGGGCAACTATCCCCCCCCCCCTACGCCCATCATTCCCCCAAACACATCCAATCAAAATTGTGAGATAGTCACTTTGTTCAGCATAGTTGATTTCCGGATAGAAACTAGGCTTTTAAGGAGGACTCTCCCCCACAACCCTCAGGGCAAGAGTTTTAAGTTATGCCCTGGGGCAAATTAGGCTTTTATAGAAGGCGTTGTTGTAGAAACTTCAAAACAGGCTCATTCCATTTGAAATTCAAAGGGCTACTGCCCTTTTTAATAGTCAAAAGCGATTAGAGGGCAACTGGGCCCCCCCTTCACCCCTATCATTCCTCCAAACACATCCAATCAAAATTTTGAGATAGCCATTTTGTTCAGCGTAGTTGATTTACAGATAGAAAATAGGTTTTTGAGTAGAAAACTCCCCGCAAAGGTTTTAAGTTATGACCTGGGGGCATATAAGGTTTTTATAGAAGGCGTTGTCGTAGAAACTTCAAAACAGACTCATTTGATTGGAAATTCAAAGGGCTGGTGCCCTTTCTAATAGTCGAAAGTGATTGGAGGGCACCTACCCCCCCCCCCCCACGGCCATCATTCCCCAAAACAGATCCATTCACAATTTTGAGATAGCCATTTTGTTCAGCGTAGGCTAGTTGATTTTAAGGTGGAAAATATGTTTTTGAGGAGGAAACTCCCCCGCAACCCCCAGGGCAAGGGTTTTAAGTTATGCCCTGGGGGTATATAAGGTTTTTATAGAAGTAGTTGTCGTAGAAACTTCAAAACAGGCTCATTCGATTTGAAATTCAAAGGGCTAGTGCCCTTTTTAAAAGTCGAAAGTGATTGGAGGGCAATTAGCCCCCCCCAAGCCCATCATTCCCCCAAGCATATCCAATCGAAATTTTGAGATATCCATTTTGTTCAGCGTAGTGAATTTCCAGATAGAAAGTGTGTTTTTGAGGAGGACACTCCCCCACAACCCTCAGGGCAGGGGTTTTAAGTTATGCCCTGGGGGCATATAAGGTTTTTATAGAAGGCGTTATCGTAGAAACTTCAAAAAAGGCTCATTCAATTGGAAATCCAAAGGGCTAGTGCCATTTTTAATAGTCGAAAGTGATTGGAGGGCAACTAGTCCCCCGTCCCCCCCCCACGCCCATCATTCCCCCAAACACATCCAATCAAAATTTTGAGATATCCATTTTGTTCAGCGTAGTTGATTTCAAGATAGAAAATGTGTTTTTGAGGAGGACACTCCCCCACAACCCTTAGGGCAAGGGTTTTAAGTTATGGCCTGGGGGCATATAGGGTTTTTATAGAATACGTTGTATTAGAAACTTCAAAAAAGGCTCAGTTGATCGGAAATTCAAAGGGCTAGTGCTCTTTTTAATAGTCGAAAGTGATTGGAGGGCAACTAGCCCCCCCCCTCCCCTACGCCCATCTTTCCCCCAAACACATGCAATCAAAATTGTGAGATACCCATTTTGTTCAACGTAGTTGATTTCCAGATAGAAAATAGTTTTTTTAGGAGGAAACTCCCCCACAACCCACAGGGCAAGAGTTTTAAGTTATGCCCTGGGGCATATAAGGCTTTTATAGAAGGCGTTGTTGTAGAAACTTCAAAACAGGCTCATTCGATAGGAAATTCAAAGGGCTATTACCCTTTTCAATAGTCGAAAGCGATTGGAGGGCAACTAGGCCCCCCCTTCACCCCTATCATTCCTCCAAACACATCCAATCAAAATTTTGAGATAGCTATTTTGTTCAGCGTAGTTGATTTCCAGATAGAAAATAGGTTTTTGAGTAGAAAACTCCCCGCAAAGGTTTTAAGTTATGCCCTGGGGGCATATAAGGTTTTTATAGAAGGCGTTGTCGTAGAAACTTCAAAACAGGCTCATTTGATTGGAAATTCAAAGAGCTAGTTCCCTTTTTAATATTCGAAAGTGATTTGAGGGCACCTAACCCCCCCCCCCCCCACGCACATCATTCCCCAAAACAGATCCAATCAAAATTTTGAGATAGCCATTTTGTTCAGCGTAGGCTAGTTGATTTCAAGATAGAAAATATGCTTTTGAGGAGGATACTCCCCCGCAACCCTCAGGGCAAATGTTTTAAGTTATGCCCTGGGGGCATATAAGGTTTTTATAGAAGTAGTTTTCGTAGAAACTTCAAAACAGGCTCATTCGATTTGAAATTCAAAGGGCTAGTGCCCTTTTTAAGAGCCAAAAGTGATTGGACGGCAACTAGCCCCCCCCCCCCCTAAGCACATCATTCCCCCAAGCATATCCAATCGAAATTTTGATACATCCATTTTGTTCAGCGTAGTTGATTTCCAGATAGAAAATGTGTTTTGAGGAGGAGACTCCCCCACAACCCTCAGGGCAGGGGTTTTAAGTTATGCCCTGGGGGCATATAAGGTTTTTATTGAAGGCGTTATCGTAGAAAATTCAAAACAGGCTCATTCGATTAGAAATTCAAAGGGATAGTGCACTTTTTAATAGTCGAAAGTGATTGGAGGGCAACTAGCTCCCCGTCTCCCCCACACGCCCATCATTCCCCCAAACACATCCAATCAAAATTTCGAGATAGCCATTTTGTTCAGCGTAGTTGATTTCTAGACAGAAAATAAGTTTTTGATGAGGAGACTCCCCCACAAGCGTCAGGGCAAGGGTAGTAAGTTGGGCCCTGGGGGTATATACGGTTTTTATAGGAGGCGTTGTCGTAGAAACTTCAAAACAGGCTCAATTGATTGGAAATTCTAAGGGCTAGCGCCCTTTTTAATAGTCGACAGGTATTGGAGGGCAACTAGCCCCCCCCCTCGCCCACGCCCATCTTTCCCCCAAACACAAGCAATCAAAATTGTGAGATACCCATTTTGTTCAACGTAGTTGATTTCCAGATAGAAAATAGTTTTTTTAGGAGGAAACTCCCCCACAACCCTCAGGGCAAGAGTTTTAAGTTATGCCCTGGGGCATATAAGGCTTTTATAGAAGGCGTTGTTGTTGAAACTTCAAAAGAGGCTCATTCGATTGGAAATTCAAAGGGCTAGTGCCCTTTTTAATAGTCGAAAGTGATTGAAGGGCAATTAGGCCCTTTCCCTCACGCCCATCATTCCCCCAAACACGTCCAATCAAAATTTTGAGACAGGCATTTTGTCAGCGTAGCTGACTTCCAGATAGAAAATATCTAAAATAAGTTATGCTCTGGGGGCATAAAAGGTTTTTATAGAAGGTGTTGTTGTAGAAACTTCAAAACAGGCTCATTCGATTGGAAATTCAAAGGGCTAGTGCCCTTTTTAATAGCCGAAAGTGATTGGAGGGCAACTAGGCCCTTCCCTTCACGCCCATCATTCCCCCAAAAGAGTCCAATCAAAATTTTGAGATAGGCCTTTTGTCAGCGTAGCTGACTTCCAGATAGAAAATATCTAAAATAAGTTATGCCCTAGGGGCATAAAAAGTTTTTTATAGAAGGCGTTGTTGTAGAAACTTCAAAACAGGCTCATTTGATTGGAAATTCAAAGGGCTAGTACCCTTTTTAATATTAGAAAAGGATTGGATGGAACCTAGCCCTCATCCCCCCCCCCACGCCCATCATTCCCCCAAACACCTCCAATCAAAATTTTAAGATAGTCATTTTGTTCAGCGTAGGCTACTTGATTTCCCGATAGAAAATATGTTTTTGAGGAGAACACACCCCCGCAACCCTCAGAGGAAAGGTTTTAAGTTATACCCTGGGGTATATAAGGATTTTATAGAAGGGGCTGTCGTAGAAACTTCAAAACAGGCTCATTCGATTGAAAATTCAAAGGGCTAGCACCCGTTTTAAAAGTCGAAAATGATTGGAGGGCAACTAGCCCTCCCCCCACGCCCATCATTCCCCAAAAAACAGCCAATAAAATTTTGAGGGAGCAATTTTGCTCAGCGTAGTTGATTTCCAGATAGAAAATAAGTTTTTGAGGAGGACACTCCCAAAAAACCCTCAGGGCAAAGGTTTTAAGTTATTCCCTGGGGGCATTTAAGATTTTTATAGAAGGCATTGTCGTAGAAAATTCAAAACAGGCTCATTGTATTGGGAATTCAAAGGGCTAGTGCCATTTTTAATAGTTGAAAATGATTGGAGGGCAACTAGCCCCCCACGCCCATCAATCCCCGAAACCCATTCAATCAGAATTTTGAGATAGCCATTTTGTTCAGCGTAGGCCAGTTGATTTCCAGATAGAAAATATGTTTTTTAGGAGGACACTCCCCACAACCCTCAAGGCAAGGGTTTTACGTTATGCCCTGGGGGCATATAAGGTTTTTATAAGAAGGTGTTGTCGTAGAAACTTCAAAACAGGCTCATTCGATTGGAAATCTAAAGGGCTAGTTCCCTTCTTAATAGTCGAGAGTGTTTGGAGGGGAACTAGCCCCTCCCCCACGCCCATCATTCTCCCAAACACATCCAATTAAAATTTTTAGATAGCCATTTTGTTCAGCGTAGTTGATTTCCAGATAGAAAATACGTTTTTGAGCAGGACACTACCCAACAACCCTCGGGGAAAGGGATTTAAGTTATGTCCTGGGGTATATAAGGTTTTTATAGAAGGCGTTGTCATAGAATCTTCAAAAGGGGCTCATTTGATTGGAATTTCAAAGGGCTAGTGCCCTTTTTAATAGTTGAAAGTGATTGGAGGTTAGTTATCCCCCCCACCACGCCCATCATTCACCCAAACACATCCAATCAAAAATTTGAGATAGCCACTTTGTTTAGCGTAGGCTAGTTGATTTACAGATGGAAAATATGTTATTGAGATGGACACTTCACCACAACCCTCAGGGCAAGGGTTTTAAGTTATGCCCTGGGGGCATATAAGGTTTTTATAGAAGGCTTTGTCGTAGAAACTTCAAAAAAGGCTAATTCGATAGGAAATTCAAAGGGCTAGTGCCCCTTTTAATCGTCAAAAGTGATTGGAGGGTAACTAGCCCCCCTCCCACGCCCATCATTCCCCAAAACATATCCAATCAAAATTTTGAGATAGCCATTTCGTTCAGCGTAGTTGATTTAAAGATAGAAAATATTTTTTTGAGGAGGATACTCCACCACAGCCCTCAAAGCAAGGGTTTTAAGTTATGCCCTGGGGGATATAAGATTTTTATAGAAGACGTTGTCGTAGAAGCTTCAGAAAAGGGTCCATTCGATTTGAAATTCAATGGGCTAGTGCCCTTTTTAATAGTCAAAAGTGATTAGTAATATTTTTTGTTGTTGTTGTTGTTTAGACCAGGGCACTTTGTATCCCCAACAACCCTCGGGGAAAGGGATTTAAGTTATGTCCTGGGGTATATAAGGTTTTTATAGAAGGCGTTGTCATAGAATCTTCAAAAGGGGCTCATTTGATTGGAATTTCAAAGGGCTAGTGCCCTTTTTAATAGTTGAAAGTGATTGGAGGTTAGTTATCCCCCCCACCACGCCCCTCATTCACCCAAAAACATCCAATCAAAAATTTGAGATAGCCACTTTGTTTAGCGTAGGCTAGTTGATTTACAGATAGAAAATATGTTATTGAGATGGACACTTCACCACAACCCTCAGGGCAAGGGTTTTAAGTTATGCCCTGGGGGCATATAAGGTTTTTATAGAAGGCTTTGTCGTAGAAACTTCAAAAAAGGCTAATTCGATTGGAAATTCAAAGGGCTAGTGCCCTTTTTAATCGTCAAAAGTAATTGGAGGGTAACTAGCCCCCCTCCCACGCCCATCATTCCCCAAAAAACATCCAATCAAAATTTTGAGATAGCCATTTCGTTCAGCGTAGTTGATTTAAAGATAGAAAATATTTTTTTGAGGAGGATACTCCACCACAGCCCTCAAAGCAAGGGTTTTAAGTTATGCCCTGGGGGATATAAGATTTTTATAGAAGACGTTGTCGTAGAAGCTTCAGAAAAGGGTCCATTCGATTTGAAATTCAAAGGGCTAGTGCCCTTTTTAATAATAAAAATTCATTAGGGACATTTTTTGTTGTTGTTGTTGTTTAGACCAGGGTACTTTGTATCAAAGCAGTTGTTGTGGTAACTTCGAAAGGAGCTCTCTCGGTTGAAAATAGGAAGGGCTGCTCCCGTTTTTAATTGTCGAAAGTGGTTGGAGGGCAACTAATCCCCCTTCTACTCCCACACTCCCATTTGCCCATTATGTTTCAAAACTAAGTGTTGCCCCACGATTATACCAAAATGCACTGTGATAATACTAATTGCCAATAAGACATCTCAGCAGTACCCCTAGAATGACCGAGGATACTAGTTTCAAACTTTTGGGGCTACTTCTGCTCTTAAGAATTTAACAAAATCCAAATAGCGTAAGTGTATCAAAGCTATCAAAGAAAGCAAACATATTTTTTTGCGAATGGTATCAAGTTTTCCATTTCAGGTCAACTAGAGGAGGTATGAAACAAAATTAAACAGTAGGCCTACTATTTGTGTCCAGATTTTTAAAATAGTGTATGTTGTTAAAAATTGCTGAAAATTTTTCTCCAGCATTAAAATAGCAGGCCAAACTATAAAGTCTTAAAAAACCAAAATATTTAAAGTGTTATTTTCTTTTTCCCTGAAAAGTCTATGTCAATATAAAACGAGCAGAAATTAATTTAAAAAAACTTTTTCAGCAAAATAATTTTTTCAAAGAAAAGTAAAGTACTCCATTAAACAAAACATGAGCAAAAATAAAATCAAATAATCTACCAAGCTCGAAACTACCACAAATCAGCATCGATAAATAAATGAAACCCAAAACGAACAGAATTTAAAATAAATAACCGAGTCAAACTCAAAACGAGCAGAAATTAACATAAGTTGGGCGCAAAACCCCTATGCCTTCCCAAGGCTAGGACAAAATTTGCACTTTACTGAAAAAAATATAAATGTTTTTACTTTTATAACTTTAATAAATCAAACAATTTTAACATTTTGATAACTAAATATCAGCATATGTATATTAAACTGACAATGCACATTCATTTGTATTTTTTCAGTAAAGTGCAAACGGGTAAGACCATTGTGGGCTGACAGATACTTATATGTAGACTGGGGTAGTTTGACGGCAAGTTCCGTAAGCCTTGACCCAATATTCAGGAGACCTTAAACAGACGTGATATTCTGATGCCTATGTTATGAGGGCAAATACAACACACATTGTAAGAACTGGACACATTATGAATGAACTTATCTGATGTTTCATTCGGGAAAAATAGGACAACTTCCAAATAAAAATAAAACTGAGTGATCTGTAAAAATTAAATTTAGTTTAGCAAGAAGTTTTCATTTGCATTTACCTCGATTTGCAGCACTTTTAGAATGACAGCTGAATTTTCTTCTTGCAATAAGCCAGGACGAGCTTTTGGATAGATTTTAGTGTTTACTGACATTGTTTGATACCCAGCCACCAGAAAGAAGGAACCGACATGTATATATATATAAGGTATATATATATATATATATATATATATATATATATATATATATATATATATATATATATATATATATATATATATATATAGACCCCCGCGCCGCGCCGGCGGATCGACCGAACGCCGCCGACGAGAGGCCCGGTCGCCGCCGAAGTGTCGTAACGCCGCCGGCGCGCCGCAGGCACGCCGCCGGCAGATGCGGCGGCGTTCGGTCGACTTTAATTTAATTTTGCGGCAATTCTTTATTGCGTCAACCGCAAAGTCGGAGCTTTTCCTTCTCGTGTGGCTTAGTATTTCGATTTTTCTGATTAGAAATCTAGCAGGGCTTGCACTATCCCCGAATTTTTGGGTATTTCCCCGGAAAAAAATTGGTTCCCCAAATCCCCGAAAATCACGCAATCACGGTGCCACCCCTAGCGATTTATCACCAGTGACTTTCCCTGCCATATATTACTTTGCATACCATAATTCTTCAATTCTGTCTTGTTCATTAGTTTTCGCCTCTTTTGTTACTTTGCATAAAACCAGACGGATGCAATATGCAACTGCAAATAGTGCAATGTACACAGTTTATCAAATTTTGACAAAAAAAAGTATCGTTCTTGTAAAAGGACTTAAAATAACCTTGAATGCAAATTCACATTCACTTTACCTTGCATCATTCGAACTCAAGAATTTATTTTACAGGTTGAACAGAATTATCGAACGCATTCACCACTATACTTTTCAGCCTTCAGTTCGATTTTGAAATTGACAGCCGAAAGATTGTTTCGACAGCTATTGAGACAAAATTTAGCTATAGACTAAGCTAAAATAAAATTTAGCTATAGATTTAGCTATATCAAATTCCCTGGGAAACCATTGAAATATTTTGATAGACCCAGGGCCCCCCATTAGGACTTGTTCACTGTCTTGGGTATTTTGCGATTTCTCATAGGCTACTGGCATAATTTGGCTTTTGTGTGTGCTCCCTTTTAATTAGATTCTTTGGATCTTATTGAATAACACGGCGAATCTATTACTCAGTTTACCAATAATTTGAGATATATCTGAATAATTTCGACCTTTTTGTTGTTGTCTTTGTACCCCTATACTCATTCCCTCAATTTTTTTTTCAAGGAACACTAAGCTGTTTAACGTTATTTTGCTTGTTTATTTGAACCATATAGTGACCTAGTTAATTATTAAGTAAATTAATTTTCTAATGAAAGTTGAGACGGTATCCTATCAAGGTGGTATCCAGAGGAGGGGGGTAGGGAGGTATTACATTTAAATGATAATATCTCGAATTTTTTTTTTATTGAAAGCAGGGATCCCAAAAAGTTGATTTTTTTCTTAACTTAAAGCAGAGACGGCATCCTATCAAGGTGGTATCCAGAGGGGGGGGGGTAGTGAGCGATCATATTTAAATGATAATAACCTCGATTTTTTTTTTGAAAGCAGGGGTGCCAATAAGTTAATAATTTTTTTTTTATTTAAAGCAGAGGCGGTATCCTATCAAGATGGTATTCAGAGGGGGGGGAATAGGGAGTTATTATATTTAAGTGATAGTACCTTGATTTTTTTTTATTGAAAGCAGGGATGCCAAAAAGTTGAAAAGTTATACTAGATAAAGCACATGCATGGTTTTATTGTCCAAAGGGAAAGGGACATATGCGTCCAACCCTTTTTTCTTCTTATTGATGAAACCGGTTTACTTTGAAAACATTCATAAGTACCAGGCAGATTCACACTAAAACGAATTGGTGCGACGAAAGCAATATCAACATCCTCACCTAACATTGCGCTCGACAATGGCGCCCTTGGTCCAGTGTCCAAGTTACATTAAAAGGCCAGGTCATAATAAAAGCTTTCAATTTGGGAGGTTCAAGGAGGAGTCTTTGACAGTCTTATGACCTCAGGGTACTAGATGTTGCAACGTTCTTACGTATCTACAGTGGTTTAAAAAATTCGATCCCCCTCAAATGATTACCAAAAATATGCACAAATATAACAAATATAACATTTGGAATATTATAACACTTTTTACAAAGCTTGGAAGAAAAGCAAAAAAATCTAAATACCCCTAACTACGCTTGAAAGGTATTTTAAAAAGAAACTATTAGAATGTTTCCATTGACATAAATATGACAGAAACGTTTAGCCTGGATGGTAATCTATGAGGGCTTTTTCACTATTTAGACCACATGCGTCTTATTGTTCTGATTTCTTATAAATTTGATTATTTTTGTGAGTATTTGGAAACAAAAGCTTAAACTCAATTAGTGTTACTAAATCACCTAACATTTTGCGTGGATTAAAAGTGACTGACTAGGATGAAAATCTCAACATCTTCCTGGAGCTACTTCAGTCTGCATACTATTTCATTGAATTACATTTAAAACGGATGAGCTTTTTATTTTTTTACCTAAGAAAATAGCTGGCACTTCATTTTTCTTCATACCGAATAAACCATTAAGTATTTTTTGTTTCATTGTAATTGAAGTGTTCTCATGTGAAGTGTTCATCATGTATTTTTCAATTTGATATGTTTACCTCCTTTTAGATGCAATTTATAATTTGATTGATATTAGGTATTTATCAGTTTATAATTTGGAATGAATCCCCAAAAGAAAAAATTAATAATATCCAAAAGTGCAGCCAAAAGCAATAAAAAAGCAGCAGTCCAGCTTTAGCCTACATGACATATATTCTATAAAGAAGCCAAATAAGAAACTTTAAAATGCATTTTTTTTAAAGTTGTTATTAAAAACCAGTTTTTAATACAAAAAGGCTTTTTAGGAATCCAAAAGAGCAAAAAAAAAAAAAAACTATCAATATCGAAGTAACCCATTTCAACTGTTTTAAAGGTGACAAAATAGATATAGGCAAAGAGCATTATGAAAAAATTAAGCTTCTAAGTTCAAAGTTATATTCGAAGTTTTTACCCAGATAACTGACGAATTTTGTGATACGGTATTTGAAGTTTTGTATGCAGTAACGCTCGATGAAAAAACACTACTAATTTTGATAATTATTTATGTTAAGAATACATAGCTAATAGATACTTCAACTATTATGCTAGGGTTCTGAAACGCCATAGTCATTTCGTTTCTACTAGATATCTACTTCTCTTGATGAATAACGAAGAAGACCAGTTTCCAGCCAGCGACTTGTTAATTTTTGAATTCATGAATAGGGTCGATTCTGTTGTAAATTTAAGGTGTGATTTGAAAAAGACTTTTGAAAAAATTAATGTTTGCGGTCAACATTGATCGCGCCGGCGGCGTGCCACCGACATCTTACCGTCGGAGCGCCGCCGACATCTTACCGGTGGCGCTGCGTGGCGCGCTGTTTTTGGCCCCGCCGCCGCCGGTCTTCCCTCATCGGCGCGGCGCCGGGATATATATATATATATATATATATATATATATATATATATATATATATATATATATATATATATATATATATATATATATATATATATATATATATATATATATATATATATATATATATATATATATATATATATATTTACTATGAGGAAAGGAAAAGACGAGGTCGTGTCGCTATGCTCATAGTAAGTTATAAAAATTCATTTTCAGAACATATCCTCATCTTTTCTCTATTTACCTAGCACCATCCCCCTCTCTATTTAAACGGTCTGTCAAAGAGCCTGCTCGGGCAACATTTCTGAAACACAATCCAAAGCGAGGGGAACACCAGGCACTAAGGGAAAATGCATTTTATAAATGTGTTAAATTCCCTCTCGAAAAGTTTGTTAAAATATTCTCATTAAGCTTTAGTTATGTGGGCCTATGATTATTGTTGCCCTTGTTGTCGATAAAATCGATGAAATAAAAACAGAGCAAACTACATTTTTTTTTAATTTTTATTTTATTATATTATATATTATATTATTATATATTATGTATTATTATTATATATTTTGTTATATATTATATTATATATTATTATATTATATTATATCATATTAAATTTTTATTTTTTTATTAAACTACATTTTATTTTACTTTAAGGAAAGGGAAAGTCGGCGTCATGTCACTGATTTTCATGATGACCGTAAAACATTTGTTAAAAAAGAAACATTTTCACTACTCGGTGGAGTAAACCGGATCAATCCTAGCAACAGTTAAGTACTACACAAACAATTTTACCACATTTCCAAAACATTCAAGGGCATATATTTAAAAGATACAAATAAAGAATTTCCGCGAAACCTGTACATAAGGAAAATTAGAAATTAGAAAAAATTGTGAGATAAAGAAGAGAAGTGAAGGAATTTAAATGATCATTTGAATCCCTAGCAAAATTTAAGTGCAAGCAAGAAGATGGTATACAAGCTAGACCGTATCCAGGAGGTTTGACACCCCCCCCACCCCAAAATGTTTGTCTGACTCATAAAAAAGTAAAAAAAGTAAATTTGAACAAATTTTTGATGCGTTTTTGATGTTTTTTTAACCACCCCCCCCCCCCGCCCCTCAGAAAAAAATCCTGGATACGGCCCTGTATGCAAGAAATTTGTGATACACATACTGATGTTAAAATTTATAACTTATCTTACACGAATTATTACATCATCTTCTGCTACTTATAAGAGGCATTAGATAGAGAAATTTCTTTTCAAATCAACCCTTAAAAATCCCTGTATGGAAAACACCCCATGCGAAAAAGGGATTTTCCTTGTTGCTCAGGACTTAAATTTTCTCATAAGAAGTTGTTGGCACCATTAATTCCAATGGTGCAGTTTACACTTCAATCCGACACCATTTTCGAGGGTTTTCAGGTTGTTTTTCGACATTCTAATTTTTTTTCGCACAAAATTTTGAAATAAATATTGAAAATGTGTTCTTGAAGTAAATTTTTACCAATAATATTAGCCGAAATAACAGATACCATTCCTGAATCAGGATGTTATTGGCAAATCTTCCTCACTTCACAGATCTTTTTTTTTTTGTCAAAAAGCAGTTTTGAATTCCGGGTTTTAAGTGAATATTAGATACAATCAAGAAGAAGATAGTACACAAAAAAAATATGAATACATAAATATTAAAAGTTATAAGTATTAATCTACATGAATTATGTTATATTAAGAATTATCCTAAGACAAAGTAAAAAAGGGACATAATCCTTAATTTTAAACGAGTAAAAAAAGAAGAAGAAGAAACGAAACGAGAAGAAACGAAGAAACGAAAAAGAAGAAACGAAAAAAGAAGAAGAAGAAACGAGTAAAAAAAGAAGAAGAAGAAAAAAAAATCAAAATTAACTTCGCAGAACCTAACTGTTAAAAAAGTTGACAAATTTTTAGTACACATTCAAAACATTCAAGGGCATTAATTAATAGAGGAAAAGGAAATTGGACCATAACTACATACTAACAAAAGACAATTTGGCGTGAATAAGTTTTAAGAGGCAAGCTTTTAGGCGTTTTCTTTCTTTTTACAGTCTATTGAGTTGTTGGTAGTTCTGACAAATGTTTTTCTTTTCTCTCTTGTTAACTGAGGGGCTTGACTAAAAGGGAGCCAATTATGTAAACATAAATTATGTATATATATATATATATATATATATATATATATATATATATATATATATATATATATATATATATATATATATATATATATATATATATATTAGGGTGACTGCAAAATATTGATGTCCGAATTTTGTTTGTCTCAACCCTATAAAACGGTTCCCTTTTCCAGATATTGAGATGGCCGAAATTTGATCTCGATTAAGCGACATTAACCCGTGCCACTCGTCATTCAAAATTTGAAAAAATCCAAATTTTTGGCCAAAAAGCTTATCTATGGAGCCATTCCTCCAGATTGGTAAACAATAAAATCACGATTAATATCTCAAGAAATAGTCAAAATTGTCCATCTTGTTAGATCGACGTAAGCTATCCGACAGAAATGCCAGGATAATTTTAATAGCTACTCTAGAAGCACTAAATATTAACCCTCTTCAGTACAAAGTCACGAAAACTTCATTACACAATAGAAGGCAAATGTTCAGAGAACAATACGGTAGCATTTCTTTGATAAAGCAAATATTCCTGAAAAAGAGCCCCTGGTTGTCCATTGGGACGGTAAACTTTTACTGGGTGTTTAAAAAATGAACAATGTGAGCGAATAGCTATTGCAATTTCATATGGCGAAAAGGAACAGTTGCTTTGAGTTCCTGTAACAGCAAACAGCTCTGGAGAGGAGCAAGCCATAGCCTTATATGAATGCCTACACGAATGGAGTCTTTCCAACGCGGTCAAGACGATGTGCTTCGACACAGACGAGCATCCAACACTAGAAGACTCAAAGGATCATGCTTCATATTGGAGCAAATGTTACACAAATGGAGTCTTTCCAACACGGTCAAGACGATGTGCTTCGACACAGACGAGCATCCAACACGAGAAGACTCGAAGGAGCATGTTTCATATTGGAGCAAATGTTACACAAATGGAATCTTTCCATCACGGTCAAGACGATGTGCTTTGACACAGACGAGCATCCAACACGAGAAGACTCGAAGGAGCATGCTTCATATTGGAGCAAATGTTAGGAAGAGAGTTGTTATACCTAGCTTGCCGTCATCATATCTTGGAAATTCTGTTAAAAAACTTATTCGACACAAAAATAGGATCAACTACTGGACCTCATCCAGATACTTTTAAGAGATTCTCAAGGCGTGGCCCAAGATAGACAAAGGAAAATACGACATAGGTATCAGTGACAATCTAGTACGAAGGCAGCTAATCCTAGAAGTAATTATAAAAGCTACACCTGAATTCAGAACCAAACTACCGTGGAGCCACCCCAAAGATGACTATAAGGAGCTATTGCAGTTGGGTCTGGTATTTATTGGATCTTTATATGGCAATGTTGTGGGTTTTAGAACTCCAGGAACCATTCTTCACGCTAGGTGGATGGCAAGGGCTATTTTCAACTAATGCATGTTCGAATTGGCTCACCGTACATGAAAAATTAAAACAAATTTGCATATTAATTTTGGCAGATTTATTCCGTATATGAAGGGTTGATTTCTCCTCAACACCTTGCTCTTTGCGCTAAAGCTGTTAGAACTTTTAAAACGGCTTCCTATTCTAATTAAACGGCCCTTGTTTCAGTAGACGCTCTTAAAAATTTGGGACGAACAGTCAAACTTTAGCGTAAGGAGCAACGTATTGAGGAAGGGGCAACCCTTATATATGGAATAATTTCTGTTCCTTTTCCAAATAATGCCGGTAAATCTGGCTCAACCTCAATGAAATATACCCCTCCCCCACAAGGAAAACTGCCTGGAAATTTCATCCAAAGTAATGTTCACCCACCACCCGTAAATTCCCTCCAGACATATCCATCCTTGATGAGACCCCCCCCCTGTAAAATTGCTTGCGGACGATTCAGCCTGAAAAATTATCCTTAGCATTCTTTTATTTGAATAAAACTTTAATCTATAACCGGTTTCTCGATCACTCCAGAAATGCACTTCCGAGGAAATTATTTCCCGGAAGTGAAAAACACGCAGAAACCTCCCCTTGATAATTCCCCGGGACATTTCCACATGAAAAATTTGGCAAAAAGAATGTAAGACAATTTAAAAGAGTTTCGTATAGTAATTCTGTCAAAACCCCCAGTGTAAAATTTCCCCTAGAATATACATTCCCCAGAAGTTTCCCTCCCCAAGGAAGATACTCCCTATAGAAATCCACCCCAAGCACAACCCCCGCCCTTAAAAGAAATGTCTATATACTTCCCAATAACAAATACTATACGTAAACAATGGGCAAATTTTATAACTTACAGGCCTCTCCCCACGGACTGTGTGGGGTCATTGTACACCTAAACAGACAATTATTTGATCTTTCAACTATACTGAACAAAATGGCTATCCCACATTTTGATAAGATAATTTTGACAAAAAAATGGGTGTGGGAGGGGGCCCAGTTGCCCTCCAAACTTTTTGGTGATTTAAAAAAGGGCACTAGAACTTTTAATTTCCGTTTGAATATACTCTTTCCCGATCTTCTAGGACCATTATTTCCATAAAATCACCCCTGGAAAAAATTAAATAAATAAATAAACACGCATCCATGATCTGTCTTCTGACAAAAAAGACAAAATTTCACATTTTTGCAAATAGCAGCTTGAAACTTCTACAGTAAGGTTCTCTGGCACGCTGAATCTGATGGTGTGATTTTCATTAAGATTTATTTAATGTGTGTTCATTAAAATTTATTTATTTAATTTTAATGGGTGTTCCCCCCTCCCCTATTTCAAAAATCAGGCAGATTTTTTCTGGCTCTCAACTTTTGATGGGTAACACTAAACTTGATGAATCTTATATATTTGGAATCAGCATGATAAGCTGATTTTTTTTTCATGTATCTATTGACATTAAACTTCCGGTTTATAGAATTTTGGTTACTATTGAGCCGAGTCGCTCCTTACTTACAGTTCGTTACCACGAACTGTTTGATATACCGTTATATATATATATATATATATATATATATATATATATATATATATATATATATATATATATATATATATATATATATATATATATATATATATATTTATATATATATATATATAACTAATTACACCCGAATAAAATGACACTTTGTTCGATGACAGAAAAAAAAATACACGAATTTTATTACTGTTTAAGGAAGTTAGTGTTTTATTTTATTCATTTATTACTTAATATCATATCATTTATGAAGAATCAGTAAACGATTATACGACTTTGAAATTTTATATGAAAAGATAGAAAATTGTGCAAAGGAGTGTCTGAACTTGGCACGTTTCTGTAAAAAAAAAAGGCTATCTTAGAAATAAAAGCTCCTGGCTTTTATCACTTCGCAATTGATCGTGTTTCGTATCTTATACTCTATTTTTGTCAAAAGCTAAGGCTAAACTGAAAATTTTTAGATAAGGCTTAAAGTAAAGGATTGAACCTTCCTTAATGCTTGGGCATGATACTAAACATTTTTTACGTAAATTAATGGAAAAGATGGAAAAATTTAACCAAAAAATGGGTTATCAAGAAAACAGTCATCTTAGAATCAGAAAAAAAACATCTGAGTTTTATTTGCATTTCATGTTTGATCTGTATCGTTCAGTGCATTTCATCTGTATCTGTATCATCTGTATCGATCTGTGCATTTCATGTGATCTGTATCATGTTTGATCTGTATCGTTCAGTGCATTTCATCTGTATCTGTATCATCTGTATCGATCTGTGCATTTCATGTGATCTGTATCATGTTTGATCTATATCGTTCAGTGCATTTCATCTGTATCGATCTGTGCATTTCATGTGATCTATATCATGTTTGATCTGTATCGTTCAGTGCATTTCATCTGTATCTGTATCATCTGTATCGATCTGTGCATTTAATGTGATCTGTATCATGTTTGATCTATATCGTTCAGTGCATTTCATCTGTATCTGTATCATCTGTATCGATCTGTGCATTTAATGTGATCTGTATCATGTTTGATCTGTATCGTTCAGTGCATTTCATCTGTATCTGTATCATCTGTATCGATCTGTGCATTTCATGTGATCTGTATCATGTTTGATCTATATCGTTAGATGTTTGGTGCTGTATCGTTTATTGTGGTCTTGACCAACGGTTAGTGGCAATGAACCACGTGGTAATGTTACCACGAATTGTAAGTAAAGAGCGACTCGGACCAATAGTGACAGAAACTCTAAAAAACAGAATTTTGATAACAATAGACACATCAAAAGAATGGGCTTTTCATGCTGATTCCAAATATATAATATTCGTTAATTTTAATAATACCCATCAAAAGCTACGAACCTGAGAAAATGATTCAAAAACATCCACTCTTTTTCAAGTCAAGGAAGTCTCACTTGTTGTCACAATTCTTTAAGAAAGACTGCTCAAACACAAGTGCCGCTGAATTTGAATGGGGTGCCTTTTTAAAGAACTATAAGACCTTAGCATAAATTTGAGGGTTGAGGAAGGGGTAGCCCCTCTTATATACGGAATAATTTTTGTCCGTTTTAAGTTTTAATGTTACTCTTTACTTTCAGTTGAAAATACTTGTTGTTTTTTTTTTGTTTAATCATAAACAAATTCTGTAGTGATAACGTGTGGAAACGGCTTAAGAGCAACGGGTTGAACTTCTTGGGAAATTCAATATTTGAACATAACATTAAATATGTTCTTATGAAATATAACGTAAAAGATGGGTAACTGTAAAATGAAACGATCATATTTAACAAACTTCTTCACAAAGACTCATCTTTTAACCAGAAAAAATCATATTTTTTTTTTTTGCTTTTCACAGTTGATCGTTCTGAGCAAGAATAAAATGAGTAATTCACCTTTCATTCAGGTAGTTCTAAGGTGTCTTACCTTTCGATGAAAAGTATTCAAACCTACTTAAAAATATCTTCACTTAGTAGGATAACCAAGCGAGGAAAAATTTCAACAATTAAAATAAATTTTAATTTGTTTATTTATATGATATAAAAATATTTGTATTTATTTAAAATATATTAATATCATATTTAGTTGTATTATATAATATATATATAATTTATTTATTTAGTTCATTAATTTAAAATTATTTAAGGAAAAGTAAACCCTTAGTATCCACATTTTGATGTTACAGAATTTGGTTCCTGGACGGATATTTTGAGTTCAATCACTTGTTGACTAAATTTCAATGATCATTCTTTCACCCCTGTGCTCTGACACTTCCCCCTGTGTTTCTGAACAAATCAACAGATAGCAACTTTCCCTGTAACAGCTTTTCCAACTGTATCAACTTAGCAACTGCAATAACTAATAGATAACAACTTTTCTCTCTCCTTTGTACTTTCAAACCTTGAGATTAACCAAAAATGCGTTCTGTAGATAAAAGGGGTTAATTCAGAAGCGTACCAAGGATTTCATGTCAGAGGGTATTCGATAATTCTTTTTTTTGGGGGGGGGGGGCTCAACTATAAATGTAAGTTTTTTACTAGAAAGTACTTTCAGGTTTTTGGCTAAATAATTAAATAAGTAGTTATTCAAATATTATAAATTTTTATCAAAAATGGTGTTGGGACATTTTGAACTTTACCCAAACATCACACTAAAAGAACCCTTTACCTATTATCAATTGAATTTGCGATTAGTACGAAGTTTATAAATGTAAGGAGCAACGCTAAAACTTAAAAAGAACAGAAATTATTCCATACACAAAAGGGGCTACCCCTCCTCAATACCCTGCTCTTCACACTAAAGTTTTTCAGTACTTATAAAAAAAAGTCCGATTCTAATGAAACAGCTCTTGTGTTTCAGGAGTCGTTCTTGTCGTTCTTAAGGAATTGGGACAAAAGGTCAAACTTTAGCGTAAAGGGCAGGGTATTGAGGAGGCAGCCCCATCCGTATACGGAACAATTTCCGTTCGTATTGAGTTTTAACGTTGCGCTTTACTTTCAGTGGAGAAATCTTGCTTTTTTTGTTTAATTTATGATCGTTTTTCATTTAATGTCGGGAAATCCGTCTCCCTCTACATGGAAAATTTGCCTCCCCCCCAAAAAAAAGTTCCTCTGAAAAGTTCCATATACTGATCAATTTCCGTTCGTTTTGAGTTTTAACGTTGCTCCTTACTTTCAGTTGAAAAATATTGCTATTTTGTTTCATTTTATGATCGTTTTAATTTATTGTCGAGAAATCCGCCTCCCTCCGCATGCAAAATTTGCCTCCCCCACAAAAATTCCTCTATGGAATGTTTCTCTCGCGTAAAATCCTCACTTCCGGAGGATTTAATATCCCGGAGGGAAAATACCCCTTGATAAAACCATCGTCATTGCATTCCTCCTAGAAAATCTCTTGCGGACGGTTCCGCCTAAAAAATTCTCCTTCGGATACTTCAGATACTAGACCAGTTTTTTATTTTATTTCTGATTTTTTTTTTCAAGTCATACCAGAACCCCCCCCCTCTGCCCCCCCCCTATGTGCGAAATTTCCCCCAGCTAACACCTAAAAATTCACCTGAAAAAGCACCTTAATTCGATCAACTATAGAGTGGTATTCCAATTATCGTTTTTTTTACCCTGTGGCTCTGATAATTCCCCTGTGTTTCTGAACAAAGTAATGGATAACAACTATCTTACCTTTCATTTACTTTTTGGTCAACCATCATCAGAATTTGTCTTTCACTTAAATCACTAAAATCCACATTTTCATTCCAAATTTCTAAAATACTTCGTGTTAAACATTCATCTGGCATGGCTAATAAATCCAAAAGCTCTTCAGTGCGATCACCTAACAAAGAGCTCGAATTATTTTCCGAGTTTTTAACTTCAAAAACTCCCGTGAAATCGATCTCGTCAAGATCAAAGTCGAAGGGATCATTATCGATTTGCACTTGTGTCGAATCTGCTGTTTCGAAGTCATAAGGCAAAACTTCGGTCAGATTGGCAATATCACCGTATATTACTTCCATGTCTGAGAATACACCATCAAACAGTCCATCAGTACTTAAATCAAATTCGTCTACATCACGGCGCTTGCGACGGTGTAATAATTCTTTCAGTTTAGCACCTGGTCTAAAAAAGAAAAAATCTTAACTAGTAAATACGAAATATAATAAGATAATGACATTTTTTTCTGATTTTGTTTTAATATACCAGGTCTATGAAAAAAAAAATTAAACTGGTAAAAATAAAATATAATAAACAAAAGAATATATGACTATTATACGCTGCTAAAACTGGTTAAACTTAGAAAGACTTCAAAGCAGGGGAGTGGTAGACAGAATGAAGGGGGGTTCCCTCTATTACTTACTTAGTTAAGACGAGGCACAGCCCTAACTCAGCCCCAAGAAGCTGCTGGAACAGGTTCTGCCAAAATGATCTGTCCTCTATCTGCGTTCGAATGAATTGAAGCCACGAGCTGTCCCACTTGCAGCCATATTTTTGAATACCGCCTAGTGGTTCGACGTACTTCTCCACAACCTTTTGCCATCACTTGATCTGGCCTCCCGTTTTCACTCTATGGTTTGACAAGAATAATTTTCACTGTTTTGGTTGAAACTAACGATTTTCCATTTTTTTTAAATTACAATTAGTTATATTTGTTGTTTCCCAATAAACCACCCATTTGAAGAAAGCGTAGATGTAAAAACTGCCAAAAATGCTGCCAAATTTAAGTCTGCACAAATACTTCAATTTATGGTCGGATCAGTACTATTATACAGAACGAAAACTTGGGTCATGAAATTCAACAATGGTGAAGTACTTCGAGTTTTTGACTCCGGTTGCCTTTAAAGTATCTTATAATCTGCATCCTATTAAGATGATCTTGAATGAAGAGATCAGGAATGAAGAGAATGAAGTTCCCATTTCGACTTAAATCCTTCCTTACGACCTCCTCCCATATACCATTCAGGATGACCGTTTTTTCGTTTGGCTCTAGATGACTGGCTGAAAAGGATGATCTTTGGCAATCTGTCATTTTTTATCCTCTATCTTTGGCAACCTTTCGTCTTTTTTATCCTTCATCCATGTCTTGTTTGTACTATTTTAACGTACTTTGCCTCCTCTTAGGTTAAGTTTTTTACTTATCAGGGTGGCCGTTGAACCGATGTTGCCATTTCTTTCGTATATCAAATATATCTCTCTTTTAAATAGCATAATAAGTTATAAAATCTTCCATTGCAAATCATTTCAAAAAGCAGAATTTTAATAGTCTTAACAAAAACACCAAAATACAAGGGCCACATTAGTATTTTTTGCTGGGATTTCTGTGGTGTAAGTTGCCACATTAGCAATGACATCCCGGTTATGTCTCCTTTAAATGATGACAATCTTGTAAAATTGATGCTAAAGGGAATGGTCTGCCTAAAAATCTGCTGTGATGGAACCTGACTGTCAATGTTCTAACTAATAAACCTATTTAGAGTTTAGTATATTCTGCTGTGGTGCAAACTCAAAGCTTTTGTTGACACTTTTGTTTCATCAGCTTAACTCTAAGTTTTATTTAATGCGCCTAGTGAAGTACCAAGGACATCACAATCAAAATAAAAATAGCGTTGGACCCATCATTGCTCTGTTTATGCTAGATATTCGTATTTTTCTGAAATTTTACTTCTGGTTCTTTCGAATTAATGTGTTTCTTAGAATAGCATCACGTTTTAATCAGTGTTGCCACGTTGAACTGAGAAAGGAAATAATTAAAACCAATTAGTAAAATTTGACAACACTTCATCCGTAAAAATTCAACCACTAACAATCTACTAATTTCCAAAGACAACTACATAACTAAATGAAAGCTACACCTCCTCAAACTATTTTGCTCCATGTTTTTTAGTCTATTTTCGGCTAATTTTTTCACCCATATTTCTTTGTTTTAATTGAACTGACATCACCAAAAGCTGCAGTTATGCACAACAGAGGATCTCCTTTTGCACCCACTCTGTGAATATCTCTATTGTATTTCAACTGTTTTCTCTGAATTTTAGGATTCTTGCTACTGCGTTGAAAAGGACTCCACCCCGTCTGTGAGCTCGTCTCCACCCCTGGTGGAAAATACGAATTCCACTTTTTCAATGTGGACATGGCGATGGCTCTGGTAAGTAGCCTGGGGTGGAGGAGGATTGTGCAGTTGTGTTGGCTCAGGCGGATTGGTGCTGGAGTGAGTTATTAGCAGTAATAGTAGTAGTATACACCACTTATATACCACTTAAACCCACTTAAACCCAATATGGAGGTCATTTTCATTAAAAATTTAAGTCCAAATATTTCTTAGCTTTCTCAGACATATATGGGCGTGGATGTTTTTGTTTAACCAAATCAAACAATTGGATTTCACTTCACTGTCCTGATACTTCTATGGTTTTATCTGTGGTACAACAGATCCAGACTTTTAATTATATTTTTTTTTTCAGCAGTTTAACTTTAAAATCAAACTGTTTTGTTATTTTTTTACTATAGTCGTAAAATTGACCCACGCATAGAAGATATAGACATTGCCTATTGCTGGAAAAATTAATAGAATATTGGCAGAATAATGGGTGGAATAGCTGGTGGAACAGCCTGTTCCACATGGCAGAACACATGGCAGAACAGCCTGTTCAATTAATTTCAGTTTCAGTTGGTTTTGTCAGAAGGAAGCAAATGAAATTAGAACGTAAATATATATATATATATATATATATATATATATATATATATATATATATATATATATATATATATATATATATATATATATATATATATATATATATATATATATATATATATATATATATATATATATATATATATATATATATATATATATATATATATATATATATATATATATATATATATATATATATATATATATATATATATATATATATATATATATATATATATATATATATATATATATATATATATATATATATATATATATATATATATAATATATATATATATATATATATATATATATATATATATATATATATATATATATATATATATATATATATATATACGCTATTGTTAATTTTTTGCATGTTACGTATATAGTATTGTGTAGTACTTTATATTTTCATACGTTGTTTTTATTTTTGTTCTTTTTGTTATTTCTTCTTTGCCTTTTCTGTCTTTTAACTATTGTGTTTGACGGGCTCTCATAAAAATGAATTATAAACAATACGATTATTTTCAAATACTTTTTGGCTAGTATATAGAATAACAATAATATCTTGGCGCACAAAAATGCACAATCTATCTAACGCAAAAAAAAAAAATAAAAAAAAAAAAAAAAAGATTTATGTTTTTACTGAAAATACTGTATAAAATAAGAAAGATTTCTCGGAGATCTAAGAATACATTTCATGTTCCCAAAGGTCTATTGAGGTTGAGTAAATAGCAAAACACCCATGTATTCTTTAATAGAAGTCGTTTATAAATATTTGATAGTTTCTTATAAATAAACTTTTTTATTAAGTTTATCACTGGTTTTTAGAGATTTTAGGCTCTTTATCGAGATTCTCAAAATTTCTTCCTGTAATTATAAGTTACGGTTGAGCTGAATCTGAAAAAAACTAATTTTATAAAAACAGCATTACAAGGAAAATATTTGTCACTAGCAGTTTTTTGAAAACATTTTTCAGTTTTCGGCTCCGATGGGATGTAGTTGGCTCGTTACTAGGTTGCAGCTACTAAATTTATCATTTTTGATTAATAATGCAATAATTAATGATTATTACTACTCTTATATCCTTTTTTCATAAAAGTTTTTTATGGGCCCATCACTGAACTACTACCACTACATAATACTATATATACGATATGTAAAAACAAAGAAAATGAAGAATAAATTTCCCCAAAAAGAGACAGAATAGTGATGAATCTAAATTTAATCAATAAAATTGCAAAAATTTAATCAATAAAATATTTTGATTCGATCTTAAATTAATATGGAAGAAAAATGAGTACTGGTGCATTATATGGTCACTTCTAAAAAGTCAAGTTTGGTTAATGCAAATGAAATAAAATAAAATAGGATGAATATATAATAGTTTCGAAACAAATTTGGGCTATATATTTGCACATTAGTGGGGTGGGGGGTAAAGCATTCCCTATATTAAATACGTAACCTAACATAACCTAAGTACTTCCCCCCTAAACCCCAAAAAACAACAGTTTAAATATCGTAAACGCAATGAAAACTACGCTTTGCATTGCATTTCTCTATAGCGGTCTCTTGCAATTAACCCGTCTGGCTGGTTTTTCTTGACTGGTTTCCTTGTAAAATATATAAAAGTGACCAAATAGCGCACCAGTACCGAAAAATGAAATAACAAGTAAAATTTTCGATTACGACTAGCGAGGCTGTATCGTAGATTTTTGTTTGGGAGGGGGAGGGTTTACAAACAAAATTTTACAAAACGCATAAAAAAAATTTTCATGCATTTTGTTACTTTTTGACGAGTCGGGTAAAAATTTCAAAGGGGGTGAAATCCAGTACCTCCTCCGCCTGGATACAGCCTTGAAGAGAAATATGAAAAGCAAAAAAATGATCCGAATGTGACGTATAATGGAGTAACGTCCATTTTTGCTTAAGAGCATATCTGGTTGAACTCAAGATCAGTTAGTATGCTATAGAAATATATCTTCGTGTGAGGTTAAAGGACAAACATATAGGCGCATATAATACCGTTGATAGTGAAAGTTTTGTTAAAAGCAAAAAACTGCTTAAAATGGTATTGACCTTCTGCTGAGACAGCATCTTTTTAAAGTAAAGAATGCAGCCACATCAGGATATGTATCCATATTGGAATAAAAAAAAACTTTTTACCGATGTCATCTGGCAAAAAAATTTCAGCAATGAAACAATTTGATTCCATTTGAATTAAAATGGAATAAAAAGAGGGTAGCCTACTCACATAGCGACCACACCAAAGAAGTAAAATTAGGTTAATCCTAATGAAATATACCAAATATGATGAAAATATAATACTTTATTATCAAAGTTATGAAAATAACAACAGAAAACTAGGGAAAGCAAGCCGCCCAGAACGCATTATGTTAAATACCTTACCTAACCATCTCTATATGTTAAACATTTAATTAAAATATGTCTTTATAGTAGTTTATTTCACTGAGACTATGCTAATTATCTCCGAATGCAGACAGAGAGACTGGTTTTACTCAGATCAAGAACTTGAGTGTGGTCGTTATAACACCGAAATACCAAAAATAAAATAAAGAATAACATTTTTATTAAGACAGTCATCGCTGAGAGTTTCTTTTTTAAATCAAATACTACTAAAACTCAAATTATTTCGACTTCATATTCGGAAGCCTTTATCACCAGAAAAACTAAGAAAGGAAAAGAAGGAAAAGGAAAAACAGAAAGAAAAGAAAAAAAGTAAAAGAGGAAAGAAAAAGAAAAATAGATTTGGCAGTAAACACATAGGACAAAATTATAGGTTCTTCTTTAAATCAAACACTAAAAAAAGTCAAATTATTTCGACTTCATATTAGGAAGCCTTTATCACCAGAAAAAAACTAGGAAAGGAAAAGAAGGAAAAGGAAAACAGAAACGAAATAAAAACAGCATAAGAGGAAAGAAAAAGAAAAATAGATTTGGCAGTAAACACATAGGACAAAATTATAGGTTCTTTTTCAAATCAAACACTAAAAAAAGTCAAATTATTTCGACTTCATATTCGGAAGCCTTTATCACCAGAAAAAAACTAGGAAAGGAAAAGAAGGAAAAGGAAAACAGAAAGGAAATAAAAACAGCATAAGAGGAAAGAAAAAGAAAAATAGATTTGGCAGTAAACACATAGGACAAAATTATAGGTTCTTTTTTAAATCAAACACTAAAAAAAGTCAAATTATTTCGACTTCATATTCGGAAGCCTTTATCACCAGAAAAAAACTAGGAAAGGAAAAGAAGAAAAAGGAAAAACAGAAAGGAAAGAAAAACAGCAAAAGAGGAAAGAAAAAAAAGAATAGATTTAGCAGTAAACACTTTGGACACAATTATGGGTTCTTTTTTAAATCAAATACTAAAAAAGTCAAATTATTTCGACTTCATATTAGGAAGCCTTTATCAACAGAAAAAAAAACCAGGAAAGGAAAAGAAGGAAAAGGAAAAACAGAAAGGAAAGAAAAACAGCAAAAGAGGAAAGAAAAAGAAAAATAGATTTGGCAGTAAACACATAGGATAAAATTATAGGTGACCCTCCAGAATAGCCGTAGAGAGCACAGAGAGCCCTGTGCTTTCCATATATTACTATTTTTCCCAGCCACCTCGTGGGGAAGAGGCTCGTAGAAACTTGTGAAGGGTATTATCCGATTAGAAAATGAAAATTCTAGTGCCCTTTTCAAGGATAAAAAGTGATGGGGGGACAAACAACCCACTCTCTTGCCTTTTTTGCTACGAAGTACCCACATAGCCCCCTAAGAGATCTGATCCAAAATATTAGATAAACATTTTCTTCAGAATATTTGAAAAAAACTAATACATATGCCCCCTGGGAAGACCTAGCTCCTACAGCCAATGGGCAAGAGCAATGAATTACACATATTACCCATTGTCTTAATATAGGTTTATATTGGAAAAAGGGGGCATGACTGATATTTTGCTTTTTGCGACCAGTTTGAAACCTTCAGGGATTGTTCTTTGAGCAAGGAGGATAAAAAAAATTTGGGTAGGTGGAAAGGTAATAGGGGGCAACTAAAATGACCAAGAAACTCCTTGTTCCTCATCAGTTTGAAACTTTACAGCCGTAAGTCTTGGGCCAAAAGGAACCTAATGTGCAAAAATTATTTTTTTATGGCGTACAGTCCCTTGCAAAGAATGGGCCACAAATGAGGGCCGTGAGATATTATTTTTCAGATTGGACTTAAATCTGTAAGTCCTTGGGCTAAGGAAACCCAACTTATAAGCAAAGGTATGGTGAAATACTGGGTTTTTCAGAAAACACGGCCAAAGGGCCTAAAAAAATTTTTGAACAACTTGAAATTTACCGTCTCAAGCCCGTCTCAAGAGAATCGGATAAAAAAGAAATTCTGACCACGGGCTCCTCAAAAATAGAACCCAAAACAGCCAAAAAAAATTTCCTAACCGGCTCAAAAAGTATATTCTTAAGTGCCCTAAACGTTCGAAAAAAAAGAAAACGAAAAAAACTGATTTCTCCTGAAAAAAGCCGTAAGCTCCTAGGCCAAGGGAATCCTCGTGCGCAAAAAGATGTAGGCTGGGGGCAAGCCCTAAAGGCTGGTGCTGGAAAGTGTTTTTTTAAGGGGCTTGAAACTTATAATTCTCGGTTTAAGGGAACCCCAATTAGTTTAAAAATGTAACTGACAAAAACATCGGTTCGCCTGAGTATGGAGCTCTGAAAAGGGCCAGCAATTTTTTAATGATTAGCTTGAAACACAAAACCGTACGTCCCTGGCCTTGTGAATCCTAATGTAGAAAAAAAAAATTAATTTGGAGGCATTGGTCTCCCCTCAAAATTGTGGTGCAAAAAAGAGCCAAAAAATTTTTTTTTCGATTGGCTTAAAAATTCCAAGGATCGTTGCCTGGAAGAGGGACGAAAAAATTCCTTGGCGAGGGGATGAGTTTGAGTTTCCTTGAGTTTTCTTGAGTTTCCTTGGCGAGCAGGATTTGTTATCTGCTTGGCGATGAGATTGCTATCTAATATGGAGGCTCTTAAATGGACAACAACTTGTTTTCCAGATAGTGCCTGCCACTCCTTTCTCGACACAGCTTGCCTAGCGTACTGTTCGGTGGTAAGGCCATCTCCTTCGCATGTCACGCGACGCCCCAGGACGGGTGACATTCGACTTCGATCCCACCCTACACGGATGGAAGTGATCCAGAGGAAGCCCCCCCCCCCACTAGATGGAAAGACAAAGCCGATGAATTCCTCACCCAAGCCCACATCCCGGTGGAAGAAGCTGCAAGCCTGGCAAGCGATAGGTCAACCTGGAGGCATCTGGTCTCATCGTTCTCTACGCCGAACCCTCGGCAGGAGCCTTAAGTCAAATCAAGTCCTGTAAATTGCGGGTTAAAAAGGGTAGATTTTCTTTCGACTAATTCGAGATTTTTGAAAATCGTTCCTTGGACTGAGGGGACGACACATTTTACTTTGGAAGAGGGGGTGAAGGGGGGGGGTAGCCGACTAATCTGAGACATGTCTAAAGAGAAAGAAAAAAGAATAAAGTCCTAGTCCTTACTATTTTTTGTATTTGTTCAATTATTCTATTCCAAAATTACCCAAGTCCAGAATTTTCTATCGCTGGGTTAATGGCGAAAAATGACCGTGAATTTTTGTAGAATCTAATCCCGTTTTCTATCTTTATGGCACTCTTTACGCCAACCTCGCCTCTAACCCTTATATTAGATGCGGTGTTTAAAGCGGCGAAATGTTACACACCATTTTCCTGAAAGCGAAAAGCCTCAAAAGGATCCTTTAGTTTTTCTGATTATTATTAACGAAGAGGCGTTAGTACAAGGAAGGGTCTTTACTATCCTTCAACTTCGTGACAGGTAAGGAATAAAGCCACGCCTGTAAACTTTGTTGACTACTGGTTAACCGTGCTTATTACATGGCGTCCAAAAAGTGCAGAAAACAGCGCCGTTTTTCTTTTGGGCGGGGGAAGTGGGCAAGGATTTGTCTCCGTTTTTTTAGTGAAAACCCAGAGAGTTTTTTTTAACTGGAGGGGGGTGTAGTTTTGTTTGCTGTTTTTGATACAGGCATTTTTCAAAATCTAGGGGTACAATTGTCCCTTTAACTTGTCCCCCACCTAAGTGGTGACCCAAGAGGTAAATATAGACAAAGGAGAAGAAAAGTGACACAGCTTTGTGTTGACCACAGGTGTTTCTTTCTTTTTAAAGATCAGTACAATTCAATTTCGAAAAAAAAACAGAAAATTTCAAATATTTCTTCAGTTAAGAAAAGAAAATATAACGCTTTAAAAAAAATATGTTATACTGAAAGCAAAATGGAATATGGGAAAGCTTAATAAACATGTCGATTGGTCGTATTCATTTGAATTGGCAAAACGATACACACCACTTAGGAAAATTAGTAGCCTGCTCTAGTCCAAAAGTCTATGACCTTAAAATATTTCGCCTTAAAAAGCCATACCACGAGCTGAATGGCAATTCAGCTTCAACAAGCTCTTAGGCATAGGTGACCCCCAATGGTTGACCTCCCCTTGCAAAATCTAATTTGCTCATCTTGAGAAGCCAATGATCATATAACACAAAGAATTAACTGAGCTTTAAACTCTTCGAGGATACTTAGATCCAAGGACGTACCCAGGATTTTTTTTTGGGGGGGGGGGTACTCAAAGATTTTCTTCGGGGAAGGGGTTTTACACAAAAAAACTCAAAAAACGCATAAAAAAAATCTTTATATCCATTTTTGTTACGTTTTTACGAGTCAGACAAACATTTCGGGGGGAAGGTTCAAACCCCCTGATCCACCTATCCCTGGGTACGGCTTTGCTTACATCTAAGAGCATTCTATCCCCGAAAGTCTATGACTTTAATTAGTGCGGAGCCGCTAGAGACAGAACTCGTAGGACAGGAAAAACAAACAGCCTCAATAAGTTATTGGGCTCGCCTGCCAAAAGCAGTCAATCAACAAGTCTGGAGGAACAGGGGACTTCTTCCTCTGCAATCCGACAAGAGCCATGGGTTAAGTAACTGAAAGAGTTAACCAGCATGAGTCCCATGTTGTATCATGTGATTGCTAAACATCAATCTAGTTGCTGCATCTTCAAAATTCTGAAGCGTAACTGCCAACGTAACTGCCAACAGTAACTGCCAACGAGACATAAATTTCATTGACACTATTCTCAATGTGGCATTCTCGATACCAATATTCGGACCAAAATTTGATTCACTTGCAGAGGCCTAAAATGCGACTGGACTACGTTCTAATGACTCGAAGACTGAATTCCTTCTTGTCTACGGTTGCAGAAATACGCTACCAGGTAACCGCATGGCCAGTATTAGTGATTACATGATCGATCTTTACGATTCACTCAGGTATTCCGTCCTCTTTACTCCACCCACATTGTGAAGGGCACTCGTTCACTTTTGATTCACCACATCTGTTCCCATCTTCTGCCATCATTACTTTTTTCCAACAGGAATCATTTTAATCCTTTTCTTGCTTCCCCAGGATTTGCTAAGTATCTGTTTCGCCTGTCTCCGTGGCACAGGAACACACAAGCTGAATTCAAAGTAGTAGATCTCGAAGTCTCAGATGCTAAAAGAATGGCAAAACGTAATCAAATAATTGAATTTCACCAAAATGAATGTGGCGTGAGTATCAAGGCAGAGACTTCTTTCATTCATCTCCATTTATAATTTTGTGCATTGTTGTTTGTCATTTACATTGTTTTGTTTTGTTCTTTTTTTGTCTACTTTTCTCTTTTATTATTCTCCGTCTTTTTGTGTGTTTATACAACGGATTCGCAAATAAATAAATACCACTGTAACCCTTATTAGAAGCAGTGACTCCCTCCTGGAAAATTTTTGCGATAAGAAGGCCATACGAAAGCCTAAAAGCCAGTCTCCATTTGGCAGATTCTGCAAAAATTCACCGCCAATTGTTAAAATTTATTCCAATTGATACTTGTTTTCCCGCACCGTAATAACAGTTTACAGATACTGCAACCTTCGACGTTGCTTTTTCTGCAAGATGGCAGATTTGCAGAATCTGCCAAATGGAGACTGGCTTTAAGATATGTCAAGTTTTTTAACGACTCCCCGTGTGGCACAGAAATTCTAGCACATCCGAAAAGTACGGCATTACAGACCTTATCAAAAAATGCAGACTTGTTGACAGATTATTCAGGGTCTATTGTGTTAAATATTTTGATAGTGTATTTCATTATTCTCTTTCCTTCTGGGCTCTTATATTTAATAATATAAGATATAATTTAATATAATAATATAATAATATAAGATAAAATTATATAAAATATAATTTAATTATATTTTATATTTAATTTTATTGATGGGTAAAAGCCAATAGTAAGAAAAATAATCGATATGATCCGATGTAATCGATGAACGATGAGCATAGTTCTCTCTTGCTCGAACTCACGTAAAAATCAGCTTCACGAGAGCTGTAAGTAGCTTGCACACTAATAGCTTCCGTCGTTACATAATAACCCGTTTTTTCAGCAAAATTTGACTCAACTGGAAAAATCAATGGCAAAGTGTGAAGGACCGATGTGGAGTTCAGATGCCAGGGAAAGTGAAATCAGGAACGCCCATGAAAGGTTAAGTACGGATAGTAGTCTGATGAAAAAAAATCACGTTTAAATAGAAAATGATCAGCTGAAACAAAAACGGCTTCAGACAGAAAGTCTAGTGAGGTTTAAATATGTTGCCAAACTAATAATTACAGATTTGGGGCTAAAGAGTATTTTATTTGCGGACACTTATTTGGAAAAGTTGCCTTATGTGGAAAAAGGGTGTTGCCACCGCACGAAAAAAAACTTGTTACCAACTAACGAGTTCCCACGATCATAGCAAGATTTTTGTAAACGATTATTGCTGAATTTCTCTCAAAAATTTAGAAAGGTATCACTGGAATTTCAACTTGATGAAAAATGGCTTTAGACAGAAAATGTGGTAAAGTTTAATTATGTTACTAAAACAAAAATGACAGATATGGTGCATAACAAGTATTTGATTCGCATACACTTATTTGGAAAAGTTACCTTATGTGGAAAAGGGGTGTTGCCACCGCACGAAAGAAAAACTTGTTACCAAAAATGTTTACCAGCTAACGAGTTCCCACGATCCTAGCAAAACTGTTGTTGACAATTAATGTTAAATTTCTCCAAAAAAATTAGAAAAACTTCAAGTGAAACCTAGCGTGAAGCCAAAATGGCTTCAGATAGAAAGTCTGGTGAAATCTGAATATGTTGCCAAAACAACGATTATAGATGCGGTGCTAAAGAGTATTTGATTCGTGGACACTTATTTGGAAAAGCTGCCTTATGTAGAAAAGGGGTGTTGCCACCACACGAAAAAAAAAACTTGTTACCAAAAGCGTTTACCAGCTAACGAGTTCCCATGATCCTAGCAAAATTGTTGCAAACAATTAATGCTGAATTTCTCAAAAAAAATTAGAAAAACTTCAAGTGAAACCTAGCGTGAAGCCAAAATGGCTTCAGATAGAAAGTCTGGTGAAATCTGAATATGTTGCCACAACAGCGATTATAGGTGTGGGGCTAAAGAGTATTTGATTCGCGGACACTTATTTGGAACAGCTGCCTTATGTAGCAAAGGGAAAAAAGCAAAATGGCTTCAGATAGAAAGCCTGATGAAATCTAAATATGTTGCCAAAACAACAATTATAGATGTGTTGCTAAAGAGTATTTTACTCATGGACACTCATTTGGGAAACGGAGGTATTGCTATTGTACGAAAAACACCAGAAAATTTTCACCAGTAAATTTTACCAACTATTCCCACGAACATACGAAAATTGCTGGAAAAAATCGCTGGAAATTTTTCTGGATTTGGAAAAATTGCTGAAAAATTGCTGGAAAAAAATTATCGATTTCGTTAAATTTGCATAGGCTTCCAAAAAAAGTGTTGGTGTGTTTGTGGGCAATTTTCAAAAACTTGAACTAAGAACGTGAAACTTGTAAGTTTCCCCATTTGAGAAATAATCATGGATTGTTTCTGTCTCACAGTTTCATTCTAATTCTATTCTTGTTGTGAAATTTCAAGTCCTAATTTAAAAAACGTTTCCACATACATTGAAAAACAACGGTTTTTGACTAAAAAGGTTCTAGAATCGAGATCGAGTGATGGAATCCTGGGTCAGGTATCTGCAAGCAAAGATCAATCCACTGGTCCACCATAAGATTTAATTTTAAAGTTAAACTTTTAAATTTCGAGCCAAATTTTGTGTTTCTTTAAATTGTTCCCAACAAATTTTTGTAGATCAATATTTAGGCCTCTATGCATTAACAGAGAGATGCTGGCAGCGGTGCAAGCAACAATCGGATTAGGATTGTAAAAACAATCGTTAAACTGCTGCTGTTTGAAGCTGAACAAGGCACTTTTATGATATACCACCCAACTGTAAACCGGTTTCTTTCGCTAGTTTCTTTCAACTTGAGAAAAGACAAAGAGAAGTGACAGAATTGATGGGAAATATATAATTTAGGCTTTATTATTTGCATATTAGGGGGAGAGGCGAGGGTAAAGTATTTGGACTGTGTGAATCAGAAAACAATTCTTACTTCATAATATCAGAATAATTTTAGCTACCACATTTTGCATGGAGACCCGCTGCATTTTACCCCTCCCCCTAATGTTCAAATATATAGCCCAAATTTTTTTCTAAAGTATTATATTTTATCATACTTAGGTACATTTTATTAGGATTAACCTAACTTTACTTCTTGAGCTGTGGGGGGTATATCATATAAATACCCTGAACAATTATAAGAGGTTTGGAAATACCGTCTTTTTAAGCAGGCACCATCAACGTAACGTTAAAATAGCATGTTGAACACCAGATTTAAAAACCTGATTAAAACCAAATTCAACTGATGTGTTGAATAAAATAAAACTGAATAACTAAAATTTCCTTCATATTAGATACATATACATTATTAGACACATCTATTTAAAAAAAAAGAGATAGAAAGGTTAGAAAGAGATAGAAAAAAGAGAAAATTTAGAGTGTTAAAATTCTAAGATTCTACGCTTTTTTATTAGCCTCATTATATAAGATTCCTTAAAAAATCAATATCAAATAAATATGCTACATAGTATTTTAGAAATCTCTGTATTACTAATATCAGGTAATTGTAGCTGGTCGCCGCTTGAGGACCGTCATTTTTCGTGCCGCCTCTTCGTCATTTATCATTGCTAGTTCATACTTAGATCAAAAAAAATATTTCAGGGGGGGGGATACTAGAGCTTGGCAAACAGCAGAACCAAGATAATCGTCAGTAGACACATATGTACGAATTACTTATGTGATCTAAAATTTTTCAAAACAGAAATAAGTTTCAACCCCCGAATTTCAATATATTCCCTTAGCCATTTAATGAAAGGACCTAAGTACCCCCCTCCCTAAAAGTTTTCTAACTATATATGTTCAAATAAGGTAAGGAGCTTACTTTGCACACAGTTTATTCCATCCAAGTCCTTGAACTGAAATATCTTTTATGCTGCTATCAACTTGTTGAATCTGGAATTATAAATCAAATAGAGCTTAAGTATATAGAATAGATTTAAAGTGTATACCAATGAAGCAAAAATTAAAACTACGATTTCAAGGTCCCGTGGACCTACCCCGTGATCCCGTTGCATTAATTGTGATCCAAGAGTCACAGTGGTGAATCAACACATGCAATCAAGGCCGTATCCAGGATTTTTTTTTTCGGAGGAAGGGGTGGGGGGTTGGTTACAAAAGAATTTTTCCGGGGGGATACAATTTTTTTTTAACGTATTAAATTTGTTTATATTCATTTTTGTTAAGTTTTTACGAGTCGGGCAAACATTTCGAGGGGCGGGATTCGAACCCTAGCCCCCCCCCCTGGATACGGCCTTGCATGCAACTATATTTCACAGGAAATTAATTTGTATGGTCCTGCATCCCCTTTGCAAGTGCGTTATTATAGTTGTAAGTTACTACTTCTAAAATCAACGTGTATAATTAGAGAACTTGTGAAGTGAGCCCTGTGTGTACGTCAAACTGTGATTCCGCGTTGCTCTTCTTTTTACCTTTATTAAAACTGTAGTATTTACTACGGTTAATGAATATCCGTGAAACGGTTCATTGCGTAAACTTTTATTTCTTTGCGCACGTTTCGTTTTTGGATACAGAAGAGTGCATGTCTCCCAAAATTCGTAAAAGATACGGAATATTTTTTTTAGATTGTTGAAGAGATAGTATGAAGTTATATCAGTATTCAAAGTTATTTAATTTCTAAGAAGTTAAGCTACGAAGTTTGGGTACTTTATTTAGAGGATATGTAGGGACCTCCCAGAATCAAAACTTCAAGATAGGAAACGTGAAAGAACAAATTTTCTTTCTGGAGAACGAATATAAGCTCCAGCTCTTAGAAGATCCAAACCTGTCTATCCGTGTTGGAAAAAAATTATACCTTGTCTAGAAAAAATAGCTACCTCTAGGATGTCAAAGAAATCGATACGTGACGACGACTTTAGAAATTATTTATTAGTATATAGTTTATTTCCGGGTAAAGAAGAGTGCGTATCTTCTTGCTTAGTTATCGTGGCATTAAACGTCTAAAATATAATAAAATCAAATCGAAAATATTACATCGACTTTCCCAGAATTATTTCCAAGAAATCAAAAAATCAAAATCAAATCAGTTGGGAATTTGCAAAAATCAGAATTTCAAAATAGAAAAAGTCACCTAAGCAATTTTATTTCAGGAAAAACATATGTCACCTCCAGTTCTTAGAAGGTTAAGATCTGTTTATCGCAGCTGGGAAAAGTTATTCCTTGTCTAGAAAAAAAGTTACCTCCAGAACACCACAAAAATTTGATGCGTAATGACAGCTTCAGAAATCATTTTTAAATGAACAAAGCAATGTCGTTTATAAGAAAATTTATACTCTCTTGCGTACTTTCCATAATATTAGAAACAAAGGCATCAAATCAAAAATTTCACAAAACAGCCAAAAATATTGGATTTGGCATTGGAGTTCAGCTTTTTCAGAATTATTTCCAACAAATGATGAAAAACTGGTTTGTATTTTTTCCTGGAAAACTACTAGAATTTTACAAATATCACTGGATATTATTTGCCCTGTTAAGCGATTGCGATACCCAGGGATAATTTCGAGTGTACATCTCTTACCACTTCGAAGCTAGAGACTGTAAAAGCAGGATCACGAAAAAAAGCTGTAAAAGCAGTAGTGTTGCTCCGTAGCCACAAGTAACAATAAAGATTATTACTGAGCCATGTTCCCTGCTTATTAAAAGTCTTAGTCGTTTTTTTGTATCTTATTTACATACTACTACTAGTAAACTTCCCGTCGTCAGTTTCATTGGCCAATGTTCAAAGTGCAGAATGTACAACTCTACTTCAGTCGTCTTTTACTGGACAACCTGTAAAGTTTAGATTGTAAATTCTACTTCCAACGTCTTTTATTAGCGAACCTGTGTAGTGCAGGCTACAGAGCTCCACCGCTACTATCTTTGATTAGCAGTCTCTATGATACAGACTGTACAACTCCACTTCAGTCATCTTTTATTGGCCACCCTGCATTGTAATTGCTGCGCAGCTCCAAGTTCACCCGTATTTACTGAATGACTTGTGCAATGCATGTTGTACAGCTCCACTTCAGCCTTCTTTTACTGAACAGCCTGTAAACTTGAGGTTGTTCAACTCTACTTCCACCATGTTTTATTAGTAATCTGTGTAGTCTAGGCTGTAGAGCTCCACTTCTACTATCTTTGATTAGCCACCCTGTATAATGCAGGCTGTGCAACTGCACTCCACCCATATTTTATTGGCCAGTCTGCTGAACAATTGCTGCTCAGCTCCAACTTCACCCTCATTTACTGAATGACCTGTGCATTGCATGCTGTGCAGTTCTTTTTCAGCCTTCTTTTACTGGACAGCCTGCGAAATTTAGGCTGTATAATTTTACCTTGGCCGTCTTTTATTAGTAAGGCTGTGCAGTGCATACTGTTGAACTCCACTTCTACTATCTTTAATTAGCCAACCAGTATAACGAAGCGAGTCAAAAGGCACTTCAGCCATCTTTTATTGGCCAGCCTGCTGAATAATTGCTGCGCAGCTCCACTTCACCCGTATTTACTGAATGGCCTGTGCTATGCATGTTTTGCAGCTTCACTTCAGCCTTCTTTTACTGGAGAGCCTGCAAAATTTAGGCTGTATAATCCTATTTTGACCGTCTTTTATCAGTAACGCTGTGGAGTGCAGCCTGGAGAACTCCACTTCTACTATCTTTCATTATCCAGCCTGTATAATGCAGACTCTACCACTCCACTTCAGCCATCTTTTATTTGCCAGCCTGCTGAATAATTGATGTGCAGCTTCACTTCACCTGTATTTATTGAATGTCCTATGCAATGCAGGTTGAACAGCTCTACTTCAGTCGTGGAGTCTTTACTGAATGGCCTGTGGAATGCAGGTTGTACAGCTCCACTTCATACACTCAAGGCATATTTAAAAAGCAACAACAAGAGTTGAATCATGCGAAGAAAAAAATAATCTTTTCTTGTAAAAATCTCAGGATTCTAGGAATGCATGGGCTAGAAGGCCCCCTCTTATACGTGCCAACCTAATTTCTTATGAACTTAATTCTTCCCCTTCGAGGTGTCTCTCTCTCCCTTTTCATATTTAGTCCTAGTTTTGCATAAGGCACTAACTAATGCACTGCATAAGGATATATAAACCAAATTTCTTAACAGAAAAGTACCGGTTTTAAAACTGATTTTTCATGGTTGATCTGCTGTAGTTTAACAGTACTTGTATGCTTCAAGATCCTAAACAAACAATTTGATTTGTAATTAAACATGTCCTTCAGAGAAGCGATCTCCTGTTGTAAAATGATGCAGCAAATTGTAAAACGTGTGAAGTTCAAATTAAACAAATAACAATTTACCTAAGATTTGATTCTGAAGGTACCTTAGATAAACAGTTATTCAAGTCGATCCATGCGTATATTTGCACATTTGCTTACACATAAAAGTACATTTAACACATTTGCTCATTTTTCAAGGACAATTCGTTTGACCTCCATACAAAACCAAGGAAATAGATATTTAATGACTTTTCAGGAGCCAGTAAGCTGTTCTTACCTTTATGGGGAAACTGGATCAGAAACAAAAGGACAGTCTTGTACACATTATATTTTAGCCGTTTCCCCAAATTTCCCCAAATAAAGATTTATTTTCTCCGGAATCCTCCCGACAATTAACAGTAATAAGAATGAACAATCTTTACTTCGAACTCCAGCGAACCAATTATTTTTGTAGAAATTCGGAGGAACCCCGTAAAATTTAGGGATAGTAGCAGCACATGGTAGTTTGTAGAGGTCAAAGCTGTCAGCAATTTTACATATCTTGAGAAGTCACTGTCACATGAAGGTACAGCAGTTACAGAACTTCCCAGGTGTATCTCAAAGGCTTCGTCTACGACCGGAAGACCAGCATCATCTGAAAAATGACCAATGTATCTCTAGATAGAAAAATTCCTCCTCTTAATACGTCAGTTGGCCACTTCGTTGTTGAGAATTCATGGCCCATCGCTCACTTCAGGTCCCATCGATTCGGTTATCCTGTATATGATATATATTTGTGAGATGGAGGTCTTCGTAAAATTGAGGCGTGCTGCAGTTTCACTACTCGCGAAAAAGTCTCGTCTACCCTATATGCTTATTATTGGTGTCCGCTAAAATTTCCAAAAGGGTACTAAAGTGATATAGATACCTCCTCACCATTCTACCAAGCACACCAGCCCTGATAAACTAGGTCAATCGCCTAGTCCTCGGTTGGTCTCGTCTAACGGACATGTTTCGGACTTGAGACCCAGGAGGATATTGATGAAGCCCTTGTGATCTTCGAGGGTCTTGATGCTGACGAGATCTCTATAGAAAATAGCAACTCGTGCGAAGTCGTAACTAGTACTGATAACAAACTAAGAAGGAAGAAGGAGGAGCTAAAAGATACTCAAACTACATACTTCTGGTTTCAGCACAGGAAAATGGTGAAAGTACTGCGAAAATTTACTAGAGCAAAGAGGTGAGGGAACTGGGATCTGTATTTGGATATCCTTAAACAGATGCTTCCGTACTATGCGGCAGCAGGGCACAACCTCTACGCAAAGTCTGCTCGTCTTCATATCCAGACTATGGTTGACCTGAAAGAAGACAGATCCAGAGCTCTACTGAAGATTATCAAGAATCGGTCAGTTTGTTATAAGAAGAAGCGATCGGTACTGGGCTGGATTGTCACCGGATCTAGTCATTGACCAAGCTCTAATGCGCAGTTTGAAGACAACAGGTGGACTAACTCATGGACGGGGGATAACACAAACACAGCGTCTCATATGGGCTTTTTCGATGCGGATCTTTGCTGAAGTAAATGCCTCAATGCAAGGTCTGACTAGCCTGAGTTACTCAACAAGTGATCAACAAGTCGAAACGCTCCAGTGGCGGATGAAGAGAGATACTGATGACACGGAGGAGGTCCTAGACTTTTTGCGAACCCTGATTCCGTTCAGACAACACGAAGGGCTCCTTAACATCGTTACCGGCATAACTGCATCAGCTAATGTAGATGCGGACACCACGAAAGAAGTTGGAGCCCGAATTCTAGACGAAACGACTGTTACAATGGCATCCAAATCAGCTGTTAACATCGATGGTGAACCGATCCATGTAGATCAAGGGCTTCTGTTCCAGCGCTTAGCTACAGTGGCGAACCGGGAAGAATTCGATCTTCGAGACCTTTTGTCGTATGAGCTTTGTACGTATCCCCCATCCCTTTTTGGATCCTATGAATTTCTGCGTCCTGCCGACAAACCATCTCTGTCAAACGCAATTCGAAATGCGTCAGGGGACCATTCGGATGAGCGCTTAGACTCGTGCCACTATGTCGTTGACGGCGGATGGCTGCTCCAGAAATTGACTTGGCAACCCAACTCTACATTTGGCTTCATTTGCGAAATTTATGTCAAGTATGTCACCACTAGATTTGGAAAAGCTTCGGTAGTTTTTGATGGATATGACAATGGTCCTTCGACGAAAGGTATGGCTCACCTCAAACGTTCCAGGGGTAAACAGTGCCCAGTGGTAGAATTCACTGGTACAACACAGTTAACAAGAAAGAAAGAAGAGTTCTTGCAAAACTGCACAAACAAGCAGCGGATAATTCTAGCGATAGGAGAAAAATTGTCCTCAGCAGGTTTTTCGGTACAACATGCCTCTGCTGACGCGGATGTCTTGATTGCAACCACAGCAATTCATAATGCAAGAACTCAGTTGACGTGTCTCATCGGCAACGACACTGACCTCCTTATCCTTCTCCTCTATCTTGTCACTGCCAACCATAAATACCTGTATTTCGGATCCTAGATGAAGGCTTCAAACGAACATAAGCTATGGAATATTTGCTCCATCAAAGAAAAACTAAGCGACGTGTGCCGTGCAATTCTATTTCTGCACGCGTTCCTAGGCTGTGACACCACTTCGAGATTACAAGAAATTGGTAAATCTGTCGGATTGTCATTGTACCAGTCCGATCCGTCTTTCCGTGAGGCCGCTAAGGTCTTTATGGACTCGAAGGCTACGAAAGACGAGCTCATTGTAGCTGGTGAACAAGCTCTTTTGAAAATTTATAAAGGAAAGCCTGGAGAAACTCTCGTGTCCTTGAGACATTGTCTGTTCTTGGCCAAGCTCGCTTCCTCTTCCGCATTTGTTTGCCCTGATCGGATGCCTCCCACACCCTCAGCTGCGAAGTTCCATTCTTTTCGCGTGTATTTGCAGGCAATAGAATGGAAAAGCGAGGCTGCTGCGATGAAACCGGAAAACTGGGATGGCAACTCTCTGCTGATAATTACATCCCAGTAATGGCGGAGAAGAAACCAGCTCCCCAAAGTCTTCAAATTATCCACTGCAAATGCAAATCAGGTTGCGATACGGCCAGATGCACTTGCCGTAAGAATGGCATGCCCTGCACACTTTCTTGCGGAGAGTGCATGGGAACAAGCTGTAATAACTCTGAACCAACATCTCTAGAAGAAGAAGCATTTTAGTTTTTTGCAATAACGGTGGTTGTGCTCTTTTGTAGTGCTCATTAATGAAATGATGATTCTCAATATTATGTGATCCAAAAATAATGATTATCAAAACTGTGATTTATATATGGACATGCTAATGTTTTGTTTTCCTACTGTAAAAGAAGCTGATAATAAGAATGATTTCTCAAGTTTCTATGCGTCTATGCCTATAGTTTCGCTTTTTCTGCAGTCTGGTCTTCACACGGTTGATTCTCATCGGATAACCAGGTTTCCAACGATTAGCGAAGCAACAAAGAGTGGGGTACTTCTCTGCTCCTTTAAATTGCCGTTTGACATTTTCCTGTGTTGCTGTTTGAAGTATTTCCGGCTTCCATTGATCTGATCTTTCTAACACTTCGGAAGTAAAGCTATTTCCTTTATTTTTGCGATGGAGCTATTAAAATCTTATTTATAGTTTAGTATAAGTTACAGACGTGTTACAATAACAACATCATTTTCGGTTTTAGCGAGTTGATTTATACCCGAATCGAGTCTCCGAACGTACCGAAATAACAAAAATCGAAAAAAGGATTTTTCACCCCTTTCACCCCCTTTAGGCAACCCCAGGAGGTTTTCCTGGCGGGCAATTTTAGCGGATTTTGGATATGTTGTTTTACGATTTTTTCTGAACATTTTAGTGTAAACAAAGCTTCCCAACTGTCAAAAATGAAAAAACCTATTTTTTAGCCCCCTTCCACCCCCTTTAAGCAACCCCAGAGGGTTTTCCGGCGGGTGATTTTAGCAGATTTTGGATATGTTGTTAAGCGATTTTTTTTACATTTTAGTGTAAAAAAAGCTTCCTAAATGTAAAAAATGTAAAGACCTAATTTTTCGTCCCCTCCCACCCCCGTTAACCAGCCCCAGAGGGTTTTCCCGGAAGTCGATTTTAGTAGAGTTTGGATATATTGTTCAGTGATTTTTTCCTGAGCATTTTGATGTAAAAAAAAACCTTTTGTTGCATTTTGTCCGGGTCGACCCACCTTTCTCCGTACTTTTACTGGACTAGGACTATGACTTCCTTCTCTTTTAGTGGACGAATTTTCCATGCCCAAGGCAGTCAGAAGATACGGGGCGAGGTTTTTGGTATGAGGGAAACGATGGTGAAAACCCTACCAAGGAAGTATCTTCTACAAAGGAGAAACAGATAAGCGAGTCCTATCTCAAGGCAATGGGCCTTTATGGCCAGAGCTACGACTTTGCGAGTTCACCCATACAAATAATATAGTCTACTATATACATTTGTTTAATAACATTTAACTCTCATTTTTTTTAAATAAACCTAATTTGACTTTTAAAAAATCCAAGTGAAATGTATCTAAAGTTTAGATTAGAAATATCTGAAAATGTAATTTTAACAGGGATATATGTACGGCAATCCTGTTACAGCATTTAATAATATATTCTTGAAAGTAGTAATAATATTTTTTTAATTAATAACAGATACACAGTATTTGATTCTATGTTGGGATGCAAAGCCTGAAGTACCAATGACATCAAAATTAAAATAAATTTTGCCCCATGGACCCATCTCAGGTGTATTCATAACTGAAACCCGCATTTTTCAAGATTTTTCTTTGGTTGTTTCAAAATTATCAAGTTTTTAGGGCAGAACCAAAGAAAATTGGTAACTTATAAGAGAGGAAAAAAACTATCAACGCCATCTAGCGTTTAGCGTTCACATTTTTCATGCTCTGTAATAGTTTTTTTTTTGCCAGGAACTGAGATCAGACACTTATTACTACCCTAATTTTACCAATTGCACTTATTAAATCAATTATTCTTATTATTTTACTAGAAAAACACCAACTTTCACTAAACGCTAGATGGTGTTGGCAGTTTTTTGTCGACACTAGCGCCAATTCCCACTCTCATGAGTTCCACCAGTACCACTCATAGTCTTTGGGCAGTACCACATTTTTGTCAGTGTTGCCACGTTGAACCGTGAAAATAAATAAACAAAACCATAAACGTAAAGAAACTGCTACTACTACTACTGCTAACAACTCACCGCAGCACCAAGCCGCCTGAGGCCAACACAGCTACGCACGCTCCAGACTTTTGTCCCTAAAAATTCAAACATCAACAGTTTGTTGATTCCCAAAGACAACTACGTCTTCAAAAGAAAGCTAAATCATTGTTGAGCTGTTTCGTGCCAAGTGTTTTTAGCTGATTTTTTTCTGATTTTTCAAGCATGTTTCTTCCTTTTTTGGCACCCGCTATTACCAAAAACTTCAAAACTACATATGGAAATCTTTTCCGTTAAAAATACAATTCCCGATTCTCCCTTTTTTAAGGTATATATGGTTGCATAAGTAGTCACTTAACCAATTCAAAAATTTCAATTCCATTATCACTGTCCTTGGTAATCTAAAAAGAAAGACAGAACATTGTCGCATCTGTATATTTTTAATTAATGGTCAAATGCCACGAAAGAAAAAAACTTACAAATTTTAAGACATCAGGACGGAGTACATTATCAGCTTCAATAATCATTGTCTCATATCGTATATCGTCGGTAAAGTGTTGTGCCACCCACTTGGCGGATTTTCGTACTTGTGAATTTTCTGTTGTCCATAAATTTACGTCGTCGGTTTCTTCACGCCAGTTTAATAGGCCAGATCCCAAAATGCCACAAAACACAAGTGCGGTGAATATGGTCCACCATGGTCTATAAGCAAACTGGTATCCAAGCCTGAAAAAGCCCTTTCGTTTAGATGAAGCATAAGGAAAAGAAACAAACTTCAAATGAACATATATCCATGGTTTTAGAATTCGTTTGCTTTTTGATTAGAAAGTAACAGCAAATTATACAGATATTCTTTTTACAAGTTTGGAGCTAAGATTTCTGAAGCTTCAAATTTTGTCAGTGGCATATCATTAAAGCTTAAGCTTTCCCTGAAGTTTCATCGGTCAATAAAAGCTTTCTAAAAGCTCCAAGTTTTCATCAATGAGGTTTCAAGTTATTGAGGTTTCCTTTTTTTCAAGTTTGGAGCAAAGATTTGTTGGGCTTCCAATTTTGTTAGTTTTCTCTGAAGTTCAAATTATACAGATTGCCATTTTTCAGGTTCGGGGCTACAGTTTCTGGAGGTTCCAATATTTTTTAACTAACAAATAAATTTTAATTTTTCTCTGAAGTTTCATCAGCCAATAAACGCTTTCCATAAAATTTCAAGTTTTCATCAGTCAAATTTCATATTACACAAATGTCCTTAGTTGAAAGTTTGGAGCTAAGATTTTTAGAGCTTCCTTTTTTGTTTGTAACTTACAGTTAGAGCTTAAAATTTCTCAGAATTTTCATCGGCAAATAAAATCTCTCTAATAATTCCAAGCTTTCATCAGTCAAGTTTAAAATTACAATTTTTTTTTTCAAGTCCGGAGCAAGATCTCAATAGCTACCAATTTTGCTAGTAACTTACAAATGACGTTGAAGCTTTCCCTGAAGTTTTATTGGCCAATAAAAGCTTTCTAAAAATTTCAAGCTTAATCAGTCAAGTTTTAAATTATACAGATGTCTCTTTTTTAAAGGTCGGATCTTCGCTTAGGTTTCTCAGAACCATCGACCAATAAAAGCTCTCTAAAAATCTCATGCTTTTATCAGTCAAGTTTTAAATTATACAGATGTCTCTTTTTTAAAGATCGGATCTTCGCTTAGGTTTTCTCAGAACCATCGACCAATAAAAGCTTTCTAAAAATCTCAACCTTTTATCAGTAAAGTTTTAAATTATACAGATGTCTCTTTTTTAAAGATAGGATCTTCGCTTAGGTTTTCTCAGAACCATCGACCATTAAGAGCTTTCTAAAAATCTCATGCTTTTATCAGTCAAGTTTTAAATTATACAGATGTCTCTTCGAGGTTTTCGAAGATCCGAAAACCTCGGATCTTCGCTTAGGTTTTCTCAGAACCATCGACCAATAAAAGCTTTCTAAAACTCTCATACTTTTATCAGTCAAGTTTTAAATTATACAGCTGTCTCTGCGAGGTTTTCGAAGATCCGAAAACCTCGGATCTTCGCTTAGGTTTTCTCAGAACCATCGACCAATAAAAGCTTTCTAAAAATCTCATGCTTTTATCAGTCAAGTTTTAAATTATACAGATGTCTCTTTTTTAAAGATCAGATCTTCGCTTAAGTTTTCTCAGAACCATCGACCAATAAAAGCTTTCTAAAAATTTCATGCTTTTATCAGTCAAGGTTGAAATTATACATATATACTTTGTCAAGTCTGGAAGTCTGAAGAAGAGATCTCTATCGATCTCAATTTTGGCAATAACTTGCAATTAAAACTCAAGTTTTCTCTTAAATTAGATTGGCCATTGAAAGCTTTCTGAAAATTGCAAGCTTTCGTCAGCTTCCTGAGTATAATCAGAGACAGTAAATGAGTCAGGGCGGATATTTATATTAATGAATATTCTAAGCTATATGAATCTGCAAAATTTGCAAAATTTCAAAATTTGATGTCAATGACTTTTTCCAACCGAGTTAACGAAGTAAAAACAAGTCTTAAGTAATCGTAGTTTCTTATTATTAGACTATGAAGAACATTATTATATGTGATTTCGTATACCCAAAACAAAAGTGCATGAGTCACAGTTAAAAAAAATCACTCGGAAGCAATTATTTCTGAGTTCGGAACAGTGGCTGATCCAGGGGGGTGAGGTGGCGCGCACTCTCCTAGCGTAGTTTAAAGTAGTGTAATTTGCTTAATTAACTCAAGTTTGCGTTAACTAAACTTGCTCCTAGCGCAAGTTTATCGGATCGACCTATTTTGCACCCCCCTAAATTTTCTTTATTGGATCAACCTATTTTTCACACCCCCCTCAAAAAAAAATCCTGGATCCGCCCCTGGTTCGGAAGCGGATTAGAAAGCCGAGTAAAAACAAGTATTGAATACTGAAAAATCAGCTAGGCTACGTGAAAGATTAGTATGCTTGATATCTTTGTAATCATAACGAAAGGGCATGTCTCACACTTCTATAAAAATTGAGTTTGAAAGAGGTTTAGAAAGCCGAGCAAAAACAATTTTGGGCAATTGTAGTTGGAAGTTAGATACCATAGATTCCCCCCCCCCCAAAAAAAATGAAAATGGGTAAAAGTTTTGGGTGCACAAATTTTGTTATGAGTTGTGGCTACAAACTACAGTTATCACTGATTGACAACCCAAATTCTCGCTTTAGACTTTGCGATTATGCAAAGAAAAGCAAATTCCACAATCCAAATTTTACAAAATCCCCACAGTCGCCTAGCGTAAATAAATCAAATTTTGGCGCTATATTTGAATAGTTGCAAAGGTAGGAATTTACTACCTGTTGGTGTTTGGAAATTCAGGGAAGTTATTGGGAATTTTATCCGTTATAAATTCCATGTCATCTATTCCAACCCACATCAAATCAGGCCTTAGTATTCTTAGGGCCTTTCAAGGAAAACAACCTCGAATTTTAACAATTGGATAATTACTTAGAGAAAAGATTTCCATCTTCGAGAGCAACACAAAATGAATACATACTGTAAAGCTTGAATTCTTTCTGTAATCGGACAACTAAAAATCCGTTACCCCTTTATAGAAATAGGGTGGCAAATTTTACAACCCAAACGAGAATCAGATTTTTAGACTGTCGATCAAAATTAAAAGGCACGACCAGATTGAAAATATAAGTCGATTGACGATCGAATTCAGAATTTCAGAGTCCAAATTATCAATCGAAGTCATTATGAACCTGGTAAAGATCGAACTATGGAGTAGAGTAACTTAAAGTCTAAAAATATGTTTGGAAAAAAAATTAGTGAGGAAAAATTTCCATTTCATGCTGATTCAGGAGTGGTAACTATTATTTCACTGAATCTTTACAGTAAAACTTTATTGCTAAAAAAAATTTTTGGGAATATCCAAAAGGAGCCCACAACCCCTCAAAAATAGCGTCTCGGATTAAAATGAGAAATGTACCACTTGAATTAGCATGGTCAAAAACCCTTTACAGGAGAATTACAGCCCCCGCCTTGGAACAACAAGGAAAACAACTTTTTTGCATGGAAAGCCCTGATGTGTCTTCTTTTTTCTCAGTGGTGATTGCATCGAAGCAGCGGTCGTTGAATTTTAGAAGAGGGCTCATTTGAAAGGAAATCACCATATATAGAGCGTTATTTAAATAACAAAAGAGATAGTGTCATATCAAGGTGAGATTCGCTGCCATTTTGTACCACCAAATCAATTTTGGCTCACAGAGGATCAAAGTGCCAATTTTAAGATAGGCAATAAATTTTTCGTGGTCTAAAGCCCTATACAGTACGTTTTGAGCTCCCATACCCTATCTTGGCAAACCAGAGCAAAGTGGCGTTTCCTGTCATCTTGTAACGCAGATCCACCTTTTTTCCTAAAGAGGTCAAAATGTCGGGGAATACAAATTCATCGTTAGAAAACTAACGTTAGAAAACGTTATAAACTAACGTTATAAAACGTTATAAACTAACGTTTTAATAAATGCTCCGCTTGCTTGTGTTTTTACAGAATTATGATTGTATACTAAAACTACTCTTATCATTGTCGCGCTATTTTTAGAATTCTAGATACTTTTGAAAATATCACGGGCAAGGCCGCACTCAGGGGGTTAAGGGGTTTGGGATCCCCTCCCGAAATGTTCGTCGCTCGTAAAAACGTAACAACAATAGATATAAGCAAACTTTCCATGCGTTTTTTGAGAATTTTTTTTGGTAATCCCGCCTGAAAAACAATCCTTGTGTAACCCCCCCCCCCCAAATAAAATTTTTGATACGGCCCTGATCACGGGTCAAGTTATTTGAGGTAGGCTTATAGATATATCTTGCATGATCAGCGAAGCTATAATTTTTGATTGTTTTAAGTTTGAACTTCGCTCTTTACTTCTGCAAGAAAAAAAAATATTAAAAAAAAAAATAATACAACAGTGGGAATCACTTATATAGGTTACAAATGGTATTTAGCCAATCGCTAAACTAAGGTAGATGCTTTATTTTACAGGGACTTTTTGCCGTTTACCATCAATGAATGGGCGAAAATCCCTTTATGAGACAAAAAAAAACAAAAAAATCATGCACCGGATTTTCCTTATGCGGTAAAAGGCGTAATTGGTCGATTAAACCAGACAAATCCACAAATGAGAAGGCTAAAAAATTTGCCTGCAACTGAAAACCGCAAACTTTATGAATGAAGGCGAAAGTACTAAACTAATTTACTGCCATCTGGTCAAGGTTTTTAGTGCTTCTCCAAAAATTACATTACTTCTGTGCAATACTAGATGATGCTGCAACATTCAGCTCAAAACTTGTCTAAAAAGAGCTGAGAAGCATAATATATAAAGCGTTATTGAATCGTTATAGATTATAACTTAAACTAAAATAATCACAAGAAAACGAGTATGCCGAAGAATTGTTTCAAAACGACAATATGCATAAAATATGATTTTTTGTGCCCAATCAAATTACGTGGTTTTCTTATATATATATATATATATATATATATATATATATATATATATATATATATATATATATATATATATATATATATATATATATATATATATATATATATACATATATATATATATATATATTGTATGTATATATACTAGTATAGCGCTGTCAGACGGTTGAGGTTTTATGCACCAAATATGAACTTCTATGGATCCCTTTCATATTTTTAGAAAAAGTATCTTTCGAAGCCCTCGTTCAAATTTTCTTATCCAAGCACTGCACATTCCAAAATATCTTCTTCTTTTTACTTCGACGAAGTTACGTTTTAGGTTAGGCATGTCTCACAAAAGCAATTTGTATTTTGGGTCGGTGAAGCAGTGTTCACATGCAACTCTAGCAAGATTTCCATGCCTAAACATTATTTCTGGCCATGCATGAGCTTGGTTATGGAAGCCCAGTCAGGTATAGATGAGTTTGTCACGTTTAAGTGACGTTTTTAATGACGGTTTAGTGACGTTTTTAATGACTTTTAATGACGTTAAGTGACGTCACTTTATATGACAGATTATTCACAAGTGCATATAGTCACCTTAAGTGCATATAGTCACAAAAGAAGCCTTCTTGATTAGTAGACTTTAAAATCCTAGATTTGAACTCGTTGTCCTAGAACTGGATACATAGCTGAAACAACATGGTGTCAAGCCAAGGCCTTACCCAGGATTTTTTTTGAGGGGGGATCGGGGGGGGGGAGAGGTTACACAAAAAAAAACTAGAAAAACGCATACAAAATTTTTTTATATCCATTTTTGTTGCGTTTTTACGAGTCAAAAAACATTTCAGGGGGGGTTCAACCCGGGTACCCCCTCCCCCCACCTGGATACGGCCCTGGGTCAAGCAAAAAAATTTGTGTGTGAAAGTGAACTACTTGGAATTTGACAACTGGCCAAACATGTACTTCTAACCAGACACACGTGTGAATGCCGCTTAAAATAGCCCGGAAAACTTCGGTCATCTAACATTTTTTTTTAAATTACTGTAGGATCCAGGACAATAATACTAAATTTCTGAAATTTTGACTAAAATTTTATTTCAGTTTTGTCAATAAGGACTATTCTAATGAAATTCATTGTGTTTTTTTGCATAAACTTACGGTAGTAAGAAGACTCAAAAGAAAAGCGTTTTCTTTTTAGAGAAGATGGATTGTCACATAAATAAATTTTACAAAATCGAACAAAAAGTGGAAAAAAACGATTCTAGTTTTTATACTTTTATTTACTTCTCTCCTTTTATTTAAACTTCTTATGTTTGGTATTACTTTTATATATTGTTGTTACTTTGCTTTTATTCGCTTTTATATTTTTAGTTTTTATCTTCTTTTAAATAATTATTTCCTAAGCGTCCAAGAAACGTCAAAAACTATTTCTACATCAAAAGCTCTATCAGCAAGAGAAAACGGTTCGGGTCAATCGATAGATGACCCCCGCCGCCCAGGGGTCAATCGATAGATGCGGATCAGCTGGAATTGTACAATAGAACTTTGCAAAAATGTAACATAACGCCTTTTGGATTTCAAAAGGCAAACTATCAACAGTCTAACTCGGTTTTGGCATAGCAGCACCACTTGGGGGGGGGGGGGGGTACCGCCTAGGTTTTTCCCCGGTAGATGCCCAAAAAATAATTTTTTTGGTATTTTCAAAGAAAGACACCGGAAAAACAAAATTGCCCTCCCCCCCCCACTAGATTTTGAAAAATACATTTTGCATCCCCTCCCCTGCATTTTCGTTAATTGGTGCAATGTTTTGACCCTGATTAAATTGAACGAGTAAGACATAACAGAAAAAAAAATTATTTCACGAAAAATAAATAAATTTAGTTCAAAAACGAATTATAAGTTTGAGTTTTTTCTTCTTTTTTTCTATTAACAATCCCACACACTTCTTTCATTGCTACCAAAATCTTTAAAATCTAAAACAAATAGCTATGTCTATGTACCATACTTAAAAACGAGCAAATTTAAAGCTTTACGTTATCAATTTAAAATAATTGTTGGGTGGTTAAAATCTAATAAGTTTTAATTTTGGGGAATTCTACAGCAAATTACCATTATCAAACATCTGCCCGGCCGTTTTTATGAATTCTATGCCATCATAGGGTGCCACGGTGCAACCAAAATTAATAAACATAAACAACAAGAAGAACAGTAGAGAGTTCTTTTTCAAGACAGTGGAATTCTATATTAAGATGAATATTTCGACCCTATGTCCCATGGCCGTCGTCAGCAAAACATAAATATACAAAAGGAAGACACTTGCAGTATGATATGATATGATTTATTAACACTAAAAGCCCTATTGGGCCATGGTCAATACAAATTACACTTCAAAAATAATAAATGAAAACACCCTTATTATAAACCAACCAAAAATGAAATATTCCCCAAGAAATTTCTATCTCTTAATATATTATCTATAACGTACAACCATTAAAACTAAAATTAGAATTTTAAAATCGTCCCAGCATCCTTACTTCAGCAAAGTTCAACCAGGAAAGGCAATATGGTCCTCGTCGCTCTTTATTGCAACCAAAATTGCAATAAATTCAAAAAATTGCTAGTATTTTTCATGCTTTACCAGAAGTATCTCTTGGGACTACTTCAAAATGTAACACAAGATTAATATAGTAAAAAAAAAATATAAACCGTTCTGTTAATAATAAAAAAAATATTTAACTCGAGTTTGACCTATATCTCCATGAATTCCTGATTAATAATAAACATGTAGGGAGATTCGAAACCTAAATTCTCTTCTATCATGTCCATGATTAATTGATGTTGCATGACATGAAAGCTTTTAAATTAGCCTCTTTGTGCCAACTGAAATAAACAGTTTATTTTCTTCTCGACAATAAATACCAAACTTAAATAGAAACATGAACCGATAAGGAAACAGGATTTGGGAGTAGCAGTGGAGATTTAGAGTAACGGAATAGGTTTAAACCAAAGTATAAACACATACAACAAGTACTGACAAAACTCTCCAAAAGTGACCCCGCGTACCTCAGCGCCTCTAGAGGGAAAATGCTCTACTACTTAATCGCTCCGAGCCAATAAATTAAATTTAATACAGCTTTTACGGAACAAGTATAATCACCTATGGAAATTGTGCATTTATCCCCCAGGTTCGCATAGGTATGGAATCGTCTCCGGAGACGCGGACAAAGGGTCACTTTTTTGTTTGGAGAGGATAGGTTTTGTCAGTACTTGTTGTATGTGTTAATACTTTGGTTTAAACGTAAATACAAACAACAAGTATAAACATTAGGCTTTTTTTTAAGACAATGGAACCTTAACTCTATCTGAATATCACAGTTTATATAATTATCCAGTAAGTTTACCGCAGATGATTTCTGGCTCTTCATTCTCGGTGGGAACAAAAAGCTCCTCCCACTTATTTGTGCACTTATTGTCCACTTATTGGTTGAGCCGGCCAAGTGGTTTGTCAGTACTTGTTCCGTAGGTGATTATTCTTTGTCTACCCGTGAAAAGATCTAATGCCGCTTATGTTTATAGGTTCTCTGGAGCACTCTCACCTCGGTCCAGGTTTTTACAATGGGTGAGATAGGGAAAGATCATACTGCTTATTCTATAAACTGTGATGAATATGGTCGTATTCTAATGTAAGTTTCTTTTATGTTTTCGTTTGTTTTGCTTAAGACCGTCCTTGGATATAGGGTCTAAATCTTCATTTAGTGTTAAGGTTCTACAGTCTACAGAAGGTTGCTTCTACTTGTTGCTTGCATTTATGATGGAAAAGCAGTGTGGTCTTCATCGCTTTTTAGGTTTAGACGTCTGGAGTAACGGTTTCTGGAGTAGCGGGCAAGAATAAGGAAAATAAATTTTATTTGTTCCTGTTTCTGTGCCCTTTAAACTACATATTAATCAAAGTATGAACGACAAAAAAAGTTCAAATGAAAACAGAAAAATTACTCATTTGTGCAATCGATGGATTTTACTAATCAAAAATTTTAATGCGCAATATATACAATATATAGGTGTAAAAATAAATTTTTATTTCAAATATTATGTATATAAATATAAAATATATATATATATATGTATATATATATATATATATATATATATATATATATATATATATATATATATATATATATATATATATATATATATATATATATATATATATATATATATATATATATATATATATATATATATTTTTTTTTTTTTTTTTTTTTTATATATATATATATATATATATATATATATATATATATATATATATATATATGTGTGTGTGTGTGTGGGTGTGTATGTATATATACAATGACATTTCAGTTCATTGATAATGTGACTAAAATGGCCTCAGCGGAACTTGCCTTTTTGCTATTATAACCACTAAATATATGGTTATTTATATTAAATTATTTGTAAACATTCGATAACCCTTTATTGCTTTAAACACGTGTAATATTTGTATGTGTGTTTGAACTCGAAAATAAGCTAGGCAAATCAAGCTAGAAGCATGAAAATTCATGTCGAATAATTTGGGATCATTAAAATGTAAAAAAGCTATAAGAAAATCCGAAAACTAAAAAAAAGGAAACCTGAAGAAATGATAAGAAGTGTGCTAGGGCCGAAAAATTCCTAAACTGCCATGACATGCCATTATCTACTCTTCCAGCATCATATAATAAAATAACAAGCGTATGACCAAGGGGACAAGTTGTTGACAATATCAAGTGAAGCACGTGGATGGAGTCGGCGTCAGGCCATTATGAAGACCGACGCCCAGAGTCAATTTTTAAGAGCCGAAGGTCTGATCGAGCAGAAAGAGGCAGCAAAAAGCCGGTGATGCCAGGTCTTTTGCTGGTCTGTAAAAAGGGTGTTTTTGCGTGAATGCACAAAATTAAGCTAACTAGAAACATAAAAATTTCCATATTTATGTTTAAACCATGGGAATGGCCTACAGAAACAGGTCATAATGGACCATGGAAACAAATTATAGAAATCCTCAAAAAATCAGGAATAAAAATATCGAAGACTCGATTATGAATGATATTTGAAGGTTTTAGATGATAAATGTGTCGAATTACTACTACTGCTAATACCTCAACGCAGGATCAAACCCCCTAAGGCCGACACAGCTACGTACGCTTCTCCTCCATCCCAACCTATTCAAAGCCTCTCTCTTTACACCCTCCCAGGGAATTCCCATTTCCTTTAAATCTTTCTTTACGACAACATCCCACCCCGACCGCGGACGACCTGCTTTCCGTTTAGCCCTAGACGGTTGGCTGAAAAGGACAATCTTTAGCAATCTGTCATCCTTCATCTCCAGAACGTGCCCTAGGAGGAAACAAAACAAGGAGGTCAATTCGAGCACAAAAGACCCAAGTGAGGTTTGGACCCTTGCAAAGATCGATGGCCTGAACCCAGAACGAAAAAACCGAGTGGAAAGAAATAAAAAAAAGTAAGGGCCAATGCAAAGGCCAAAGGCTATATCAATTGCCCTGGCAAAGCAAGGGTAAACTTGCAAGGGGAGAATGCACAAACTGCCGACCGTAACGAGCGAAGCAATTGGCAGGGGACGTTAAAAGGCCAATAAAGCAGGCTGGCATATATCTACAGCAATACGGATATTAATAACCTTGCAATCATATCTTAGTTACATTTCCAGAAATGGCAATGAGTCATGCTGCAGTAACGACTTATCTTTTTTTTATTAAAGAGCAAGATGGAGTTAGGAGTGACATTCAGAAAAAAAAAACAGAAAAGGATCTCGTAAAATCTCGTGTTCCTTCGGCTGACATTACACTCATTTTTTTTTCGGCTATTTAATTTCCTTGTTTATTTATTATTTTTCTTCTTTGCTATATGATAGAAAAGTAGAAACCCAGAACTCCCTTTTAGTCTCCATCCCGTACAGGACCATGGCATTTGGAACGGAAACACGGTATTATATTCAGAGGTATGGGTAACAAAAATACACTACCCTGAGGAAATAGATTACCCTGAAAATCATAGTCGGACAGTAGGTTTACAAATCGGAATGGTCAAAGAAGTTGAGATTGATCGTGCTATGACACTGCTAATTTCAAAACAGTTTCAAGGGAAAGTCTTAAAAACTAAATTTCTCTTTTCTCCAATAACAATGCCTACAGAATAATTTTGAAAAAAAAATCAAGCATATGGCGTAATGCGTAAAGTTATAAATTACTCTTTCGGGTATCCAGGGGCCACACATTGTCTGTCGTAGGTGTACACAACTTAGTGTATGTACGCTGATTCTGTCATGTCTGCCCCCAGCCCCTCTATGTGCACAGCCAAGCAGGTAATTAGTTTCAAACAAAGGCTTAAGGTCCTGTCTCATACCTCTATGTTTCTGGTGTAAATGAATCAGCAGAATCTGTAACCCCTTGTGACAATCTTGAAATTGACTAAAAAACCAACAAAATGGTAGCTTAAGGCGTGTTTAAACAGATACTAATACTTCTTAATAATCTAATATTAGGTGGTAAAATACGAAGTAATTGCAGTAACTTCCTAGTTGAATTTCCTTTTTTCTTTTTTTTTTTTACCTTGAATGAAACCTTTAAGTAGTCATGGTGAAATCCAGCCCTCCTACTGAATTACTTCTTATCTCTTCTACAGTACTCAAGAGTGTTTTCGGTGAACTTTCTAGGGCAGGGAGGGGGGAGGGGTTACTAACAGAACCGGTACTATCCCATAATGCGGGCCTCTCGGGTTAATCACTATAGAGTAGGCAATGATAAAACCCGTTTTTGACGTCTTAACTCTTATAGAGCAGGCAATGATAGCAAGGTTTTCATTGCGTATACGATATTAAACTGAGTTTTTTTTTTTTTTGGGGGGGGGGGGGTTGGGGGGGGAGGTACCTAGGTTAGGTTAGGTTACGTATTTAATATATGCTATGCTTTACCCCCCCCCCTAATATGCAAATATATAGCCCAAATTTGTTTCTAAACTATTATATATTCATCCTATTTTATTTTATTTCCTTAGCATTAACCAAACTTAACTTTTTTGAGAGGCCCGCATAATGGGATAGTACCACAGAACCTTCACTTTTATCAGGATTTAAATGAGAGTATCTCTCCTTTCCTATTTTGATTTTTTTTTAAATTATCTTCTTCTTTCCCAGGGGTAGGGTATCTTCTGGCTCCTCTTTGGTGGTGCCTATGCTAAACTAACAATCGGTAAATTAATACCATTTAGGGTGATTGGATATTAGCTCGAAAATTACTTACTCAATCTTTTCAATCACTTTATTACGTCACATTAAAAACTGCAAGATGTTCAATGGTGACTAAGTAAACATAATATCATTCAAACTCTATGGGTCAAGAATCCAGAGGTGTTCTCTGTTATTGGAACCAACCATTCCATGGTGAGGCATAGGAGGTACACGATATTTTAATAATTTGTCTGTGGTTTAGTTTTAAGCAAGACATTAAAATTTCAGCAAAAACGAATTTTTCAATTCGTTCTCTGCATGTGAGGAACGATATTTCCAAGCAATAAGAATTATAATAATATTAATAATAAGTGCCATGGCTGAAGCGATAGGTGCAACAAGGTAAGGAACGAAAAGCACCCCATGGTAACCACAAATTAAAAAAAAAAAAATTTGAAAAAAACTTTCAAGTTAGAAATAAACTTCATCTAAAGATAATTCAGGAATGTTAACTATGATTTCGACTAATCTTAATGGTTAAAGTTTTATTGCGAAAACAAATTTGTGGAAATTCTAAAAAAAAAAACAGCCTAAAAATCATCAAAAACCGCACCATTAGAATCACCATTGTTGAAAACCTACGAGTTATATAAGAAAACCTCGTATATAAGAAAGTTACCGCCTCCCAACTTGAACGATAAGAAAAATCACTTTTGCGGCATAGGTAGCACTGACGTATCCCCTTTTTTCGTTCCTTTTTTACGTATCTAGAGCTAGAGCAACCAAAAATTATGGGCTCAATCGTCCTTTTAGGAGACTACTAACTCACAATGAATCTGGCAAACTTGCTAGGAACAAGTCATCTGTGTCAAGTGGAAACCACGTATCGGGTCAAAATTTGCGATTTCCACTTTTGATACGTTCTACACACCGAAAAATTCTACGTCGAACGGTGCGTATCTTGATTGCCTCCAGCGCATAGTTTGGGAGGTACGACCAAGCTGAAAACACTGTATCTCGGATTAACATGGAGGACTGTCAAGCGGAAGCCACATGTCTTGTGGCTTCCTTCACACGGCATAAGTTGCCCTCAGACTGCTGCTTCACCTAGCAGTGAAGCAACAACAGCGCAATCACAAGGAAGATCATCATTGTTCCTACTGAATTGCTAACACCGATTAACACATTGTTAGGCAAGCGTTTTGATTACAGGGTCGTGAAAGATGGTTAGAAGTTTCTGCTGGCACCTCACAGGGTGGCAAGGTTTCTGCTGGCAAGCGTTTTGATTACAGGGTCGTGAAAGATGGTTAGAAGTTTCTGCTGGCACCTCACAGGGTGGTGATGATAACATCACCATGGTGAATGATGATAACAAATTTCTGCTGGTACCTCTTTTCCAATGCACCTAGTGCACATGAAACCTCACTGTAAACTTTAAGTCAAAATGATGAACTTTGACAACTTCTCAGGAGGGGGGCGGGGTTAATGAAATGTAAAGGTTAGGGGAACAGAAAAATCGTCTTTCTTTTTTCTAAAATTGTCAAATCCTTTTTATTCAGTAGCCATGTCGTCAAGAAGAAAGAAGTCCTGTTTGACCATGATGGTGCTGAAGATTATGATGCAGACTGACGGCAGCATCGAGGATTTGAGCCACAATTTTTCAGGATCCGACTGAATTCCCAGCAGAGTAACTCTGAACCAAATACCAAGGCTATTAATTCCGTTTTGAACGACATATTTCAGCAACCAGTTTTAAATTTTCCTAAGGCTAGTCCTTCGAATAGCGAAAGTACCGGCAATGAAGCCTTTTACTCAGAGAGTAAGGAAGCAGGCACAACTGGCCCACAAGAATCCAGAAAGGTCTCATCTGCTCATATATATGACGCATCGTATATATGGTCGTATATATGAGATGAGAACAATCTAACAACCATAAATTCAACATTTCTTTTACAATTGGAAGACAGAGAAGACTTTGCCACCTTCATTGGAAATTCATTTTACATTTAGGCAGTATTAAAAAAAGAAAATTTACATCTCAAGACTTTGAATGAACTCTGTTATTGAACTGTCTCAGAAAAATCTAGTGAATGAACCGGAAGTAAATTATTTTGTTTTGTATAAATATGATAGTTTTGATTTAAATACTTTATTATTTCTAATGATGATGATCACTGTATGTGTGATCGTAATATCTAGACTTATGTACCTGTTTTCACTGTCTAAATAAATTGACTTATCCCAATTTGAACGTTTATATTTTCGTCGTAGAAAGGCAGTGTAGTCTGGGAGAAGGATACCTAATTTAAGGTGGTGCGTCGAAGATATAAAATATGGGCTATTTAATGTAAAGGTATCAACAACAAAACTTCTAAAGAAAAAAAGTCAATAGGTTCTTTTCACCCCCTGAAGCAATTTGAAAAAGAGAGATACATGGTTTTCACTTGACGCCGAGGATTTTAAGCTGTCGATAATATACACCCACTTTTGTTTCATGCGAGAAGAATTTAGTAGACAGAAATCAAACAGTTCGTGGTAAAGAACTGTAAGTAAGGAGCGACCCGGCTCAATGGTAACCGAAACTCTAAAAAACGGAATTTTGATATCAATAGATACATCAAAAGAATCAGATTTCAATTCTGATTTCAAATATATAAGTTTCATCAAGTTCAATCTTACCCATCAAAAATTACGCGCCTGAGAAAATTTGGCTGATTTTCGAAAAAAGGGGGAAAGGCCCCCTAAAAGTTATAGAACCTTAATGAAAATCACACCATCATATTCAGCGTATCAGAGAACCCTATGGTAGAGGTTTCAAGCTCCTATCTACAAAAATGTGGAATTTTCCATTTTTTGCCAGAAGAAAGATCACGGTTGCGTGTTTATTTGCTTTTTTGTTTGTTTTTTTTTTGTTTTTTTTCCAGGGGTAATCGTATTGACCCAGTGGTCCTAGAGTATCGTAGGAGGGCTCATTGGAACAGAAATTAAAAGTTCTAGTGCCCTTTTTAAGTGACCCAAAAAAATGGAGGGCAACTAGGCCCCCTCCCACGCTCATTTTTTTCTCAAAGTCACTCAAGTAAAATTTTGAGATAGCTATTTTGTTCAGCATAGTCGAAAATCTAATAAATATGTCTTTTCGGATGACTTAATCCCCCACAGTTCCCAGGGGAAGGGCTGCAAGTTATGAACTTTGCCCATTGCTTTCATGTTGTATCGGTTATTGGGAAGTATACAGACATTTTCAGGAAGGATTTTTTTCTGGTGGGGGGGAGGACTGGGTTACTGGGAGAATCTTTCCGTGGAGGATGTTTCTTTGGGGTAGAGACATTTCTATGAAGGGGGCGCCGGATTTCCAAGCATTATTTAAAAAACGATCAGAAATTAAATTAAAAAAAACAAGTTTTTTCAACTGAAAGTAAGAAGCAACATTAGAACTTAACGGCCTTTGTGATTCAGGGGTTTGTGAATTAATTTTTTTTAACTTTTAACGTAAAGAGCGTGGTATTGACTAAGGAGAGAACCCCCTCATATACGTAATAACATATACGTAATAAAAAAAAAACAATAAAAAAAAACAAGCGAGATACGGCTCAATAGTAATCGGAACTTTTAGGAACGAAATTCTTAAGTAACTAAATTTGTCGAGAGAATGGGCTCAAAAAGTTGCTTATATATAAGTAAATTTTATTAAGTTTAGTATTACCCATAATAGCGTTTAAGTCTGAGAAAACTCATGCAATTGTTTAACGAGGGGGGAAACATCCACTACAACTGAGAGAATTTTAAAGAAAATTAAACCGTCAGATTCAACTTATCAGAAAACCCTATTACATAGGTTTCAAGTTCATATCTGCAAAAATCTGCCACTTTGTATTTTTTGCCAGAAGAAAAATATACGAATATAGAAGTTCGTTACGTAAGTTAATTTGTAAATTACGTCAGAACCAAATTTAAAGACAGCCATTTAGCAAAAGAAAAGTAAAATTTTTATGCGAATTTTGTTTACTTATTCAATGACGGCGAGCCAAAATAAAAGCTGCATCAACTATAAAACGATCAGAAATTAAATAAAAAAAACAAGTTTTTTAAACTGAAAGTAAGGAGCGACATTAAAACTTAAAACGAACAGAAATTATTCCGTATATGAAAGGGCCTGTCCCCTCCTCAACGCCTCGCTCTTTACGCTAAAGTTTGACTCTTTCTCACAACTCTATTTTTTAAAACAATAAAAAACTTTTGCGTAAAGAGCGAAGCGCTGAGGAGGGGACAGTCCCTTTCATATACGGAATAATTTCTGTTCGTTTTAAGTTTTAATGTCGCTCCTTACTTTCAGTTTAAAAAACTTGTTTTTTTTTATTTAATAAGGTTCAGAATTTAACATTATTTCATATGGTATAGGCTATTATCTATTTATTCACCGAAAAAATTAACTTGAAAAAGTAGGTATTATCTTCCTCCCTACTGATATTCGAAATTTCTACCTTTATTCCGCTGCTAGTACTGTAATGGTATAGATTCACAAAAAATATACATCAAACGTCCCAAAGTAAAGTGACCACAGTAAACTAACAACCCACAAGAATGTGTACTCAAAAATTATAGTAACCTATAGATAAAAAAAAGATCAGGCGTTCAATTTCAAATACAGAAATAAGCTAAGTTAATTAAAAAATATTACTTAACACAGAAAATTTAATAAGTAAATCCGACCCCCCGTCTCCAAAGTATCCAATGAATATTAGCTTGATCAAATCTTATACGACAGGTGATAACACCTGTTTTTGAATAATACGAGCTCGAAAATAACAAACTGTCAAGAAAGTAAGATTTACAATGCAAAAAAAAGTAGTCACTCGAGATGTAGAATATTAGCTTAAGCTAATTGCATTGTTCTGGAGACTAAGTTTAACACTTGAGTATCTTATTGCAATTAAATATTATTATCCCTTACCAATTTTCAAAGAAATAAAATATAAGGCCTCTGAAAATTGAGCGACACCCTGCTGGGAAAATGTTACAATACAAAACTTTGATCGTTTGAAAAAATCCCAAAGTGATAGCTTAAAAGTCATAAATTAAGCGACACCTGTTAGCAAAATATTGCAGTGTAGAATTTTTAGTTGCTAGAAAAATTCCAGAGTGACATCTTAAAAGTCATAAATTAAGCGACACCTGTTAGCAAAATATTGCAGTGTAGAATTTTTAGTTGCTATTTTTAGTTTTTAGTTCCAGAGTGACATCTTAAAACTCATAAACTGTAATTAAACCCGAGTAGCTCATTGGTGCAAGCCAGTCCAATAGTAATGTAGGACAATAGCGCAGCCAATAAGGACTGAGAAAATATACTTTTAGCAACGCCTAAACGTAACCTCCGGCATAATTGCAGAGGATAGATAGTTAGAACTTAACAATTTTGCACCAGTCTTACAGGGTTATTCTAGGAGTCTTTTTTCAGTCTCAGTTTGAGTCTTACACCATGATTGCGGTTGTAATAAACTTTTGAAGTGTACAAACTTTGAATCAGTTCCCGTGTTGTGAATTTGTTGATATAACCAAGAAATCTGCGACCATTATGTAAGTACAATAAACGCATCATTATCTTATTTTATTCTCTCGTGTTGATATTTCTCAAGCTCGATAGTCCTTGTGGCTCCACTCGCTCCTAAGGGGAACCGAAACTCATCAATCTGATTTCGAGTCAGTATGGCCGTTAATATAAGCTCCCTACATGTACTCCTGGATTAAGCTCCCCACTCTAGAAGTTCAGCCTCCACTCAGGTAAGCCACCCGCGGACCGCTAACCAAGAGTTTAACTAAATTTCCCATTGGATAAATTAATCGGAAATTCCCAAAAAAGATATAAGAATTAGTCGTCTCGAAAACCCTCCCAATAGAATTAGCTTTAACTAACCAAACTCGGCTGTCCACCATTTTCAAAGGAAAACCCCCCCATTAGAATTGGCGCGGTCGGTAGGATTATTAATCAACCAGAACAACAAAGGCAGCCCTTACTATTCCTTCAAAATCCTTTCCTAAATTTAAAGAATTCACAAACCAATTTCCCGAAATTTTTTTCCAAGAGACAACTCACCCAAACCAAACCAAAATAGATCCCCAACCCCTACGAGACAGAGAATGGTACGTTTTGGACCCACGAATACAACAAACTACGTACAGAACCCCCCAATTATATGCTATGCATGTAATAAACAAGGACATATTGCCAGGGAATGCCGTAATAGAAATAAATTCACACCAGTAACCCCCAATTTTAATAACCGTTTGTTCAGGAGAACAAACTCAAATGCAAATGGGACAGGAAATTATAGAAATAATCCCACACGTCTACCCTCATACCACAACTTGTACCAACAAGGATTCGTGTGTACAAATCCAACGAATCCTTCCCAATATACGAATCCCCAAACCTATACAAATCCTTCCCCCAACCGACAAAATAATTATCGGTTCCCCAACCCACATCTGCGACAAAACATGTATCACTTTAACTCACGAACGGTTTATCCAAATAGATTCAACATAAACACACCCGACAACAGGGTATATTTTTTTCCGACGTGACATGAAAGAAACCTCTCATCTCTACGAAATTATCAACTGCCGCTAGATGTATTCGCAATACCCTTTTTCCATCGAACTAGGCAGTTTAAAACAAGACAAGAAACGGCCTATCACCGGGGTATGTCACGCACGCGGGTCACGGAGTGTGACAGCACCACTGACCCTCAATATCACACTTAGACTTATCAAAAACTCCCACCGGTACCCGAATTAGTCCCCCAACAAAATTAACCGGGACCCTGGCGGCCAGTATTTTTTATAGGTCCCATCCAGTAATTGTACCTTCTTTTAGTGATAATAATGATATGCTACCTATATTGAATAATTTTAGTGTTGCAAGTATTAACTTCAGAGCGTTAATAGATTCGGGTGCATCGGTTAACATAATAAATGCGGATATATTTAATAGACTACCAGTATATATTAAACGACAGAAAAATTTCAATATTCCCAATTTAACAAGTGTCACGGGGCATAGGCTGGAAGCTATAGGCTCCATATGCCTAGATGTGATAAAAGATAATAGGATCTTTCCTACAAACTTCATAATCTGCAAAAATTTTCCATATGAAGCGATAATGGGTGATAATTTTTTTAAATACAATATGGTTTTTTTAGATATAGCAAATAACTGACTCGTGTATCCACACGACCCAATTCTCCAACGCGTGGAGAGAGGGGAAGCAACAGTGAATAGAATCAAATCTTTTGTACCCCACGTCACGTCATTTCCTCCCATTTCTCGTCCCGTGAGAAATCAAACAATCAAACAGATCGAAAATCAAACTCAATGGAGCAGACGAAAAATAAAATCAAACAGTAAATGGATCGAGACAGTAAAAGTAAAAATAGGAAAAATGCAGGAGTATAGACAAAAAGAAATAAAGAAAATAGCTGAATTGTGGAATGAAATAATAAATCCAAACACTGTTGTAAGGGGAAAGGACTTGGAATCACCCTTACAATCAACGGCGAAAGCGGAAGACCCGACGCAAGCAAGCGCCAATCTCAATTTAATAGAAAATAACACGGAAAAGAAATATTATGGGTTCGCAGTACGTAAAATAAAAATCCCCCCAAATACCACGCAGAGAGTACAAATCTCTCAAATGGTCACACCCGTAAATGACAATTCCGAAATTTGGTTCGCATCCCCGTGTAAAGAAATTCCAGAAAATCTGTCTTGTGAAGAACAGATCATTTCATAGGAAAAAGGCGAAGGTTTTATTTGGGTAACTAACACACATGAAAACGATATGATTACATTGAAAAAAGGGGCATGTCTCGTGGAAATACAGGTTATTTCTGAGCATGAGCTAAACAAATGGAGAGACTCCAAGGAAAGCTCAGTTAATAATATTGGAAATAACAATCCAAAGAATAGGTACCCCCTAACAAAACCCCAATTTTTTGAAAAATTTGAATTAGATCATATCCAATATACGCAATTAAAGGAAAAATTATGTGAATTACTTTGTAACTTTAGATATATTTTTTCTACATGCGAGGAAGACGTCGGGTTGATACCATTTTATCAACACTCTATCCAAACCAGAGGGTTACCTGTAGCTAAACAGCCGTATCGCATCCCCCATCCCTACAAAGGCTGGTTAAAAAATAAAATCCGCGAGTTAGAAAGAAATAATATAATACGGCCGAGTATAAGCCCGTATTCAGCCCCCGTTATACTAGTACCAAAAAAGAACAAGGACCTCAGGCTTGTAGTGGATTATAGAGCCTTAAATAAGCAAGTAGTAAGTGACAAATTTCCCTTGCCCCTGATTGATGAAATCCTGGATTCCATTTCAACCAAAAATAAAATTTTTACATCTCTTGACCTTACGCAGGGTTATCACCAAGTTAAGGTAGCAGATGATGACGTCTATAAAACGGCCTTTTCAACGACGGACTGTGGTTCTTATGAATATTTGAGAGTACCCTTCGGACTCAAAACTAGTTCAAGTGCATTATGTAGACCCCTATTACACTTGCTACGAGGTATAGAAAATATCATCCATTTTGTGGATGATGTTATTTGTGTGGGAGAAACACCAGAGGACCATTTAAATACATTAACCAAAGTTTTCGAAAAATTCAGAGAGGGTAACCTGAAATGTAGGCCGGAAGAAGTAAATTTGTTTCAATACTAGATAGAATTCTTAGGAATGATTGTGGCCCATAGCTAAATATCACCGGACCTTGAGAAAATAAAATGTGTAGAAAGCCTTAAACCGCCGAAAACTATAAAAAACTTAAGAGGCATTATTGGTTTAACCAGCTACTCTAGAAAATGTATACGCAATTACGCCCAGATCGCACAACCCCTAACAGATCTAACTAAAGGGAATTCCCAAAATGTTACCTGGTCTCAGGAAGCTCAAACTTCCTTAGACACTCTCAAGAAAGCTCTTACTTCTGAACCAATATTAGCGTTACCAGACTTTGAAAAAGGTACATTCGTGGTTACCACCGATGCTTCAGCTCTAGGTATCGGTGCAATCCTTTCCCAAATAATCCTCGTGGAAAACAACCCCAATCCCCAACAGGACCCCCCTCAATATATAGAGAAAGGCATATGCTCTTAAAGCAGAACTCGAACCAAAGGCGAAAGTAGTTATTCAGCAACGCAATTGGAGTTACTATCTATAATTTACCACTTAGACAAATTCAGACATTATTTAGTTGGAAGAAAATTTAAACTTCGCTCGGACCATAAGAGCTTACAGTACCTGAGCACATTCAAGAATCCACCCGGACTCTTCGCGAGATGAATAATGAAAATCCAGGATCTGGATTATTAGTTTGAACACGTGACTTGTAGAAAGGATGTACCTTGCGATTACATAAGTAGATGCCCCGAGGATAAACCCTCAGATACTGAAATCAAACGGAGCAATACACTTAAGTCCAGTAAACGGAGACAAAATAAGAAAAAAAAAAAAATCCTCACAGAAGACAAAGGAACACGAGTAAGTCCCTTATCCCTAGAAAATATTAAAAGAAACCAAGTTAAGGATGCGATGTGTTTTACCCACATCAACTACTGCGTTAACTTTGATAACCTCCCCGATAGTTTCTAAGCCCTAAGACGGGACCTAGAAAGTTTCTACTATGACCTTGACGAAAAAATCATTTGCCGGATGGTGACAGGTGAGACAAATACAAGTCAAACCTTGGTAATCCCAGTGCTTCACCGAGTTCTAATAATACCCGCCAGCGAGTACGTCAAGTCGGAGATAAGCGGACACTTATTAATAACCAAAACATTTCACAAGCTAAGACAATACTTTTATTTCCCCTCGTCGTGAGCAAAACTCAAAGACTTTATAAGTACATTCGAAGCGTGTACATTAAGAAAAAATCCACAAACGTACCCTAATCCCCCCTTGGGAAGAGTGCCAATAGCAAGGTTCCCTTTCGACATCGTTTCATTTGACCTTTTTGGTACAAGTGGAGGATTACCTGTTTCTAATAGAGGTCATACTTGCATCCTTTCAGTAATAGACCATTTTACCGGATTCAATTTTGCCGAAGCATTGAAAATTAAAGGCGCACATATCACTAGCACAGTCTAAGCAAAAATATTTTGGGAGTTCGGAGTTCCTAAACGGGTCATAAACGACACTTGGTTCCACTTCGTTTCTGAAGTAACTAAAGATCTGATGAGTTCCCTTAAAATAGAAAAACTAGTAACCTCCCCCTCCCCCCCCCAAGCTAATGGAAAAATTGAAAATAGGCACAAAATATTTTCAAACTATTTAAGTATTTATTCACAGGACATCCGAAACGATTGGGATCAATATCTACCTTACTTGACCAATTTAATTAATGCGTCCTACTCGGAATCAACTCAAGAAATTCCATTTTTTCTTTTATTCGGTAGCGACTTTGAAATACACCATCAAGAAGTCATATATTCGAGACAGTATTAAAACAGTACAGAGTACTTTAAGCAAGATTTTATAAATAAGATGAGAAGAACCTATAAAATAGTTAGACAAGAGTTAGAAAAATGTAAAATGAATCAAGAGTTGAAAAATGAATCCAAAATCAAAGGAAATATAAATTTTAAGGTAGGCGACCGTGTCTATTTGAAAAATGAAGCTAAACTGGAAGGCAAAAAAATTTCCAATAAATATTCAGGACCATACAGAATAATCAAAAAATATGACAACGAATTTACTTTTAAAATGATAAATCCAGAAAACGGAAGAACATACAAGGCACATGTAAGCCGTATGAAAGGTGGCAAATACCCCGTTAAATGGGCACCCGACCCCTCATCTTCAGAGTCATCAAACGCGGAAAATCAATTTCCTAAATCCAGGCTATCCGAACTAAAACCCTTTAATTTCAAACAAAACTATTTTGAAAACAATAGCGAAGAGGAAGATTTTGAAGAATTTTTGGCCATGAAAAATCTAGTCATCCCTAAAAGAAAATCCCTAATACCCATACCTGTAAGAACCCCAAAAAACCCAGAGAGCTTATCCACAGAAAGCTCAGAGCAAGAATTGGACTATACGCTGTCGCCAAAAAACCAATTTTTCCCCGATAGAATTTCAACTCCATGTCCCCCCAAAAGATTTCCTGATGACATGGTATCCCCAGCAACCCCGATAGAAAGACCCCTGTCGCTCCAGGAGGACCTAAACAGAGCCGTGGAAACCCCAGGGCCAAAAAGGAGGAAGACTCCTCCCAGGGATAAAAATACAAAAAACCTGAGAGAGGCTATGGACATTATCAATTATCCGATAAAAACAAGGCAAAGTACCTTGCCGTGGACACAGGAACGCCCTGAAAATGAAAACTTGGGACAGTACCATCACATAACGGTATCTAAAGTAAAACCCAAGGAATCTCACTCCTGGAAACAGACCATGCTACGAAATACACCTCACCCCCCGGAAGATATGGCGTTCAAGCAACGGAGGCATTCTCCGAAAGTATTTGACTCCTCCCAGAGTTCCCAAGAATCTTTTAACTCCCCCGAGGCAGGACCTCAGCGTGAGGAAATAGAAAATAAACCCTCAACTTCTAGAGCAGATGAGATATATGAAGCAACGGCAGGTGATACCACAAAACCTCAAAGGACAACCCCAGAAAGACATAATGATGAATCCTCAGGAACTAGCTCGACCGAGTCCGACGATGAACCCCAAGACGCACAAAAACAAAAACCCACTTCGGCTACTGCCCATGCAAAACAGGCTAAGGCAAAAGGTCAAAAATTTCTTTTGAAACAATATAAGAAATTTGATCTGATCTCCATGGGAAAGTCAAAAAAGAGTAAAACGCCAGAAACCGAACAAGAAACTACCACGAAATCTGGCAGACTTAGTAGGAAACCAGACAAATGGAAATACGTCTAGAAATTGAATAACCCAAAAACTTATAAGTAAATAATAATAAATCGAAATGAGCATTTGAAAGAAAAAGGAACATATAGAGACGGCATACAATAAAAGCAACCCTTAAGATTCAACAGGTTGATAGTTAAATCTTTCCAGATAAACGGAATTCAGGCTTGACAAAGAAAAACCTGACAATAAAAGAAAAATAAGAATTGTTCAACCCCTTCTACAGGAAGAGGGATAACTAGTGCAATCCTATTACCGACAGAACAAGTATGGATCAGCTATTTCAAGCACGGGCAAAACTCCTAGTGGCTTCGGCCGAATTAACAACGGAAAAATCGAAAATTGAAAATATGATAGAAACCATACTTAAATCGCTTAGCGAAGTTAAGGCGTCCCAAGAAAAAATGAACAAGAAGATAAATGAGATCCTAATTACTAAGCAAATAGACAAGTTAATAGAGGCCCAATTTATAGAGGTGAAAGAACAACTCACCAAAATCCAGAATGAAATGGAATCAATCAGTGACACCGCAATTGTCGAAGGATATAATTATCCCGACCAGATCCTAAAATTACAAATATTGTACGATAAATTGCAGGAAATTGGAAAAAAAGTACAAGATTATAAGAACAGTACCATCCTGTCCGCGACGATGGCAATACAAGAACTCCTAACACCCCAGAGGGCAAAGATTCTGGAAATGCAACATAAGTACGACCACTTGAAGGCACAAAAGGAAATAATTAAGCTTCAACAAAATATTTTAGAGAAACAGCTAAAAGAGAACCATGTCGAAATTAATAAGGAACTACAGAAACAGAGAGATTTTTGCTCAAATTTGGAACAAATGGTTGCAACATATTTAATCGTTGAAATTGATCTACCCCTCAGCCCCCATTTGGAAAATCTTCTTACTAATAGTTACAACGAAGGATCATCCCAACCTGCATATTTTGCGATTCCGAATCAGGCTCGTCAGCATCACATGAAACCCCAAGTGGAAACTAATCAGCAGAATCCTCCAACGGATAATAATATAATTACGAGGAACCAGGACCCTGACGCCCAAGAGAATTCTGTTACTGTTCTAGACCCCTCACAAATTTATGAACAACAGAAACCACCCACACCCCAACCGTCGATAGAAGCCGCATAAAGCTGAGAACAAACAGACAACATACTAAATCTATCTAAACAAAAACAAAAGGAGTTGAAAATTCTTCCCCGTCAAAATCCACTTCGAATACATTACAATGACTACTTTTTATAGGATGTGATGTTTAGCGACAAAAAAGTAATAAATAACCCAATATTCGAGCGAAAACTCGTTAAACTAGATAATTATGTTTCTGCTAGACAGAACATAGTATTTCCTTAAAAAATAAATAGATAAATAAATACAGATTACAAATTCAATGGAAAAAAATTGCAAATATTATACGATAAAATTAGACGGCCGAACCTAGGACATCAATAACCCCTATCATCCCCCGTCTATCAATCCATAACCCCAGACCACTAAATCCCAAAAAATTACTTTTAAATTCAAAAAAAAAGTATTCGGATCGGCGCTTCAATAGATTCTATATCTTCTCAAATTCAAGTTGTGGAATATTCATTTTTAATCATCATGCCAACGACATAATCAAATACGGAACTCCAAAATATACTAAATTTAATCAAAAGAAAAGATGACCGAAAATAACCACAACCCAAACTTGCCGTAAAGGCTATGAAATACCAAACAACTTAAAATATTAAGTCAAAAAAGTATACACGCAAGTTATTATCGTATTAACCGCCCAGCCAAGAAACCATGAGGAAAACGGGTAATGAGCGTCAACATAATAATCAAGCTTATCATGGTTACTAGATAGTTAAATGTGTACATATATATATATATATATGTAAGAGAGTAATAATACAAGGCATGATTTACCTGCAAATAAGCATACGATCATTATACGATCATAAGCATACGGTTTTGTTCCTCCGAACAAAACCACGAACTCCAATGCATTCCAAAAATTACAAAAGCCAAAACGGCGAAATTTGGCCATCCACAGCCTTACCACCGTGTGTTTTCGCTTGTTTTACCTCAAAAATGTACGTACCAACAAGTGAATACAAAAAATTTATTTACCCTAACGTGCACCATGCGTACTAGTCGGCCTCCACTCCAACCCAAAGGGTAGGAAATACGCTAATTTTCCCTTAACTATTATTGCAAATTTTAATTATTGTAGACAAAGAGTTATTAATCAATCAGAACAACAAAGGCAGTCCTTACTATTCCTTCAAATCCTTTATTAAATTTAAAAAATTCAAAAACCAAGTTCCCGAAATTTGAAAGGAAAAATGACGTTGTGATGCTCCAGCAAAAATGGTACTAATTTACCTCAGATGTAAATAATCACGTATACAATTTGTTTGAACCCCAAGTAAAGCATCGACGCGATCCGTGGCACCACTAATCAAAGCCCGTAATTTCCAAACGTAGTTCAAACCACTAAGATTTATGATAGTATAGTCAAACCACATAAGCATAAAGCCCTCGAGTTAAATCGTCTTCACTTTTCATTTCTTCACCCGTGTGATATCGTGTACTCTGAGTTAATTACATACCTATAATTTATATTATATTTGCCAAAAAAATAATAATAATCTTACCATACCAAGATTATTATAAAAAAACAAACCCTCCACGCAAAAAATTGAAAATAATAAAAATGATTATTATAAAAAAAAAAAAAATATATAATAGCGCTAATTAAAAAATTTTTATAAAAAAAATATCATTAATTATATATATTTTTTCTTATATTGCTTATAGAGTGGTCGGGTATAACAAAAAAACAAATAAAATAGTACAAGTTTCCGTTCCGGAATCCAAGTGAATAAAGGAAACCAACTGCTAGAAGATTGATATAAAACGAAAATTTCAGTAACATTAAAAAAAAAAAAAAGAAGGAAAAATATTTCGCAAGCAAAATGTAAAAATAAATCCTATATAAAATCCCTATAGAACTTAAATATAAATCAGAATTGTATAAATTAAAATGATAAATTCCATAGGCAGACTTCAGCCTATAGAAACGTAATAGAACATCTTAGTAAGTGATAAGTCCTTTTGTATGAAATATAGATAGCTCTTTTGATTACAGTTTTAGAAGTCTAGAAATCTATTTCAAATGATTGATATCATATTTTTCATAGAATGAGTTAGCAACGTCAATAATATATAAAGTAAACATATAAGCATATCTCAAAAAGAAAAGCATCGTCAGGAATTCAAAGTGCAATAAACATAGGTGAAAAGTAAAACAATATTGTACAATTTAAATACCGATCTCGGGAACAGATTTTTACCAATAGAGGTGCAATATAACCCGGGGCCCCATAGGTGCTTCCTAAGACAAAAAAAAAGACAAGAACCAAAAAAAAAAGAGGGAGACAATTTGTTCGTTTTAATTCCGGTAATGGCGTAGTCGAACGCTAATTAACATATCTTTAAGCCCGGTATGAAACTACCAGAAATAATAGTGCTTCGATAAGTAATTCCTGTAATGTAGAGAATAATTTCGTATCATTCGTTAACCAAGAAAATACGCAAATAGTTAACAAGGTCATATAATAACGTACCTGAGAAACACAAGTAAGACAGGCTAAAGCAAAAAAAGAGGAATTAATTAATTTATATTTTTTACTAGTGATGACCCTCTATCGTAGAAGCGCTTCGCTCTCAAAAACAGCAGTACCACGAACAAAAACTATAACCAACGTCCAAGGTAATTAAACCAGTAATTGTGTAAGTAATTGTAATTGTAATTGTATAAGTAATTATATTAACAATAATGACGTTATTGCCAAACAGCCGCTAAGGGTATAACGAAACCAATCATCAAAAAAAAAAACTGCCAATTGTATCAATGATTATAACTAGAAATTTTCCTAGAAAAAGCTGTAGCAAAAAAAAAAAAATAACCAAATATAAGACCAATACAATTCTGCCTTGATGCGGCCTAGTAAATTTTTCACAAACCAGATAATAAAAAGATAAAAAAAAAAAATTTTCTCCCAGGACAATTATCGCGTATAACTGCGGAAAAACAGTATTTATCAAATTTTTACTAAACGTATAAACGAGCCACGGCTTTTGATCCGAGTTAATCCCTACTCCCCCCAGGCAGGACTATAATATAGTAAGTCACACATGATTTCAAGAGCTAAGTCTCGTCCACTATGGAACAAGTATAATTAACTGAAGTTACCAAGGCGATAATAAACTTATATATGATTAATTCAAGGGTAATTTCAAAAACAGGCGGAAGTTAAGTTGTAAAGGAGAACAAGCGAATAAATTGTAGCATCTGTAAAACGCCACTGCCCTTTGCTCCGAGAAATGTTTCCTAAAACCCTAAATCATAAGGTAAATCAAAGCTAAATCCTTGAATTCTCTCCTTAAATCAAGTTCCGAAAGACGAAAAACCTAATAAAGATTAACACGATAAAATGCCAAAGAAAAGGAACCACAGAATGAAATAAGTAATGTTCAAATCAAAATTGCGAGTCCCCCCCCCCTTTTTTTTTATAGTCGCACAGCTCACCTGTGTGGCACGTCTGTGGCATAACGCATAGTGCCGCGATAAAAAAAAAAAAAAGAAAATTAAGAGACTATTCGGCGAATACTTTTTAGGATCATCTTAAAAATAAAAACATATACCTGTGAAAATCTTAATAACACCATACCTGCGCCATGTGGCACAACCCCTATCACAAAAAAATGCGTAAACTTAATTAATGCGAAAAAAAAAAACAGCTATACTTAATTACTTGCGCACTGTTAGGCGAAAATCGGGCCAATCCGCCGATTCCTAATTATTCACCCCCAGAATAGGGATAATATACCCTACGACAACCCAGAAGGATTATGATTGAAAATAATCTATTTTATTATATAACAAGACCGCCATATAAAACAGTCCCTTGCGTGTAATGATCTGGTTTTCAATAAACCCTAAATCAATAAAGATTTAGACAAAACATTTTAATTTCTACCCTTCAACTAATACGCAACAAAACTTAAATTTTACTTAATTTCATAAAAAAAAAAAAAAAAAAAAAAAAATCCCAAGAAAAAAGAATTAAAGATATTATAAGTAACATTATAATCAAATTTATGAGCCCCCCCCCCTTCAATCGTGCGGCATCTTAGTGGCATCAAAATATAGCAACAACGAATATATTTTAGTTTTCATTTGAGAATTATAAAGGAATTAAGTTCATATGGCCTATGCCAAACTACGAAACTCTCAAGTAATAACGCCACGTGGTGGAGATGTGAAAAGCATTATAGACTAGTGTGTTGTTGTCGGGCTATGTACTGAATTTTGACTCCCAAATCAGTATCCTTGTTTGTGAGGATCATTGAGCTATAATTTACTTGATGATAAGGCTTCAAAGGCCGTATATTTGGGAATCAACTTAGAACACGATATTCAGTGGCGTTAACTCCGCCACAGGATAAGAACGATTCGACATATTAAAAGTAAAGTTACACTTCAACTCACTTAACTCCAATTAACTAAAAGTATACAAAGCCAATGAAAGTAATACTTTAGTCGCGTCACGGCTAAATAAAATATCTAAATAAATGAAAAGAAAAAAACGTTACAGCCTAATAGCTGAATTTTGAATACATTAAAAAATAAATCTATATTTTCAAAAAAAGGGCCTTAACGAAATTAATTGAAACTATGGATATTTAAAAAAAAAAAGATTGTTTAAAAAGAAAAATTTGCCTCGTTAACCATAGATTACTTAAGAAAAATTTTGCTGTAAATAAGGGTTCAACAATTATAGAAATCGAATGCCACAGCACGATCTAATAGAAAACTTTAGAGTTCCCTCAAGCCGATCGACAGATATCGCACTAATTGAAATATACTAACCTGTAATATAATACAATCCTTTCCTTAATGTTTCAAACTCGAAAACCCACACGGACCATGTAAAATATATTTTTGGCAAAAAAAACCCAGTATTAACCCCTCATTTACTTCGTTAGGTAAAAAAAAAAAAAAAAAAAAAAATTTTTTTTTCTTTTATTTAAAAAAAAAACACTTAAAAAAAGCGAGGCATAATTTTAGCCGAAGAATCAGTAGTAACATCCCTCGCACTTCGAATGTAACAAAAATTTTTTTTTCTCTTTCGGCAATTAATAAAAGCTCAATATACATGGCAATTCTAATTCATAAAAGCAAAATAAAATAGACAACGAACAACCCAATGAAGTACTCTAGAAATGGAATAAGAGCAATAATCCAAATGTCCATATAGTATACGATGATGGATCAACCCCCCAACCATGGGAGGTTAGAGCCAAGGACCAGCATGGTGTCTATTATCCCACCATGCAATCACTTGACTTCCATCCTCTGTCAAAAAAGTTACATAAATATGAGACTTGATTGCACAAAAAGACGTTGCTTGGCAAACACTACAACCCCTTGTTTGTCAAACGGCCTGAACAAATAAACCGTCAGTTGTAGGTAGCGGTGGCCACAGGGGAACGGCAATGGTGTTATTGTCTTTCTGTTACCGTTACCATTTGGTCCTAGCTCTCTATGATTAACAACTATGGAAATACGAAAGGCAAACAAGCAACAAGGAAATGTGATAAATGAATGGCCCCTCCCCAGTTATGGGAAACCGTGGAGAAGTGTAGACGATGGATGGTGTATATATAACATCACTTTTCCATTAAGGCCATAGCCCTCTTATGAGAAACGACCAGACAGTTACAAAAAGTGACTACACATAATGAAAAACTACAGTTTTGGAATCGGACAAAACTACCATGAGTCATGGGAAGCCGGCGGGCAACTGTCGAAACCTGTAATGCCTTTTATCTCATTGGTCATAATAGTTTATAATAAATATATAGTGAATAATACATATCTAAATCCGATAAACCCTTCAATGGGATCCACAATTTTCCAGGTTACCCCAAGAGATTATAAAGACATAAAGAAAATAACCCTGAATTTCTTCCAAGAAGAGGAAAAGTTTGGAAGAAAAATAGTCCCTGGGTTAAACGTAATCGTGCGTGAGCAATTATGCTGTTGCCAATCGCACGTAAATTTAAGTTTCTCTTTAGTAAAAATAATAAATGACCCATTGTCTTTATCTCAGTTGTGCCGGAAAGTCATTCGTCAAAATATGCGAAGGAATGACATAACCGCCACTTTGGAAGGCCTGCACCTCCCAAACCAACTATTAGTGTATTTAATGTACCTAAATATATCTGAAAACGGTAAAAATGATATAATTTTTGAACTCCAATTTCTCAGCCCAAATGTTTCTTCATGGGAAGATTATCGACTTCTAGATATGCTTAAATCTCCAAATTCAAAGGCGGCATCGCCGGATGATGCACCCATAATGAAATTAAAACCCAACCTCAGTGGGAGAAACTGTATATATAAATAACCTTGTTAAAATGAATGATGAAAGAACCCTATAATATTACCTGAAGTGTTATAACCATGAAAATCGATGAGTATAAAAAAATGCATTATAAACCAGTATTGTGTTAATATTTATGGAACTGCGAATTAGTGTAAATATCACAAGGTCTAAATACATTATCAATATATTGACAAAAAGGTAGTTTTTCGAAAGTCTCTATACTTATAGACTATAAAGCGACCGCAAAGTCGTTAAACTAGAGTACGGAACTTTAGGAATGAAATTATGTTCGAACACACAAATAGCCAGGTGCAAGGTGGCACCGGTGAAAAAGTAGTTCAACTTCAACCTAAAGTTGCCTTGTTTTTTCCACACAAAGTAAATATTCATTATTGGTTAACATGGAGCTTTGGGTAAGTTATGGTCGAACGAATTAGTACCCGATGTATTGAGGAAATGCCGGTTAAAAGGTAGTTTGACTTCGACCTAGAGTGTACCATAATCATAACCAATCTTGAAAAAAAAAATTATAAATTGAACAAAGATCAGTGGAAACTGCCTCTTATTTCAGAAGAAAGGCCAAAGCAATAATTGACACGGAGTTCATATGCATAAAGAACGCAAAAGAAGATGTCATATACTCAGCGACAATTATCATTGTTAATAAATAAAAGGACTAAGTCTTTGCGAAAAAAAAAAATGGAACGTCAAATAAGATTTAAGAAAATATGACGAAAAATCGTATAGTTTCGGAATACGATTGGCAAATAAACCCAAATATCGATCCGTAACAGGAAAATTGGGAATAAAATACAATGCGAGAAAGGATTAGTACCTTCAATATATGTAGAAGCCATGTGGCTAACGATGTTAGCTGTTCGCGTAATAATGCAATCTATATTCAAAACCCTAAAGAATAAAACAAAAAAAAATAGGAATAGATTACATTGCAAAATAAATTAACACATATTAAATTTAGCATTAGACAGGAAGGTGCAATTAACGAAGGCCATCATAATTTTCATTGTTAACGCAGTGGCCCAAGACGACATGAGGAAGGGAATCATACCTAAGCATGGGAACTACCCCCTAAATTGTCATATTGCATGAGAATTATGAATTCTCCTATTCACAAGGAGACCGAAGATTATCACATTCGTGGAACCGATGTGGAGCGTCTTCAGCTCCTTCTAAAGGAATATTTAGTCGTTCACGAGGCTGAAGCTCATTGATTCCACTAACCATGAGGATTTTGTTGACTCAAGTTATGGAAAAATTATGAGACCACGGAGACAAAACCCAGAGGAGGATTGTATTGAGCCAAGTGAAATGCAAAACCTAAACCCGGAACTCCCCGATAACCCTTAAGCAAAAAATAAGGGAGGACATAATCGAGCGAATGGGAGTAGAGGTCCTCATTCGTGCCATGTCCAATCCAAAATTTTCACTTAATTTTTTGTGCAAGTCCATACAGCTGCAAAATATATTTCTTAAGCGGTATGGACACGCATAGACAATAAAGATTTGTAAATTTATGGTAAATCAAGACCTCTCATATAAACCATATTGCCTACCTCGCAAATAGTAGTAGAATAGAAAAGTAAATGTTAAAGTAGATGAGTGTTGAATAATATTTAAAAAATGTAATGAATGTTGAATATGTGCCAGATGCACATATATACGTGTATACCCATAGTCATCAATTTTGAAAATTTTATAGTGTTATTTTTTTTTTTACATAATCATTTTTCTGATGATTACCTTATTTATATGATAATAATCTAATGATTGCGGTAACATGCATGAAAGCATGAAATCTGCCCTTATTTTTTTAGCATTGCGTTTAACTGTACCTGTACTAAATTGATGTTATTAATACCACTAATCATGACTATTATTTCAAAAAATTGTCCGCGCAGAATATTATGAAAACCGTATGTTGTTGTTATATATGTTTTAACTTATGTAATTGTAAAGAGCATATGATTCTGCCCAGATATTTATATTCTAGGAAGCAAAGTAATCAGTGCAGATTAATTATGGTGTACCAGCATGCAACACGGATACAACCCAGTAGCATCTACTCTCATCATTCATCAACCACCGACAAGTACTCACCAAGGAAATATCTCAAGATGATATCCTGATCACCAGTCCAAATCACAAAAACATTGTACCAGGTAATTTTATCTCAAGCAATATCGGCAACCAAGGACACTATACAGATATGCCTGAATCAATGATTACATAAAGAAACACCTCGAACAGTCATGTCGTAAAACTGTAGAAATAACCGTCAAATCCTTAGACGGCAACGGCCTTAAGATTTAATGTTTGAAACATCAAGAATAAACCTAGACTAAATCACTGAAGGGCCATATATCTTAAGCCCAACGTTAGAGACAATATACTAAACAAGACAAACATATTTATTTTTAACTATCAAAACCATATCGGACGTCACAAAGCAAAACCATCTTCCCCGAAATGAACAAACAATCATAATCAATTTTGTGGGAACCATAAAGTGTACGTGTTAAAGTTTTTCCCAAAATGAAGCGTTCAGAGAAGAGAACCAAACAGCTACTACCGTGTTAATCTCCATAATTAAGCCCTCAATGATTGTGTATAATATAACCGTAAATCAAAGACAATGCGTCGAGCCAAGTTCCTTAGATCAAGTGTTGATCATGACATAGATAACGTTAAGTGTCGTAACACAGCCCAAAGTCCAAATGAAAGATGGACTAAACGTAGACAATTTACGAGAAATACAAACTGTACGAGTATTAGATTTTCCGAGGATAAAAAGTATCAAGAAGAGATACCCAGCCCAGCGATCAAGATACCCATTTGATGTAATTAATTCAAAAGGGTTACGTACCTAGGACACAATTCAACAATTCCACGACATCAACCCCTCGTATACGCCGTGACAAACCACGCACGGACAGTTTTATGCGTGTAGTCGTACTTGTGAAAAACATAAACACTGTTCCAAAGAACGAGTGACAGGAGGGAAACGCCAAGAAGACAAACAATGAACAATTAGCCAACCCAGTAATTAATTGAATGGAAGCCCAAAGTAAGAGTGAAAACGTATGTGAGTAATATAGACACGTAGAATGATGAAGTAAGTGCGAAATCCTATTTATCTAGATAATAACTATAATGAACATAAAGAGCTTTTAATAAAATATGAAAATCAGTGTAAATTACGTAAGCTCAGTGTTGCAATAAGACATCAAGATCAGAATCTATTAATGTGTCAAACTTTTTCTTGCAAATTATTTTAATTTTAATTTGCCAAAAATTTAGACGTAGTTATATGTTTTAGACGTAGACAGATGTTTTTGAAATCAAATACCTATCATACCGACATAGCGTCTGGTGGAAGTATAAACTAGCATTAAATAACAAAATAATTACAAAAGCGGAACTTAACTAGTTGGAGCCATATAGAAGTATTAGAACATCAAGTGAAGGAATTTTAATATTAGGTGAAGGGATAGTAATATAATCGTGCCTATGTAACGTCAGGTGGAAGTATAAATTAGCATTAGAAGTAGCAAACATGTATCACGTTAAGTAATAAAGCAATTATTAATGCCGAACTTGGATTAGTTAAAACTAAGTAGAAGTATTATCATATCAGGTGAAGGAATAAAAATTTAATCGTGTCATTTTAGCGTCAGGTGAAAGTAAAGTCGAGTATTAGAAAGGCAAAATGTACCATTTTCAGTGATGAGATAATCGTATCAGGTGAAGGTAAACTTAGTGTTAGGTGGAGGAAATAATAATTACTATATAATCACATAACCTAATGCAAAAACTCTTTGGCCCCTTCGCCAAATCGAGTGATTAGGCCTTGAACTTTAAAATTTTTTTTTTTAAATTTATAGTATATTATATAAATAAGTTATATATAAAAAAAGAAACTTTATTAAATTTAAAAAAGAGGATATATTAAAATTAATCTTTAAAAACAAACTACTTTAAAAAAAAAAAAAAAACAAATTCGACGTTTGGAGTCGCGTAAAAAAGAGTTGTCACTCTTTAAATGTTGTTTTGAGTTTTTTTAATTGGATAGTGTATCAAAAAATATAAATAAAAATAAACCAAAAAAAGTTACCCCAGTAAAATAACATCACCCAAGAATGTGAATTCAAAAATTCTAGTAACCCACAGATCAAACAAAGATCAAGCGTTCAATTTAAAATACAGAAATAAGCGCAGTGAATTAAACAAAATTCTTTCCCACAGAAAATGCAACAAGTAAATCTGACCCCCCGTCTCCAAAGTATCCAGTAAATATTAGCTTGATCAAATCTTATACGACAGGTGATAACACCTGTGTTTGAATAATAAGAGCTCGAAAATACCAAACTGTCAAGAAAGTAAGATTTACAATACAAAAAAAAGTAGTCACTCGAGATTTAAAATATTTGCTTAAAATATTTGCTTTTTTCTGTAGACTAATTTTAACACTTTATTATATTAGTGAAATTAAATTTTTTTATACTTTACAAATTTAAAAAGAAGTAAAATTTAATGCCTCTTAAATCTGAGCGACCCCATGCTGGGAAAATATTACAATATAAAACTTTGATCGTTTTAAAAAATACCAAAGTTATATCTTAAAAGTCATAAATTAATCGACACCTGTTAGCAAAATATTGCAGTGTAGAATTTTTAGTTGCTAGAAAAATTCCAGAGTGACATCTTAAAAGTCATAAATTAAGCGACACCTGTTAGCAAAATATTGCAGTGTAGAATTTTTAGTTGCTAGAAAAATTCCAGAGTGACATCTTAAAACTCATAAACTGTAATTAAACCCGAGTAGATCATTGGTGCAAGCCAGTCCAATAGTAATGTAGGACAATAGCGCAGCCAATGAGGACTGAGAAAATATACTTTTAGCAACGCCTAAACGTAACCTCCGGCATAGTTGCAGAGGATAGATAGTTAGAACTTAACAATTTTGCACCAGTCTATTTTCAGGGTTATTCTATGAGTCTTTTTTCAGTCTCAGTTTGAGTCTTACACCATGATTGCGGTTGTAACAAACTTTTGAAGTATACAAACTTTGAATCATTTCCTATGTTGTGAATTTGTTGATATAACCAAGAACTCTGCGACTATTATGTAAGTACAATAAATGCATCATTATCTTATTTTACTCTCTTGTGTTAATATTTCTCAAGCTCGATAGTCCTTGTGGCTCCACTCGCTCCTAAGGGGAACCGAAACTCATCAATCTGATTTCGAGTCAGTATGGCCGTTAATATAAGCTCCCTACATGTACTTCTGGATTAAGCTCCCCCACTCTAGAAGTTCAGCCTCCACTCAGGTAAGCCACCCGCTGACCGCTAACCAAGAGTTTAACTAAATTTCCCATTGGATAAACTAAATGGAAACTCCCAAAAAAAGATATAAGAATTAGTCGTTTTGAAAACCCCCCCAATAGAACTAGCTTTAACTAACCAAACTCGGCTGTCCACCATTTTCAAAGGAAAACCCCCCCATTAGAGTACTACTAACTAACTGCGGCACCAAACCGCCTGAGGTCAACATAGCTACGCACGCTCCTCCTCCATCCCAATCTATTCAAAACCTCTCTTAACACTCTCCGAGGAAGTTCCCATTTTGCTTAAATATTTCCTTGCGATATCCTCCCACCCCATTCGGTGACGACCTGCTTTTCGTTTTGAACTACCTTTATTACAAAACCTAAAAAACGGGTTGAATAACAATAGTGAAAGGGCTCGTTGTATTTGCTTTCAGGGTCGTATCAAAGATTTATTTTGGGGGGGAGTTTAGAAGTGTTTTTTTTCGGTGAGTTTAACAAAAAAATTAAAACGCATCAAAAATTTGTTTATACTCGCTTTTTTACGTTTTTAATGGTCGGGCAACCATTTCAGGGGGGATCAAACCCTATACCCCCCCCCAACGAAATACGGCCTTATTTGCTTTAAACAGTAAAATTTCCATCTTACATATTTTGAAAGGACTTTATGTTTCAGGAGATTATGTTCTATAGAATTCTAAAAGGGGACTCCCCATCAGGGGCGGATCCAGGATTTTTTTAGGGGGGGGGCAAATTAGGTTGATCCGATAAAATTGCGTTAGGAGCAAGTCTAATTAACGCTAACTTGTGTCAATTAAGTAAATTATACTACTTTAGTCTACTTTAGGGGGGGGGGCGTGCGCCCACCTGGAACCACTACTGCTCTCCATGTCCTTTCCTTTGCCCAAATTCACTATATTTTAACAGTAATCGACAAACGAAACCGCATTAAATCTCATTGGTAATGAAACACGGAAATATAGTAAATTGGCCATTGAAAAAACCTTTGCGCGAACCGGTATTAGTTTCCACCATTTTGAATGAACTTTCACTCTCTTTTAGACGGCAAATTGATTAGTATTGAGACATAGTTGATACTTTTTTGAAAAGTCAATGCCGACGAATTAAAGCGAACCGAAGGAAATAATAAGCACTCTGCTGTGGAAATTGGTTATTTTCTATGCATGATTTCTACTTGGATTGTAAAATTTTTAAGTCTAAATATAAATATCGTTTGTATTTAAGTCTAAATATAAACGACGATCTAAGAGAAGTACAGTGGCGGTTCTCGCCTCTCTTGCGCCCAGGGCAAAAAACATGATTAGCGCCCCCACCCCGTCTTCCAAAAATGTTCAGGCCAAATTTTGACAAAATTTTTATTTTAACAAAATTTGAATTGAAAATATCACAAAAATTAAAATTAATCAAATTCTGTCTACTTGCTTTTATTTTCAAGGAAGGGTGGTGAAAATATGGGAAAAATGAAAATTCCGGAGTCGATTTGCGTATAATTACTGCCAACTGCGCCCTCTACTTTATTTTAATAAAAATAAAATTTCGAGAATTGCAATAATAACCGCTAGATTCTTTGTTTAAAAATTTACGTCCCTAAAATTTCAGCGCCCGGGGCAAGTGCTCCACCCGGCCCTCTAAAATCCCCTCTGAAGAAGTGTGGTCTCCCCTTCAAAGGAGACAGGGGCAGTAATGGAAAGTTGTTGTTGCCTAGTATCAATTCTAAATGGAAACGTGAGGGGGAAAGGTAGTTGTAATCCCCTTTGAAGTTTTAATCCTTTCACGAATTTTGGGGCTTCGCCCCAAAATTTGCTTCCGGTCTTGTTTTGAAAAAAATATATCTTCAAACGAAGATGGTGTTATTTCGATAACATCAAATTTTTTTCCTGTGGCGGTCTTTTTGACCCTGATAAATTTAAAGCGATAATTTTTTAAGGTACAATAAATTTATTTTGGACTTCTAATTTTAAACCACTACAGTCTACAAATATTCAATGGTACTTGTCAGGCACGTAAACAGACATTGTTTTTGGAGGAGGAAATTCCGGAGAAGTGATCCTAAAAAAGCGAGGGCTCTTTACTTTCTTAAATCTGCATCATGGTTATTCTCAATAATTTATGAGACAACGGAGCCAGAGCATGACAAAACGAGTAACTTTGAATTTTATCAATTGCCCCTCTAGATTTTTATCACCCCCCTGACATTTTGAAAATAGATTCTTTGGTACTTTCATTGAACAATACCCCTTTTTTTTATTTTCATTGAAAAATAAAACTTGTTGTTCTATATTCTAAAAATATATTCCCCCGTCTTGTATTTTCTTGAATTGACAACCCCTTGCCTGATACCAAAGGCTTTTGATTCTAGGCAGCCAGGAGAATTAAATAATAAAAAAAATGAAGTGAAAATGAGATATCATGGTTTAATTTGGTCAAATGGAAACTTAATGATATATATCCTTAAATATTAGAATTCAGTTTTTAATTCAAAATACCCCCGCATGCAGTTGTGCAGTGTTTGGAAGTAGTAGACTCCAAATTAAAAAAAAGAACCGTTGGTGAGAAACCAGCAAAAAGTAAACTAAACTATATTTCACCAAATAGTTTAAGATGGTGTTGCTTCATTTTTAAAATGTAATTGTCTTTGGGAAACAACAATTCAAATTTTTACAGACGAAGATTGATGTCAAGTTAGGCTAAATAATTCTGCTTCTTTATTTTCACGGTTGAACGTGGCAGCACTGACAAAACAAAAATATGATGCTGGCCTAATAGCTTTTAAGGTAAGCAGTTTTAAGATAAGAATAGACCTGAGACAAGAAGAGAATTTTTTTTTTTATTTTGATGTACTTGGTCAGAGCCGTATCGAATATTTTGTTTCTTGGGGGGGGAGGCAACAAAAAAACTAAAAAACACTAAAAATTATTTATTTACAGTTTTGCTATGTTTTTATGAGTCAGACAAATATTTTGAGGGGTGGGGGTTCAACCCCCCCCTTGGATACGGCTTTGTCTTTGGTATTTTAAAGGAATTTAGAAACTCTACAAAAAGCCTAACAAAATTAAGTAGATCAAAATGCACAAGAGAAAGTATTAACCACCTGTAGAGTCTTTCGCAGCATATTTACCGAAAGTCTTAATTAGTGAATCAACACGAAACAATGATTGTAATCAATTGCAGACCCATATTTACGTAAAATCAAATCTTGGTTAAGTAACCTTGACATGGTTGAAAAGGAGGCGTGCGACCGATTGGAAGCTACCTGATTTCGCACCAATATCACAAGATAGATAGCTATAGTCCAGAAACCAAGATTAGAAGCAAGGGGCTATCCAGTTTTCAATTTCTTGTACACCAGGTGACGTACATCAGGCTACTACTACTACTACTTCTGAAAACTCACTGCAGCACCAAGCCACCTGAGGTCAGCAGCTACGCACGCTCCTCCTCCATCCCAGTCTATTCAAAGTCCCCCTCTTTAAACTCTTCCAAGAAGTTCCCAATTCCTTTAAATCTTTCCTTGCGACATCCTCCCACCCCAACCGGGGAAAATCTGCTTTTTTAGGCCTTGACAGTTGTCCGATAAGGACAATCTGTCATCTTTCATCCACATTCTTCAAGCGCGCCAGAAATTTGCCGCACATGACGAAAGTGTGCCACGCATAGGGGAAACTGGTAGTATTCTGGAATGGTGAGAAACCAGATTGCGGTCGAGTAGACAGAAAGGGTCTTCTTATTTTACATATAAGTATACATGAGATCAGTCATTTTAATCTTTCATCCTAAATTAACATCATTTTAAATTAAGAGGCTTCAACAGTAGAAAATTAAGAAGACACATGGCAAATTACGCATACAGGAATTTATTCCTGGGGGGAATGAATTAAAAAAAATATTTAAAAATGTAAGAAGTCAGGCGCAAAATTTCTAAGTCTGGAACTTTTTGGGGAAATCCGGGACTTATGCACATACCTCAACCTATATACGATCTCAAATTATGTTGTCTCTTTCGTTATAATCAGAAAAATTCTTCAAAGGATTTTCAGCAATTTTTAGAGCTGGGGGGGGGCAGACAAACCGTACGTTAGAGTAAACGAAGGACCCTTCAAAGCTGTAAATTTCAAACTTTGTGGGCTTGAATATTAAATTTTCTAAAAATTATCTCAAAATCAGCCAAAACGTGACCCGCTAGAAGCTAAGTATCAAGGTAGGGATAATCACCTTCCCAAGGAGACCTCCGTTTTAAAACTATAACTTGTAAGTATCATGAACTTAGTGGGCCGGTTTAACATATGATTTTTGAAAAGTTCTAAAAGGAAATAGCTAAAAATTTACGGTAAATTTTTCGCAATTCATATTATTGACTTACGATACGAATAAAGTAAACATACCACTCGATGCCTTTTTTTTATGCTCTTTCCAAATATAATAATAATTTTTTTCGGAAATGAATTTTACCCCTACCCCTATATGTACCAATTCACGGTATGTATTTGCACATTAGGGGGTGGGGTAGGGGTGAATTTTATTTTTTGATGTAAATGAGAGGTAATTTTAAACTTTAACAACACACCCCCTCCCTAATGTGCAAATGTATACCCTGAATTGGTATATAGGGGTGGGGGTAAAATTCATTTCCGACAAAATGATATTTATATTTAGAAAGATCATAAAAAAAGGCATCGAGTGGTATGTTTACTTTATTCGTAAGTCAATAATATGAACTGCGAAATTGTTTACCAAATTTACTACGTAATTTGCAGGAATTAAGAGTAAAACTTCCTTCTCGAAGCGTAACAGAAAAAAACTAATATTGTAATATGTGAATTAATTTGCAAAATCCGAAAGGCTTAAATTCTCTTTAAGATCACTTTAATCTAAGATGCATATTGTTTACGTAATATCAGCCTATTACAAAAAAAAAATCGAAAACACTATGAATTATTTACTTATGAGATATCATTTTAAAACAATGACGGAATCTGTAACACTTCATTAATGCAGTTTTTTTGTAGTGGAAATGTAGGAAAACTCGGACGTGCAAATCCCCTCAAAACCAAAACCTTTTCTAACAGTCGGCCTTGCGGTATCAAAGTCCGGTTTTACATACACTTATTCTATAGTAATTCCGCATGTCCAGTTCCTGTTTTACACACCTTTTCTTCTGTTAGGAAGATGATGCAACATCAGCACGGATGCCCTCTGTCAAAACATAGCAACTAAACAAAAAATCAAATTTGAGTTAACGACGGACCTCCCTCGATCCCGACACGACCGACGGTGCAATCAGAATTTTTCTATCTACTAAGCTTTCTGAGGTTAGGCCTGAAATCGGTGGAGCTAAATTCAAATTTCCCTGGTTTTCAACAGCCAAGACCCAGCGATGATATGCTAGAATTATACAAAATAGTATCTGCGTCGAACAGAAACGAAATAGCAAGATCTTGAGATTCAGAAAGGATGTAAGAACAAGAGCTGGAAAAGGGCAGTGGCACCAATTCATGGAAATGTAGTGGGAGCAAAATGTGTTTTTAAAGTCTAAAGGGAGGGGGTAATTTTGTAGTTTTTTTGGTTTCCGATAGAAAACAGAAAACGAAATGGTAAGAACATTTTGAGATTCAAAAAGGATGTAAGAACAAGAGCTGGAAAGGGTCAGGAGTACCAATTCACGAAAACGTAGCGCGTGCAAAATCTAAAGGAAGGGGAGGGATAATTTTGTTGTTTTTTCGATTTTCAATAGAAAACAGAAAATGAAATGGCAAAGAGACCTTGACATTCAGAAACGATGTAAGAACAAGAGCTGGAAAAGGGCAGGGGTATCAATTCACAGAAATGCAGTGCGAAATAAACTAGTCAAAATAATTTTTTTCTATAACAAGACATGCTCAGTGTCAAAAATTAGTGTTTCAAGTTTTTTATGAACGCATTTCTATTTAGAAATCTGATTGCTGCTATAAAACAAAAGGGTTCAGGAAATATATGATCCAGCATTCAGCAAGATTTGTAAGATGTTCTATTCACCAAGCTTAATACAAGATTAATCTTTCGACAATAGGAATCGAGGTAAGTTAATTTTTTAAATAAATTACGAGGTGATACTAATTTGAAACAAAAACCATGTCTTTTTAATATACATTCCATTTTCAATTTTGCAATTTAGTATTTTAATTTCAAAGGCATTTCAAAGGTTTCATGTATAAATAAATTTATTTAATAAATTTATTTAATAATATTTAATAATTTTTAATATATAATAATTATATAAATAATAATAAAAAAAATATATAAATAAAAAAATATAATAATTATATAAATATAAATAATAATATTTAATATTTAATAAATTTATTATAACTTTCATCAGTCATTGGTGCATCTCAATTCTTGTTCAAAGAGCATCAGGGAAGCCAGCAACCCCGCAAAGATTAAATGATAAAAACGGGAAGGCGTCAGGACATCGAAACGTCAGGACCACTACCGTCAGGACATCGACAAAATCCGTCAGAACATCGACACGTCAGGACATCGACAGTCCTAACATCGACACGTCAGGACATCGATAGTTACAATCACTACCCGTCAGAACGTCGACAGTTAGACGAAAGTTAGATGAAATGGTAGCACCCCGATAAAAACAAGTTTTTCACATGGTAGTAAACTGTTAAGGCTTAAAAAGAACAAAACTTATCATAAGTATAAAGAGGGAGGGGGCTCGTAAACCCCATGCTCTACGTACCAAACTCTAGATTGTACAAAAACTGATACAATAAGTGTTTTCAAAATTGTACTGATAGTCATAATCCTTTGGAAATGAATATCTCATATAAGTGTATTTTCTTCAATATCCATAAAATATATAAGAGGGCGATAGCTCTTCATATTTAGGGTCCATAGACTTCTTGTATTTAGTTTTTATTCTGTTGGTTTCAAGGTCTAACGTAATTCTTTACTCAAGTAAAATCAATTATATTTTAGATTTAATTGTCTGTTCTTTTCTCATTCGTTTATATAGATATAAATTATAAACTTAGCAGATATGTGTTGAAGAACCAAACTCGCGACTGTGGGAGAGCGTGACCCTTGACCCGTTGAACTTGAAGCTAGTAGCGTTTGAGGGGTTCTTTGATGCCTTAAATATAGTGGATATACCCTATCCTTATTTTGTGTCTTATTATGTATCGACCTAATTTCGGCCAAAATTATGTTATGGGGGACAAAATGGCGGAAAATATTTGTTTAATGATGCGTTATCTCTTCTGCTTCTTAAAACGGGCAATAAATATAAAAAAAATAATTGAATGAACCTTGCTCTAGTTTCCACAGCAATTGGTTCGACATGAAAAAACTTTTCGAGGTAGTTTCAGACACAATGATATTTCATATAATTTCATAATTGTTTGAGGGAGCAAGACTTTATCAGTTAAATTCTGTTCTGTGGGGACAGCCACTAATCCTCCCCTTTTTGTTTATAGGCATATAAGAATATTTTTATTTTCTGTTCTAAGGTTCTCAGACTTGTTGAACTTCATGGCGTAATTCTCATGAAGGTCACATTTCTTAAAGGGGATATTTCTTCCTTTTTTACAAAAAATATACACATTTTAAGTAACTTTAAATTTATATCTTTGACATATCTGGAATCAACGTACAGATTAGATTTGATTGATTTATGTATTCTATAGAAATTTCCGTTTTTTAGAGTTTCGGTTAGTAATGACAAGGGTCGCCATTTACTTGCCATTGATTAGCGTCGATGGTCTGAAAAACTACAGGTTATTCAGAAACGTGTCACCAATTTCAATCAGCCCATGATATCTGAGAACACAAATAAGTTGAACAAAGTCAAAATTTTAGTAAAAATTAAAAAGAGAGGGAGAATTGCAGGAGGAGAAATGGAGTGGAGCAAGGCAGAAATTGTTGGGAACATCGGTCTAAAATTGACTGAAAGCGAAACGCCAAGTGGAGGACAAGAAAAAACAGCCAGCCCCCTTCCCATGGAGGACCAAAAATTAAAAAAAATCCAACTATTAACAAAGTTTACATAAATATAAAATATATTTTTAAAAAAGTTTTAGAAATTAAACTTGTAAATTCAACTTAAAGATAACTACACAAATTTTATATAAATAAATAAGTTTAAAAAAATAAAAATGTAATAAAATAAATATTGATAACATCTGTAAGCCTCCTCCGTAACCTATTTTAAAGAAGTGAAAAACTTATTGCGATTTTTAATGACAAAACCTAGAAATCTAAACAAAATAAATATTTAGACAACCTTTCTTCATTAAATGTCATGGATCTGTCTCTCAGCTGCTGGAAAACACCATGTGGATACATATGGTAAGCAGTGGAGCTCTTAATTGCAGAAACAAATTTTCGCATCTGCAAGATGTATTAAATGGTACAGCCCTTTTGTTATTATCGTGTTTCCTTCTCAGAAAGCATTCATAAGGAATTGCCCAAACCCTAACTCATAATGATAATTCCCCAATCAAAATTAGTCACAATTAATCAAGTCAAATTAGTTAAGTCAAATCGACCAAAATTAGTCCCTAGGTAAATATCTACCAAATCATATTATTGAGTTAGAACTAAAGTGAATACACCATTTAATTCTTTTTCTTATGCTTATTGCAAATATAATAAGCATTTATATCGGAAATTAATTGCAGCCCCCCTATCCTGGCCACGTCCGGAGAAGATTAAGCTAGGTATAGTCTAGGTAGGGGGGGGGGCTGAAATTCCTTTCTAATGTAAATAATTGTTATATTTATAATAAGCCTAAAAAGGCATTGAATGGTGTATTAACTTTAGTACTAACTCAATAATATGATTTCGTAGATATTGACCAGTCCCTAATCAAGTCAAAAATTAGAACCATACCTGAAAAATAAGTCTTCTAAACAATTGGTGACAAAGTGTGTGACCTTTCGGAAGCAATTGGAGTTAACCCTTTTTTTCTTCCTGCTGTTCATCACAAACTCCTTATAGTCAACTGCTGTCCAACTATGATTCAGCGTTTCCACGTGATTCACTTTACCCTCTATATCCATTTTATATCCAAAAAATTATCCGAAGTATATGGCAAATTAATTGTGCACTCTGATTCACATAGTACGCATGTACGGATCTTGGTACAGGTTCTTAGGCACTTGATTTGTACCGAGTGAGCGCTCTGAAACCCACAGCAACTAAAATGGTACTAAAATGTAATTTGGCTTCAAACTGTTTTTTCGCCAAGGCAATCTTTGCTGATGGTAATGACATTGGTTTCGACGCTGATGGACTTTCCACATATACATAACTTTAGCAGTTCTCTGTTCCCAAAACTGTTGTGTAACAAGGATTATCAATTGGGGGAGGGGGATGTTCCCCCCTTCCCTTAGATTTTGAAAAATTACTTTTTTATATCTTCACTAAAGTAACGAAAACAATAATAATTTTCCCATTAGATTGAAAAATTCAAACAGAACAAAATCCTTGCACCCCCCCCCCCGTATGTTTCCGTAAATTAGTTCCACTACAGGCAATTATGGGGGAGTGTGAGGGCGAAAGGACATTCAAAAAAGTACAATTCTATTGATTAGATTTGTTTTAATTTTGTATAAATATTTTAGATATATGTTGCACTTTTTTGAATCAAAATCCTACAAGTGTTTTCAGCAATTGGGATTAAAGAGCCAAAGTGATCCCGTGGCAAACTTTGTGGCTCAATAAAATATTAAAGTATTTAAATAATAATTTTATGGTTTTGCATAATGAGTGGATTATTAAAGAAGACTTAGGTTTCCCTAAATAGTTAGTTGAATAGTTAGTTCATATACATTTCAAAATTAAAAACTGATACCAAATAGATGTGTTTATGATATAATCTTAGTTAAGAATCAATGCTCTGGAAAAACTTAATTTTTTTCAATATTATTTTTATGGAGCAGATTAAAGAAGTTTAATAAAAGATCTAAAGCCGAACTGGCCAGCCATGACAGGAAACACAAAGAAATAAATATAAGGACGATAAGCGGGTCTAAAGCCAGTAAATAAAAACGAAGAAAAAAACAAAACGAATATTTCGCCCGTATCTAACAAGGTGTCTTCAGCACAGAAAAAAAACAACTAAAGCTCAAAAATATATATAAAACTAAAATAGATTAACCTAAAATATACAATATAAAATTACCTAAGATTTACAATTTGAAGCCACCTTCGTGAAAGCACCTCACAAAAGTAAGTGGATTAGACATTTTAAAATAGAAAATGAACTAGGAATAAGTTATTGCGAAATCTTTTTATGCAAAGCTTCTGATGCTGCTATTCACTTAGGTTTGTTATTTAACTAACCCCTGGATATTTTGCAATACTTTATTTTTAAATATGTGTTCATTTTTAAAATAATATCATCAATAGCAGCAGTATTTATATTACCAGCATTTCTATTGATTGATAAACCTGCAAAAATATGTTTTTTTATTTATTTTTTATTTCTAATGCTTCAAGAGCCCATTGAGTGAAACCTTTATCGCAATCGCGATAAATTAGGCAGCGCAATCGTACTGCCAAAGTAAACAACGATGTTGGCAAAATGTATTATTTATTCATTTTTTTTTTGGTTTTAGACCAGGGCACTTCGAATCGAAGGAGTTGTCGTAGAAATTTCGAAAAGTGCTCATTCAATTGGAAATTGGAGCGCGGCTAGTGCCCTTTTTAATAGTCGAAAGTGATTGGAAGGCAACTAACACCCCTTCCACGCTCACCATTTCCACAAACACATCCAAACAAAATTTTGAGATGGCCATTTTGTTCAGCGTAATTGATTTCCACATATAAATTATGTTTTTGAGGAGGACACTCCCCCACAGCCCTCAGGGCAAGGGTTGTAAGTTATTCCTTGGGGGCATATAAGATTTTTATAGAAAGCAGTGTCGTAGAAACTTCAAAAAGGCTTATTCAACAGAAAATTGAAAAGGCTATTGACCTTTTTAATAGCCGAAAATTATTGGAAGGTAACTACAACTCGTGTCACACCCAATATTTTCCAACGTATCCCAAATAAAAGTGTTGGGATGTCAATATGGTTTTAAACCTTTGATAGTACAGGAAATTAGGTTTTTGAGCATAACACCCCTCCCCCACAGCCCTCAGAGCAAGGGTTATAAGTTATGCCCTGGGGGCATATATGATTTTCATAGAAAGCGTTGTCGTAGAAACTTCAAAAGGGGCTCATTCGATTGGACATTGAAAGGGCTAGTACCCTTTTTAATACTTGAAAGTAATTGGAGGGCAACAAACCCGCCTCTCATGACCAGCATTTCCCAAAAGACATCCAATCAAAATTTTGAGATATTCATTTTGTTCAACGTAGTTTAAAGTTCTGGGAATTAGGTCTTTTAGGATGATTATTTGAAAAAAAACTACGTTTTCTAAAGAGTTAAAGAGGCTGAGTCAAAAGTTCGAACCTTAAAACGTACAGGGATTATGAGGTACAGTTGGGGGACTGCCGCCACCCAAACCCCCCGAATTCGCAGACTTAAAATAAAAAAAAAAGTTTTTCAAACTGAAAGTACGGAGCGACAATAAAACTTAAAACCAACAGAAATTATTCCGCATATGAAAGGGGATGTACCCTCCTCAACGCCTGGCTCTTTAAGCTTAAGTTTGATTTTCTCACAACTCTTTTTTTAAAAAATAAAAACTTTAGTGTAAAGAGCGAGGCGTTGAGGAGGGCACAGCCCCTTTCATATACGGAATAATTTATGTTCGTTTTAAGTTTTAATGTCGCTCCTTACTTACTTTTTCTTTTTTTGACTTTCTCACAACTCTTTTTTTTAAACAATAAAAACTTTAGCGTAAAGAGCGAGGCGTTGAGGAGGGCACAGCCCCTTTCATATACGAAATAATTTCTGTTCGTTTTAAGTTTTAATGTCGCTTTGAGGATCACAACCCCCCCCCCTCTCATAGTCCTCAGGGCTAAGGTTGTAAGTTATGCCCTGGGGGCATATAAGGTTTTCTTTTATAGAAAATGTTGTTGTAGACACTTTAAAAAAGGCTCATTCAAATGGATATTGAAAGGGCTAGTGCCTTTTTTAATAGGCTAATTGAAACTGATTGGAGGGCAACTAACCAAGGAAGGAGAATCAACCCCCTCCCCCACACCATTCAGGGCAAGGGTTGTAAGTTATGCCCTGGGAGCATGTAAGGTTTTTAAAGAGCAGTGTAGTAGAAACTTCGAAAACTTTGAAGGGTTAGTGCCCTTTTAATAGTCAAAAGTGATTGAAGGAAAACTAACACCTCTCCCACGCCCACCACTTCCCCAAAAACCTCCAATAAAAATTATAAGAAAGCCATTTTGTTCAACGTAGCTGAAAAGTCCGGAAATCATGTCTTTGAGGATGACACCCCCCTCCCTTCATAGTCCTGAGCGCAAGGGTTGTAAGTTATGCCCTGGGGGCGTATAAGGTTTTATAGAAAGCATTGTATTAGAAACTTCAAAAGGGCTCATTCGATTGGAAATTGAAAGCGCTAATGCCCATTTTATTGGTCGAAAGTAACTGGAGGGCAACTAACGCCCCTCTCAAGCCTACTATTTCCCCAAACACATCCAATCCAAATTTTGAGATAGAGATTTTGTTTAACGTATTTGAAAGTTCTGGAAATTTGGTCTTTGCCAGCGCTGTCGTAGAAACTTCAAAAAGGACTCATTCAATTGGGAATTGAGAGGGCTAGTGAGTAGTAAGGCCCCAATTCGTTTAAAATACACATGTACTTTCACAAGCCTGAGGCATGGATATGTGTGTGTATTTTCAAGTAATTGGGTTACCAGGGCCATTTACCTATTACTATGCATGGCTTGGCAGACAGGTTTTCTATTGTGACACCCATTTTTTGGAGGTCAAACTCATGGATACATGTTTATTTTTTTTATTTTTTTTAAACTGGTATTTTTTCAATGAAGCCCATAACACTTTGCAGAAACCCGTGAATGTAGGACTGAAAGTCCATTCGTAGTATATCTGAATCCAATTACTAATCAAGTTAGTGTGACCGCCATTTTTTGATCTGGTTAGGTGGGTATAATCTGGTTTGGTTCGTTATTGCAAGTGGATTACTCAATTTACATCTTAGTGTTAACTGGGCGATGACTTAGTCTAATTGTTTAGGTACTAAAGGAGCATTTGAAGGTGGAGAAAAAAAAGGGGTAATTAGTGATTGGATAATTTTAACAAGAAATGACTGAAAAGTGTTTTGGAGGAGATGGAATGATTGTGAACTGTATAATACACAAGTGATGACTTGCACAGTGTTGTCAATTTTAAATAGTTTAGAAATAAAAAAAATTAACAAGAAATGGCTGAAAAGTGTGTTGAGGGAGTTGAGTTGCACGAGGGTTGACTTGCACGAGGGTTCAGTTACATACGGATTCAGTTACACGGGGCTTAGTTAAATGGGGTCGAGGTGCACGAGGATTCAGTAGCACGGAGGTTCAGTTGTACGGGGTTTCGGTTATACAGGGGTTCAGTTACATGGGGGGTTCAGTTGCACGGGGGGGGGGTATCTGCTATAAAAAACACTTCATTCTATACAAATTGTAGGTACAAAAAGATTTATAGACCCTTAATTTAGGTATCTGACTATAAGGCTTTATTATATCTTTTCAGAACAAATTATTATTTTAGGGAATTATTTCGGTGAAACAGTTAGAGACATTTTAAAAGATGATTTTAGAAGAGGACTTGAGGATGAAACTCTGTGGTCGTTATAATACACAAGTTCCATTTGAACAGTGTTGTTCGGTCTCTTACCACAACCCTAAAGACCTCCGATCCCCCACCCAACCCCGAAGGAAGCCCTCCCGCCGCCAAGGGTCTAAGGGCTCCCCAAGGCCCCCCCGCACCCCCAAGCCGCCTGATTCCCCGAATATAATACTTTTTAAGGCTTTAATATATATTTTCAGAACAAATTATTATTTTAGGGAATTATTTCGGTGAAACAGTTAGAGACATTTTAAGAGATGATTTAAAAGATGATTTTAGAAGAGGACTTGAGGGTGAAACTCTGTGGTCGTTATAATACACAACTTCCATTTGAACAGTGTTGTGAGGTCCCTTACCACAACCCCAAAGGGCTCCGATCCCCCCTCCCCAACCCCGAAGAAAGTCCCCGGTCTTCAAAGGTTCTCTGGGCTCCCAAAGGGCCCCCGGCGCTCCAATGGCTCCTGAGTCCCCCATTAAAATACTTTTTAAGGCTGTATTATATCTTTTCAGAACAAATTATTATTTTGGGGAATTATTTCGGTGAAACAGTTAGAGACATTTTAAAAGATAATTTAAAAGATGATTTTAGAAGAGGACTTGAGGGTGAAACTCTGTGCTCGTTATAATACACAAGTTCCATTTGAACAGTGTTGTGAGGTCCCTTACCACAACCCCAAAGGGCTCTGATCCCCCCACCCCTACCCCCAAGGAAACCCCCGGTCCTCAAAGGTTATTTGGGCTCCCAAAGGGCCCCCCGGCGCCCCAATGGCTCCTGAGTCCCCGATTATAATACCTTTTAAGGCTTTATTATATCTTTTCAGAACAAATTATTATTTTAGGGAATTATTTCGGTGAAACAGTTAGAGACATTTTAAAAGATGATTTTAGAAGAGGACTTGAGGGTGAAACTCTTTGGTCGTTATAATACACAAGTTCAATTTGAACAGTGTTGTGAGGTCCCTTACCACAACCCCAAAGGGCTCCGATCCCCCACCCCAACCCCGAAGGAAGCCCCCGGTCCTCAAAGGTTCTCTGGACTCCCAAAGGGCCCCCCGGCACCCCAATGGCTCCTGACTCCCCCATTATAATACTTTTTAAGGCTTTATTATATCTTTTTGTTTAGGAAATTATTTCGGTGAAACAGTTAGAGACATTTTAAGAGATGATTTAAAAGATGATTTTAGAAAAGGACTTGAGGGTGAAACTCTGTGGTCGTTATAGTACACAAGTTCCATTTGAACAGTGTTGTGAGGTCCCTTACCACAACCCCAAAGGGCTCCGATCCCGCCACCCCAACCCCAAAGGAAACCCCTGGTCCTCAAAGGTTATCTGGGCTCCCAAAGGGCCCCCCGCCCCCCCAATGGATCCTGTGTCCCCCATTATAATACTTTTTAAGGCTTTATTATATCTTTTCAGAACAAATTATTATTTTAGGGAATTATTTCGGTGAAACAGTTAGAGACATTTTAAAAGATGATTTTAGAAGAGGACTTGAGGGTGAAACTCTGTGGTCGTTATAATACACAAGTTCCATTTGAACAGTGTTGTGAGGTCCAGTACCACAACCCCAAAGGGCTCCGACCCCCCACCCCAACCCCGAAGGAAGCCCCCGGTCCTCAAAGGTTCTCTGGGCTCCCAAAGGGCCCCCCGGCGCCCCAATGGCTCCTGAGTCCCCCATTATAATACCTTTTAAGGCTTTATTATATCTTTTCAGAACAAATTATTATTTTAGGGAATTATTTCTGTGAAACAGTTAGAGACATTTTAAAAGAGGACTTGAGGGTGAAACTCTGTGGTCGTTATAATACACAAGTTCCATTTGAACAGTGTTGTGAGGTCCCTTACCACAACCCCAAAGGGCTCCGATCCCCCACCCCAACCCTGAAGGAAGCCCCCGGTCCTCAAAGGTTCTCTGGGCTCGCAAAGGGCCCCCGGCGCCCCAATGGCTCCTGAGTCCCCCCTTATAATACTTTTTTAAGGCTTTATTATACCTTTTCAGAACAAATTATTGTTTTAGGGAATTATTTCGGTGAAAGAGTTAGAGACATTTTAAAAGATTTCTTTTGGATGTTTGTGTCTCTTAGGGACCGTGTGTGTCTCTTTGGGGTATGTGTGTCTCTTTGGGGCGTTTGAATCTTTTGGTCTGTATGTGTCTGTATGGGCGTTTTTGTCTCTTTGGGCTGTGTGTGTGTGTGTGTGTCTTTGGGCTTTGTGTGTCTCTTTAGCCTGTGTGTGTGTCTCTTTGGGCTGTGTGTGTCTCTTTAGGCTGTGTGTCTCTTTGGTCAGTTTGAATCTTTTTGGTCTGTGTGTGTCTCTTTTGGCTTTTTGTGTTGTTTTGGGTTTTGTGTGTCTCTGTTGGATGTGTGCGTCTCTTTGGACCCGTGTGCATCTCTTTGAGCTTTTAGTATCTCTTGGGCTATTTGAGTCATTTTGGTCTGTGGATGTTTCTTTTGGCTGTTTGTGTCTCTTAGAGACCATGTGTGTCTCTTTGGGCAATGTATGTCTCTTTGGAGATGTTTGAATGGGTTTGTTATGTTTGTGTCTGTATGGACATTTTTTGTCTCTTTGTGCGGTGTGTCTGTCACTTTGGGCTTTGTGTGTCTCTTCGGACTATGTGTATGTCTCTTGAGCCTGTGTGTGTCTCTTTGGGTTGTGTGTGTCTCTTTAGGCTGTGTGTCTCTTTGGGCAGTTTGAATCTTTATGGTCTGTATGTGTCTCTTTTGACTGTTTGTGTTGTTTTGGGCTTTGTGTCTCTCTGTTGGATGTGTGCATCTCTTTGGGTCATGTACGTCTCTTTGAGCTGTATGTGTCTCTTTGGGCTGTGGGTGTCTCTTTGTGATGTGTGTCTCTTTAGGCTGTATGTGTCTCGTTGGACTGTGTGTCTTTTTTGGGGTCTCTGAGTCTTTTTGGTCTCTAAGTGTCTCTTTGGGCTTTTTGAGTCTTTTAGGTCGGTGTTTGTCTCTTTGGGTTGTGTTTCTCTTTGGGCTGTCTGTGTCTCTTTGAGCTGTTTGTGCCTCTTGAGGCTGTGTGTGCCCCTTTGGGCTGTGTGTCTCTTTGGGCTGTTTGAGTCTTTTTGGTCTGTTTGTATGTCTCATTGGGCTGTTTGAGTCTTTTTGGTCTGTGTTTGTCTCTTTCGGCTGTTTGTGTCTCTTTGGGATGTGTGTGTGTTTCTCCTTGGGCTTTGTGCGTCTGTTCGGGCTGTGTGTGTCTCTTTAGCGTGTGTGTGTGTCTCTTTGGGCTGTGTGTGTCTCTTTAGGCTGAGTGTCTCTTTGGGGCAGTTTGAATCTTTTTGCTCTGTGTATATCTCTTTTGGCTTTTTTGTGTCGTTTTGGGCTTTGTGTGTCTCTGTTGGATGTGTGCGTCTCTTTGGGCCGTGTGCATCTCTTTGAGCTGTATGTGTCTCTTGGACTGTAATTTCTCTTAGAAATAATATTTTTCATCAATGATAAGACTTTTTCTGTTCGAACTAGCAAGTTTTCTAGCAAAGATACCAAATTTTTTCTTAGAAGTAACATTTTTTGATTGTCATAACAACTTTTCGGTCAGAAGTAGTAAGTTTTGAATTAAACTAACAAACATTATTATCAAAGTAATCATATATTATCTTAATACTCGCATACTTTTACTGAACACACACAAATTTTTCTTAGAAATAATATTTTTCATCAATGAAACCACTTTTTCTGTTCGAACTAGCAAGTTTTCTAGCAAAGATACCAAATTTTTTTCTTAGAAGTAACATATTTTGATTGTGATAACAACTTTTCTGTCAGAAGTAGCAAGTTTTGCTTAACACTAACAAACCTTCTCATCAAAGTAACAACATTTTACCCTAATACTAATATACTTTTACTGAACAAACAAAATTTTTTTTAGAAATAATATTTTTCATCACTGATAACACTTTTTCTGTTCGAACTAGCAAGTTTTCTAGCAAAGATACCAAATTTTTTCATAGAAGTAACATTTTTTGATTGTGATAACAACTTTTCTGTCAGAAGTAGCAAGTTTTGCTTAACACTAACAAACATTCTCATCAAAGTAACGATATTTTACTTTAATACTTACATACTTTTACTAAAAACACACAAATTTTTCTTAGAAATAATATTTTTCGTCAATGATGACACTTTTTCTGTTCGAACTAGCAAGTTTTCTAGCAAAGATACCAAATTTTTTCTTAGAAGTAACATTTTTTGATTGTGATAACAACTTTTCTGTCAGAAGCAGCAAGTTTTGCTTAACAAAAACAAACCTTCTCATCAAAGTAATGATATTTTACCTTAATACTAACATACTTTTACTGAACAAACAAAAATTTCTCTAACTTGCTTAACACTAACAAACCTTCTCATCAAAGTAACAACATTTTCCCCTAATATTAACATACGTTTACTGAACAAACAAAACTTTCTCTTAGAAATAATATTTTTCATCACTGATAACACTTTTTCTGTTCGAACTAGCAAGTTTTCTAGCAAAGATACCAAATTTTTTTCATAGAAGTAACATTTTTTTGATTTTGATAACAACTTTTATGTAATATGTAGCAAGTTTTGCTTAACACTAACAAACATTCTCATCAAAGCCACGATATTTTACTTTAATACTAAGTTGCTTTTACTCAAAAAACACAAATGTCTCATAGAAATAATATTTTTCGTCAGTGATAACACTTTTTCTGTTCTAACTATCAAGTTTTCTACCAAAGTTAACAAATTTGTTCTTAGAAGTAACATTTTTGATTGTAATAGCAACTTTTCTTTCAGAAGTAGCAAGTTTTTCTTAACACTAACAAACATTCTCATTAAAGTAACGACATTTTACCTTAATACTAAGATACTTTTACCGAACACACGCAAATTTGTCTTAGAAATATTATTTTTCATCAGTGATAACACATTTTCTGTTCGAACTAGCAAGTTTTTTACCAAAGATACCAAATTTTTTCTTAGAAGTAAATTTTTTTGATTGTGATAACAACTTTTCTGTCAGAAGTAGCAAGTTTTGCTTAACACTAACAAACCTTCTCATCAAAGTAACGACATTTTACCTTAATACTAACATACTTTTACTGAACACGCACACAATGTTTTCTTATAAATAATATTTTTCATTTCTATGTCTGAATCTATTTGCTTACATGTCTGGGTTGGTGTTTGGTTAGATTAGGTTAGGTTAGCTAAGTTAGGTTAGCTAGTAAACATTTCTCCATGTTTAAGTTAGGTTAGGTTAGGTTAACTTATCATTAGCGCTCATGATAAGCTAACCTAGCCTAACTAAAGCATGATACCAAGTCGACATGGGTGTATTTTCCGACGAGTATGGTTAGGTTAGATCAAGTTAGGTTAGGTTAAGTTAGGTTAGATTAGGTTAGCCTGCGTACGCGCGCGTACGTAGGCTAACCTAATCTAACCTAACTTAACCTAACCTAACTTGATACAACCTAACCTAACCATACTCGTCGGAAAATTCACCCATGTCGAATCGGTATCATGCTTTAGTTAAGTTAGGTTAGTTTATCATGAGCGCTAGGGATTAGTTAACCTAACCTAACTTAAACAGTGAGATATATTTAATATATAAACTAACCTAGCCTAACTTAGCTAACCTAACTTAGCTAACCTGACCTAACCAAAAACCAATTCAGACATGTAAACAAATATATTCAGACATAGAAACGAAAATTATTATTTCTAAGAGAACTTTGTGTGCATGTTCAGTAAAAGTATGTTAGTATTAAGGTAAAATGTCGTTACTTTGATGAGAAGGTTTGTTAGTGTTAAGCAAAACTTGCTACTTCTGACAGAAAAGTTGTTATCACAATCAAAAAATTTTACTTCTATGAAAAAATTTTGTATCTCTGGTAGAAAACTTGCTAGTTCGAACAGAAAAAGTGTTATCACTGACGAAAAATATTATTTCTAAGAGAAATTTCTGTGTGTTCAGTAAAAGTATGTTAGTATTAAGGTAAAATATCATTACTTTGATGAGAATGTTTGTTAGTGTTAAGAAAAACTTGCTACTTCTGAAAGAAAAGTTGCTATTACAATCAAAAATGTTACTTCTAAGAACAAATTTGATATCTTTGGCAGAAAACTTGCTAGTTCGAATAGAAAAAGTGTTATCACTGACGAAAAATATTATTTCTAAGAGAAATTTTTGTTTGTTCAGTAAAAGTATGTTAGTATTATGTTAAAATATCATTAATTTGATGAGAATGTCTGTTAGTGTTAAGCAAAACTTGCTACTTCTGACAGAAAAGTTGTTATCACAGTAAAAAAATGGTACGTCTAAAATAAAAATTGATATCTTTTGTAGAAAACTTGCTAGTTCGACCAGATAAAGTGTTATCACTGACGAAAAATATTATTTCTAAGAGAAATGTGTGTGTTTTTAGTAAAAGTATGTTAGTATTAAAGTAAAATATCGTTACTTTGATGAGAATGTTTGTTAGTGTTAAGCAAAACTTGCTACTTCTGACAGAAAAGTTGTTATCACAATCAAAAAAATGTTACTTCTATGAAAAAATTTGGTATCTTTGCTAGAAAACTTGCTAGTTCGAACAGAAAAAGTGTTATCAGTGATGAAAAATATTATTTCTAAGAGAAAGTTTTGTTTGTTCAGTAAAAGTATGTTAGTATTAGGGGAAAATGTTGTTACTTTGATGAGAAGGTTTGTTAGTGTTAAGCAAGTTAGAGAAATTTTTGTTTGTTCAGTAAAAGTATGTTAGTATTAAGGTAAAATATCATTACTTTGATGAGAAGGTTTGTTTGTGTTAAGCAAAACTTGCTACTTCTGACAGAAAAGTTGTTATCACAATAAAAAAATGTTTCTTCTAAGAAAAAATTCGGTATCTTTGCTAGAAAACTTGCTAGTTCGAACAGAAAAAGTGTTATCATTGACGAAAAATATTATTTCTAAGAGAAATTTGTGTGTGTTCAGTAAAAGTATGTTAGTATTAAAGTAAAATATCGTTACTTTGATGAGAATGTTTGTTAGTGTTACTTCTGACAGAAAAGTTGTTATCACAATCAAAATTTTTTTACTTCTATGAAAAAATTTGGTATCTTTGCTTGAAAACTTGCTAGTTCGAACAGAAAAAGTGTTATCATTGATGAAAAATATTATTTCTAAGAGAATCTTTTGTTTGTTCAGTAAAAGTATGTTAGTATTAGGGTAAAATGTTGTTACTTTGATTAGAAGGTTTGTTAGTGTTAATCAAAACTTGCTACTACTGACAGAAAAGCTGTTATCACAATCAAAAAATGTTACTTCTAAGAAAAAAATTTGTTATCTTTTCTAGAAAACTTGCTAGTTCGAACAGAAAAAGTGTTATCATTGACGAAAAATATTATTTCTGAGAAAAATTTGTGTGTGTTCAGTAAAAGTATGTTAGTATTAAAGTAAAATATCGTTACTTTGATGAGAATGTTTGTTAGTGTTATGCAAAACTTGCTACTTCTGACAGAAAAGTTGTTATCACAATCAAAAAATGTTACTTCTTTGAAAAAATTTCGTATCTTTGCTAGAAAACTTGCTAGTTCGAACAGAAAAAGTGTTATCATTGATGAAAAATATTATTTCTAAGAGAAATTACAGTCCAAGAGACACATACAGCTCAAAGAGATGCACACGGCCCAAAGAGACGCACACATCCCACAGAGACACACAAAGCCCAAAACGACACAAAAAGCCAAAAGAGATATACACAGAGCAAAAAAATTCAAACTGCCCCAAAGAGGTCCTCAGCCTAAAGAGACACACACAGCCCAAAGAGACAAACACACACGCTAAAGAGACATACACAGCCCGAAGAGACGCACAAAGCCCAAGGAGAAACACGCACACATCCCAAAGAGACACAAACAGCCCAAAGAGACAAACACAGACCAAAAAGACTTAAACAGCCCAATGAGACATACAAACAGACCAAAAAGACTCAAACAGCCCAAAGAGACACACAGCCCAAAGGGGCACATACAGCCTCAAGAGGCACAAATAGCTCAAAGAGACACAGACATCCCAAAGAGAAACACAACCCAAAGAGACTAACACCGACCTAAAAGACTCAAACAGCCCAAAGAGACACTTACAGACCAAAAAGACTCAGAGACCCCAAAAAAGACACACAGTCCAACGAGACACATACAGCCTAAAGAGACACACATCACAAAGAGACACCCAAAGCCCGAAGAGACACATACAGCTCAAAGAGACGTACATGACCCAAAGAGATGCACACATCCAACAGAGAGACACAAAGCCCAAAACAACACAAAGAGTCAAAAGAGACACATAAAGACCATAAAGATTCAAACTGCCCAAAGAGACACACAGCCTAAAGAGACACACACAGCCCAAAGGGACACACACAGGCTAAAGAGACATACACACCGCCCAAAGAGACAAAAAATGTCCATACAAACACAAACATACCAAAAAGATTCAAACATCGCCAAAGAGACACACATTGCCCAAAGAGACACACATGGTCTCTAAGAGACACAAACAGCCAAAAGAAACACACACAGACCAAAATGACTCAAACAGCCCAAGAGACACATACAGCTCAAAGAGATGCACACGGGCCCAAAGAGACGCACACATCCAACAGAGACACACAAAACCCAAAACGACACAAAAAGCCAAAAGAGACACACACAAGTAGAAAGGGGGGTGCCAGTCCCACGAGGACAATACTCCTTCGAATCCCGATCCGGACACTTTTTTTTTAAACTCCCACGAGAACCACGTGGTTTATGGTTTTCTCACTGAGAATGAAAAAACAGGAATTTTCTCACTTGAAAAAACATGAATTTTCTCACTTTTGTGGATGTTTTCTTGGACGGTTATGGGTGTTGGTCAATTTATTTGATGTTTTTCATGGATGTCAACAGCAATTCATGTCTGTTTTATGGTTTTTGTCAGTGAGAATGACAAAACAGGAACTTTCTCACATTTATGGATGTCAACAGCAATTCATGTCCGTTTTATGTCTGTTCGTTGTCAATGAGAGTGAAAAAACAGGAATTTTCTCACATTAATGGATGTCAACAGCAATTTATGTCTGTTTTATGTCTTTAGGTGAATCTAACCTGAGAAATTGATTTACCTAATGAGCAGGGGAATAATTGATTTACGAAGGAAAAGTAAGAAACAAACATCGCTTCTTTGATCTTTAGGCTAACCTAACCTGAGAAATTGATTTACATAATCGCTAGGGGAATGTATTGATTCACGAAGGGGGAATTAAGAAACATTATGGCTTTCTTTAATCTTAGGTCTGAGGGATAAACGTTCTTTAGGTCAGAGAGAAAAATTAATATTCTGTTTTTAAATAGGGCTTCATTGATCTTTACTGTCAGGAATTAGAAATGACATCACTTGTTATCTTGGAATTATGCGGGAGGCTAAAGAGATAGAAATTCTATTTTTAAATACGGCTTCACTGAGCTTTAAGTCGGAGAGATAAATTGATATTCTAACGAAACCTTAATAGTGTAGCTAGGAAAATTTATGAGATGAAGAGATTAACGTAGGAAAGGGTTTCCTAGAAATTTGAAATTTGAAAGCACAGAGATGCCAAAAACAAAAGGAGCACGCTGAGATTACTTTTAGGGGATTATTTGGGTGAAACGGTTTTAGACATTTTAGGGAATTTAGAAGAGGTTTTAGAAGAGGTTTTGAGTGTGGTCGTTATAGTAAACAAGTTATATTTGAACAGTGTCGTGAGGTCCTCTACCCCAACCCCAAAAGGCCCCGATCGCCCTACCCCAATCCAAAGGGCTCCCATCCCCATGACCCCAATCCAAAGGAACCCTCCCGTCTCCCAAGGGTACCCGGGCGCCCCACCCGCCCCCCCCACCCCCCAACGCCCTCTCCCGGTCCCCAAAGAGTCCCCTCCATATTTTTTAATACTTTTTTTTAAGGCTTTATTATATCTTTTCAGAACAAATTATTTTCTTAATGTCCATCCTAAACCCATTTTACAAGTTGAAATGGGCGAAACCATTTTAGGCATTTTAGGGAATTATTTCGGTGAAACAGTTAGAGACATTTTAAAAGATGATTTTAGAAGATGTTTTAGAAGAGGATTTGAGGGTGAAACTCAGTGGTCCTTATAATACACAAGTTCCATTTGAACAGTGTCGTGAGGTCCCCTACCCCAATCCCAACGGCCCCCGGTACCCTTAATGCACATCGAGCCTCCAAAGACAACCGGAACCCCCCCCCCCCATTTTTAAAAAATAATTTTTGAATTTTTTTAACATGGTATTTTTTTATATCAACCCTTTTCCAACTTGAAGTACTTATCTTTTTCACTCACAACTATACTTTACAGCTTTTTGGATACCTCAACACCAAGAAATACTTTTCAAAGACCATTTCAGAGCAAGTTACTTTCTGAATGTCCCTATTAAACCCATTTACCAACTTGAAGTACTTATCTTTTTCACCCACAACTATACTTTACAGCTTTTTGAGTGTCCCAACACCAAAAAATACTTTTCAAAGACCATTCCAGAGCAAGTTACATTCTTAATGTCCCTCCTAAACCCATTTTCCAACTTGAAGTACTTATCTTTTTCACCCACAACTATACTTTACAGATTTTGGATACCTCAACACCAAGAAATACTTTTCAAAGACCATTTCAGAGCAAGTTACTTTCTTAATGTCCCTCCTAAGCCCATTTGCAACTTGAAGTACTAATCTTTTTCCCCCACAACTATACTTTACAGCTTTTTGAATGTCCCAACACCAAGAAATACTTTTCAAAGACCATTTCAGAGCAAGTTACTTTCTTAATGATCATCCTAAACCCATTTTGGAAATTGAAGTACTTATCTTTTTCACCCACAACGATACTCTACAGCTTTTTGGATTACTCAACACCAAGAAATACTTTTCAAAGACCATTTCAGTGAATGTTACTTTCTGAATGTCCCTATTAAACCCATTTTCCAACTTGAAGTAGTTATCTTTTTCACTCACAACTATACTTTACAGCTTTTTGGATACCGCAACACCAAGAAATACCTTTCAAAGACCATTTCAGAGCAAGTTAATTTGTGAATATCACTCGTAAGCCCATTTTCCAACTTGAAGTACTTATATTATTCAATCAGAACTATACATTACAGCTTTTTGGATACCTCAACACCAAGAAATACCTTTCAAAGACAATTTCAGAGCAAGTTACTTTCTTAATGTTCCTCCTAAACCCATTTTGCAACTTGAAGTACTTATCTTTTTCATCCACAACTATACTTTACAGCTTTTTGGATACCTCAACACCAAGAAATACCTTTCAAAGACCATTTCAGAGCAAGTTCTTTTCTTAATATGCTTCTTAAACCAATTTTACAAATTCTAAATTTTTCCATAGTAGATAGAAAAATCTATATCATAGCTGTAAATATTTTCACGAAAGATAAGCAGTTCTATTTCAATTTGAAATTTTCTCAATGAAGTGAAGAAAAGTTCAAGTTCTCTTCTGAATTTTCTCAATGAAAAAGAAATTAGTTTTTATTCAATTCTATTTATTTCACAAAGACATAAAGAAATTTAAAGTTCAATTCTAATTTTTCGGTGGAAGATAGAAAAAGTAATACCATACTTGTGAATATTTTCATGGAAGATAAAAAGTTCTAGTTCAATTTAAAATTTTCTCAACGAAGTTAAGGAAAGTTCAAGTTCTCTTCTGAATTTTCTCAATGAAAAAGAAATTAGTCATTGATCATTTCTATTTTTCCAAATAATATAAAAAATTTCCTCTTTAGTTCAGATCTGTCTCGGAGAGATGAAAATTTTTAAATGCAGTTCCAAATTTTTCACAGAAGATAAAATAGGTTGAAGTTATATTCGGACTTTTACCAAAGAATACAATTCAATTCTGATTTCTCCAGAGAAAATTAAAATATTCCACCTCAGTTCTTTATTTCACAAAGAAATAAAGAAATTTAAATTTCAATTCTAAATTTTTCTGTGGAAGATAGAAAAATTAATACCAAACTTTTTAATATTTTCTCGGAAGAGAAAAAGTTCTAGTTCAATTTAAAATTTTCTCAACGAAGCGAAGAAAAGTTCAAGCTCTCTTCTAAATTTTACCAAAGAACACGCTTCAATTCTAATTTCTCCAGAGAAAATAAAAATCTTCCCCTTCAGTTCTTTATTTCATGAAGAGATAAATAAGTTTAAAGTTCATTTCTAATTTTTCGGTGGAAGATGGAAAAAATAATTCCATATTTGTGAATATTTTCACGGGAGATAAGAAGTTCTAGTTCAATTTAAAATTTTCTAAACGAAGTGAAGAATAGTTCAAGTTCTGTTCTGAACTTTACCAAAGAACACACTTCAATTCTAATTTCACCAGAGAAAACAAAAATCTTCCACTTTAGTTCATTATTTCACAAAGACATAAAGAAATTTAAAGTTCAATTCTAATTTTTCGGTGGAAGATGGAAAAAGTAATACCAAACTTGTGAATATTTTCAAGAACGATAAAAAGTTCTAGTTCATTTTAAAATTTTCTCAACGAAATGAGAAATAGTTCAAGTTCTCTTCAGAAGTTTACAAATGAACATACTTCAATTCTAATTTATCCAGAGAAAGCAAAAATCTTCCAATTCAGTTCTTTATTTCACAAAGACATAAAGAAATTTAAAGTTCAAGTCTAATTTTTCGGGGGAAGATGGGAAAAGTAATACCATACTTGTGAATATTTTCACGGAAGATAAAAAGTTCTAGTTCAATTTAAAATTTTCTCAACGAAGTCAATGAAAGTTCAAGTTCTCTTCTGAATTTGCTCAATGAAAATGAAATTAGTCATTGATCATTTCTATTTTTCCAAATAATATAAAAATTTTCCACTTTAGTTCAGATCTGTCTCGAAGAGATGAAAATTTTAAAATAATTTTCCAAATTTTTCACAGAAGATAAAAAAGTTCAAGTTCTCTTCGGAATTTATCAAAGAACACAATTCAATTCTAATTTCTCCAGGGAAAATAAAAATCTTCCACTTCAGTTCTTTATTTCACAAAGACATAAAGAAATTTAAAGTTCAATTTTAATTTTTTCGGTGGAAGATAGAAAAAGTAATACCATACTTGTGAATATTTTCATGGAAGATAAAAAGTTCTAGTTCAATTTAAAATTTTCTCAATGAAGTGAAGAAAAGTTCATGTTCTTTACTAAATTTTACCAAAGAACACAATTCAATTCTAATTTCTATATAGAAAATACAAATCTCCCCCTTAAGTTCTTTATTTCACAAAGACATAATGAAATTTAAAGTTCAATTCTGAAATTTTCGGTGGAATATAGAAAAAGTAATACCATACTTGTGAATATTTTCCAGGAAGATAAAAAGTTCTAGTTCAATTTAAAATTTTCTAAATGAAGTGAAGAAAAGTTCAAGTTCTCTTCTGAATTTTAATAAAGAACACAATTCATTTCTAATTTCACCATAGAAAATAAAAATCTTCCACTTCAGTTCTTTATTTCACAAAAGACATAAAGAAATTTAAAGTTCAATTCTAAATTTTTCGGTGGAAGATAGAAAAAGTAATATCATACTTGTGAATATTTTCCCGGAAGATAAAAAGTTCTAGTTCAATTTAAAATTTTCTCAACAAAATGAAGAAAAGTTCAAGTTCTCTTCTGAACTTTACCAAAGAACACACTTCAATTCTAATTTCTCCAGAAAAAATAAAAATCTTCCCCTTCAGTTTTAAGTTCCCCAAAGAAATAAAGAAATTTAAAGTTCTATTCTAAATTTTTAGATAGAAGATAGAAAAATTAATACTATGACTGTGATTGTTTTCCATGAAGATCAAAAGTTTCACTTTATTTATAATTTTTCTTAATTTCAGTTATGATTTTTCTCAAAGAGATGAAAAATTTAAAGTTCTGTTCCAAATTTTTCATATAAGATAGAAAAAGTTATACATTGATTGTGAATATTCAACATGAAGATAAGGAACTCCACTTTAATTCAGAGTTTTCTCGAAGAAGTCCAAATTGTTCAAGTTCTCTTCTTAATTTTTTTAAAGAAGAGAAAAAATTTAACTCAATTCTGAATTTTACCAATGAAAATGAAAAAACCTTCCACTTCAGTTCTTAATTTCTCAAAGACATACAAAATTTAAAGTTCAGTTCTAAATTTTTCTGTAGAAGATAGGAAAAGTTATACTATGATTGTGATTATTTTCCAGTGAAGATAAAAAGTTTCACTTTAATTATACTTTTCTTAAGTTCAATTCCGATTTTTTACAAAGAGAGTAAAAATTTAAAGTTTTGTTCCAAATTGTTCATAGAAGATAGAAAACGTTATACATTGATTTGAATATTCGACTTGAAGATAAGGAGCATCACTTTAATTCTGAGTTTCCTCGAAGAAGTGCAAAATGTTCAAGTTCTCTTCTGAATTTTCTTAAAGAAGTAAAAAAGTTAGCTCAATTCTGAATTTTACCAATGAAAATGAAAAAAGCTTCCACTTCAGTTCTTAATTCCTCAAAGACATAAAAAATTCAAAGTTCTCTTCTAATTTTTTCAAGAAAATAAAAAGACTCCACTTCAGTTCTGGTTTTTTCACAAAGAGATGAAAAATTTAAAGTTCTTTTCTAATTTTAAATTAAATTTTAGCTCCTTTGTCTTATGGATTTACCAATCAAATTTTTAAATTAGAAAATGAGTGACTCATTCTATTATTAAAGACAATCGTTCAAACTCCTTCATCTAACCTACAAAACAATAGGTTAGGTTAATTATAAATAAATATTAATAAATAAATAGAAACATTTCTACACGTTTAAGTTAGGTTAGGTTAGGTTAACTTATCATGAGTGCTCATGATAAGTTAACCTAACCTTTTCCGGCGAGTATGGTTAGATTAGACTAGATTAAGTTAGGTTAGATCAGATTACGTTAAGTTAGGTTAGGTTAGCCTACGGACGCTTCACTTAGGTTAGCTTAGGTTAGGTGAGAGACAGGCAAAAGTTAGGTGTATGATTAGGGTAGGTTAGATTAAGTTAGGTTAGGTTAGGTTAGGCTAGGTTAGCCTACGTACGCGCGCGTACGTAGGCTAACCTCGCCTAACCTAACTTAACCTAACTTAATCTAACCTAACCTAATCATACACCTAACTTTTTGCCTGTCTCTCACCTAACCTAAGCTAACCTAAGTGAAGCGTCCGTAGGCTAACCTAACCTAACTTAACCTAACCTGATCTAACCTAACTTAATCTAGCCTAACCTAACCTAACCATACTCGCCGGAAAAGGTTAGGTTAACTTATCAAGAGCACTCATGATAAGTTAACCTAACCTAACCTAACTTAAACATGTAGAAATGTTTCTATTTATTTATTAATATTTATTTATACTTAACCTAACCTATTGTTTTGGAGGTTAGATGAAGGTGTTTGAACGATTGTCTTTAATAATAGAACGAGTCACTCATTTTCTAATTTAAAAATTTGATGGGTAAATCCATAATACAAAGGAGCCAAAATTTAATTTAAAATTAGAATAGAACTTTAAATTTTTCATCTCTTTGAGAAAAAAACAGAACTGAAGTGGAGCCTTTTGATTTTCTTGGAAAAATTAGAAGAGAACTTTGAATTTTTTATGTCTTTGAGGAATTAAAAACTGAAGTGGAAGCTTTTTTCATTTTCATTGGTAAAATTCAGAATTGAGCTAACTTTTTTTACTTCTTTAAGAAAATTCAAAAGATAACTTGAAAATTTTGCACTTCTTCGAGAAAACTCAGAAATAAAGTGATGCTCCATATCTTCATGTCGAATATTCAAATCAATGTATAACTTTTTCTATCTTCTATGAAAAATTTGGAACAGAACTTTAAATTTTTCATCTCTTTGCGAAAAATCGGAAGTGAACTTAAGAAAATTAGAATTAAAGTGAAACTTTTTATCTTCACTGGAAAATAATCACAATCTTAGTATAACTTTTCCTATCTTCTACGGAAAAATTTAGTCAAATTTTTATGTCTTTGAGAAATTAAGAACTGAAGTGGAAGGTTTTTTCATTTTCATTGGTAAAATTCAGAATTGAGTTAACTTTTTTCTCTTCTTTAAGAAAATTCAGAAGATAACTTGAACAATTTGCACTTCTTTGAGAAAACTCAGAATTAAAGTGGAGTTCCTTATCTTCATGTTGAATATTCACAGTCAATGTATAACTTTTTCTATCTTCTATGAAAAATTTGGAACAGAACTTTAAATTTTTCCTCTCTTTGAGAAAAATCAGAACTGAATTTAAGAAAAATTATAAATAAAGTAAAACTTTTGATCTTCATGGAAAACAATCACAGTCATAGTATTACTTTTCTATCTTCCATCTAAAAATTTAGAATAGAACTTTAAATTTCTTTATTTCTTTGGGGAACTTAAAACTGAAGTGGAAGATTTTTATTTTCTCTGGATAAATTAGAAATGAATTGTGTTCTTTAGTAAAATTCAGAAGAGAACTTAACCTTTTCTTCACTTTGTTGAGAAAATTTTAAGTAGAACTAGAACTTTTCATCTTCTGTGAAAATAATAGCATGTATGGTATTACTCTTTCTATATTGCACCGAAAAATTTTGAGTTGAACTTTAAATTTCATTATGTCTTTGTGAAATAAATAACTTAAGTGGGAGATTTTTATTTTCTCTGTAGAAATTGGAATTGAATTGGGTTCTTTGGTAAAATTCAGTAAAGAACATGAACTTTTCTTCACTTCATTGAGAAAATTTAAAATTGAACTAGAACTTTTTATATTCCGTGAAAATAATCACAAGTATGGAATTAATTTTTCTATCTCCCATCGAAAAATTTAGAATTGAACTTTAAATTTCTTTATGTGTTTGTGAAATAAAGAACTGAAGTGGAAGATTTTTGTTTTCTCTGGAGAAATTAGAATCGAAGTGTGTTCTTTGGTAAAGTTAAGAAGATAACTTGAACTTTCCTTGACTTCGTTGAGAAAATTTTAAATTGAACTAAAACTTTTTATCTTCCGTGAAAATATTCACAAGTATGATATTATTTTTTCCATCTTCCTCCAAAAAATTAGAATTGAACTTTAAATTTCTTTATGTCTTTGTGAAATAATGAACTGAAGTGGAAGATTTTTGTTTTCTCTGGAGAAATTAGAATTGAAGTGTGTTCTTTGGTAAAGTTCAGAATAGGAACTTGAACTTTTCTTCACAAGTATGGTATTACTTTTTCTATCTTCCACCGAAAAATTTATAATTGAACTTTAAATTTATTTATGTCTTTGTGAAATAAAGAACTGAAGTGGAAGATTTTTATTTTCTCTGGAGAAATTAGAATTGAATTGTGTTCTTTGGTAAATTCCGAAGAGAACTTGAACTTTTTTATCTTCTGTGAAAAATTTGGAACAGCATTTTAAAGTTTTCATCTCTTCGAGACAGATCTGAACTAAAGTGTAAAATTTTTATATTATTTGGAAAAATAGAAATGATCAATGACTAATTTCTTTTTCATTGAGAAAATTCAGAAGAGACCTTGAACTTTCCTTGACTTCGTTGAGAAAATTTTAAATTGAACTAGAACTTTTTATCTTCCGTGAAAATATTCACAAGTATGGTATTACTTTTTCCATCTTCCACCGAAAAATTAGAATTGAACTTTAAATTTCTTTATGTCTTTGTGAAATAATGAACTGAAGTGGAATATTTTTGTTTTCTCTGGAGAAATTAGAATTGAAGTGTGTTCTTTGGTAAAGTTCAGAAGAGAACTTGAACTGTTCTTCACTTCGTTGTGAAAATTTTAAATTGAACTAGAACTTTTTATCTTACATGAAAATATTCACAAGTATGGTATTACTTTTTCTATCTTCAACCGAAACATTATAATTGAACTTTAAATTTCTTAATGTCTTTGTGAAATAAAGAACTGAAGTGGTAGATTTTTGTTTTCTCTGGAGAAATTAGAATTGAAGTGTGTTCTTTGGTAAATTTTAGAAGAGAACTTGAACTTTTCTTCACTTCGTTGAGAAAATTTTAAATTGAACTAGAACTTTTTATCTTCCGTGAAAATATTCACAAGTATGGTATTACTTTTTCCATCTTCCACCGAAAAATTAGAATTGAACTTTAAATTTCTTTATGTCTTCATGAAATACAGAACTGAGGTGGAATATTTTTGTTTTCTCTGGAGAAATTAGAATTGAAGTGTGTTCTTTGGTAAAGTTCAGAAGAGAACTTGAACTTTTCTTCACTTCGTTGAGAAAATTTAAAATTGAACTAGAACTTTTTATCTTTCTTGAATATATTCACAAGTATTGTATTACTTTTTCTATCTTCCAAATAAAAATTTATAATTGAAATTAAAATTTCTTTATGTATTTGTGAAATAAAGAACTGAAGTGGAAGATTTTTGTTTTCTCTTGAGAAATTAGAATTTAATTGTGTTCTTTGGTAAAATTCCGAAGAGAACTTGAACTTTTTTATCCTGTGTGAAAAATTTGGAACAGTATTTTAAATTTTTCATCTCTTCGAGACAGATCTGAACTAAAGTGGAAAATTTTTATATTATTTGGAAAAATAGAAATGATCAATGACTAATTTCTCATTCATTGAGAAAATTCAGAAGAGAACTTGAACTTTCCTTGACTTCGTTGAGAAAATTTTAAATTGAACTAGAACATTTTATCTTCCGTTAAAATATTCACAAGTATTGTATTACTTTTTATATCTTCCACCTAAAAATTAGACTTAATTATTAAATTTCTTTATGTCTTTGTGAAATAAAGAACTGAAGTGGAATATTTTGGTTTTCTCTGGAGAAATTAGAATTGAAGTGTGTTCTTTGGTAAAGTTCAGAAGAGAACTTGAACTTTTTTTTACTTCGTTGAGAAAATTTTAAATTGAACTAGAACTTTTTATCTTCCGGGAAAATATTCACAAGTATGGTATTACTTTTTCCATCTTCCACCGAAAAATTAGAATTGAACTTTAAATTTCTTTATGTCTTTGTGAAATAATGAACTGAAGTGGAAGATTTTTGTTTTCCTTGGAGAAATTAGAATTGAAGTGTGTTCTTTGGTAAAGTTCAGAAGAGAACTTGAACTATTCTTCACTTCGTTGAGAAAGTTTAAAATTAAACGAGAACTTTTTATCTTCCATGAAAATATTCACAAGTATGGTATTACTTTTTCTATCTTCCACCGAAAAATTAGAATTGAACTTTAAATTTCTTTATTTCTATGTGAAATGAAGAACTGAAGTGGAAGATTTTTTTTTCTGGAGAAATTAGAATTGAAGTGTGTTCTTTGGTAAAGTTCAGAAGAGAACTTGAACTTTTCTTCACTTCGTTGAGAAAATTTTAAATTGAACTAGAACTTTTTATCTTCCGTGAAAATATTCACAAGTATGGTATTACTTTTTCTATCTTCCAACGAAAAATTTAGAATTGAACTTTAAATTTCTTTATGTCTTTGTGAAATAAAGAACTGAAGTGGAAGATTTTTGTTTTCTCTAGAGAAATTAGAATTCAATTGTGTTCTTTGGTAAAATTCCGAAGAGAACTTGAACTTTTTTATCTTCTGTGAAAAATTTGGAACAGTATTTTAAATTTTTCATCTCTTCGAGACAGATCTGAACTAATGTGGAAAATTTTTATATTATTTGGAAAAATAGAAATGATCAATGACTAATTTCTCATTCATTGAGAAAATTCAGAAGAGAACTTGAACTTTCCTTGACTTCGTTGAGAAAATTCTAAATTGAACTAGAACTTTTTATCGTCCGTGAAAATATTCACAAGTATGGTATTACTTTTTCTATCTTCCACCGAAAAATCAGAATTGAACTTTAAATTTCTTTATGTCTTTGTGAAATAAATAGAATTGAATAAAAACTAATTTCTTTTTCATTGAGAAAATTCAGAAGAGGACTTGAATTTTTCTTCACTTCATTGAGAAAATTTAAAATTGAAATAGAACTGCTTATCTTTCGTGAAAATATTCACAGCTATGATATAGATTTTTCTATCTACTATGGAAAAATTTAGAATTTGTAAAATTGGTTTAAGAAGCATATTAAGAAAAGAACTTGCTCTGAAATGGTCTTTGAGGTATTTCTTGGTGTTGAGGTATGCAAAAAGCTGTAAAGTATAGTTGTGGATGAAAAAGATAAGTACTTCAAGTTGGAAAATGGGTTTAGGAGGGACATTCAGAAAATAACTTGCTCTGAAATGCCTTTTGAAAGGTATTTCTTGGTGTTGAGGTATCCAAAAAGCTGTCAAGTATAGTTTTGGGTGAAAAAGATAAGTACTTTAAGTTGCAAAATGGGCTTAGGAGTGACATTAAGAAAGTAACTTGCTTTGAAATGGTCTTTGAAAGGTATTTCTTGGTGTTGAGGTATCCAAAAAAGCTGTAAAGTATAGTTGTGAGTGAAAAAGATAAGTACTTCAAGTTGGAAAATGGGTTTAAGAGGCACATTCAGAAAGTATCTTGTTCTGAAATGGTCTTTGAAAAGTATTTCTTTGTGTTGAGGTATCCAAAAAGCTGTAAAGTATAGTTGTGGGTGAAAAAGATAAGTACTTCAAGTTGCAAAATGGGCTTAGGATGAACATTAATAATGAAACTTGCTCTGAAATGGTGTTTGAAAAGTATTTCTTGGTGTTGGGACATTCAAAAAGCTGTAAAGTATAGTTGTGGGGGAAAAAGATAAGTACTTCAAGTTGCAAATGGGTTTAAGAGATTAAGAAAGTAACTTGCTCTGAAATGGTCTTTGAAAAGTATTTATTGGTGTTGAGGCAACCAAAAGCTGTAAAGTATAGTTGTGGGTGAAAAAGATAATTACTTCAAGATGGAAAATGGGTTTAGGAGCGACATTAAGAAAGTAACTTGCTCTGAAATGGTCTTTGAAAAGTATTTTTTGGTGTTGTGACACTCAAAAAGCTGTAAAGTATAGTTGTGGGTGAAAAAGATAAGTACTTCAAGTTGGTAAATGGGTTTAATAGGGACATTCAGAAAGTAACTTGCTCTGAAATGGTCTTTGAAAAGTATTTCTTGGTGTTGAGGTATCCAAAAAGCTGTAAAGTATAGTTGTGAGTGAAAAAGATAAGTACTTCAAGTTGGAAAAAGGTTGATATAAAAAAATACCATGTTAAAAAAATTCAAAAATTATTTTTAAAAAATGGTGGGGGGGATGGGGTTCCGGTGGTCTTTGGGGGCTCGATGTGCATTAGGGGGACCGGTGGCCGTGGGGATGGGGGTCGGGGACCTCACGACACTGTTCAAATGGAACTTGTGTATTATAACGACCACAGAGTTTCACCCTCAAATCCTCTTCTAAAACATCTTCTAAAATCATCTTTTAAAATGTCTCTAACTGTTTCACCGAAATATTTCCCTAAAATGCCTAAAACGGTTTCGCCCATTTCAACTTGTAAAATGAGTTAAGGATGGACATTAAGAAAATAACTTGTTCTTAAAAGATATAATAAAGCCTTAAAAAAGTATTAAAAATTATGGAGGGGACTCTTTGGGGGCCCGGGGAGGGCCTTTGGGGGTCTGGGGGGGCCGAGTGGGAGCCTGGGGACCCTTTGGGGACCGGGAGGTTCCTTCGGGATTGAGGCATGGGGATCGGAGCCCTTTGGATCGGGGTAGGGCGATCAGGGCCCTTTGGGGTTGGGGTAGAGGACCTCACGACACTGTTCAAATAGAACTTGTTTACTATAACGACCAAACTCAAAACCTCTTCCAAAACCTTTTCTAAAATCATCTTTTAAAATGTCTCTAACTGTTTCGCCGAAATAATTCCCTAAAATGTCTAAAACCGTTTCACCCAAATAATCCCCTAAAAGTAATCTCAGCGTGTTCCTTTTGTTTCTGGCATCTCTGTGCTTTCACATTTCAAATTTCTAGGAAACCCTTTCCTACGTTAATCTCTTCATCTCATAAATGTTCCTAGCTACACTATTAAGGTTTCGTTAGAATATCAATTTATCTCTCCGACTTAAAGCTCAGTGAAGCCGTATTTAAAAATAGAATTTCTATCTCTTTAGCCACCCACATAATGCCATGATAACAAGTGATGTCATTTCTAACTCCTGACAGTAAAGATCAATGAAGCCCTATTTAAAAATAGAATATTAATTTTTCTCTCTGACCTAAAGAACGTTTATCCCTCAGACCTAAGATTAAAGAAAGCCATAATGTTTCTTAATTCCCCCTTCGTGAATCAATACATTCCCCTAGCGATTATGTAAATCAATTTCTCAGGTTAGGTTAGCCTAAAGATCAAAGAAGCCATGATTGTTTCTTAATTCCCCTTCGTGAATCAATAATTCCCCCGCCGATTATGTAAATCAATTTCTCAGGTTAGGTTCGCCTAAAGACATAAAACAGACATAAATTGCTGTTGACATCCATAAATGTGAGGAATTTCCTGTTTTTTCATTCTCAATGACAACTAACCATAAAACAGACATAAATTGCTGTTGACATCCATAAATGTGAGAAAGTTCCTTTTTTTTCATTCTCACTGACAAAAACCATAAAACAGACATAAATTGCTGTTGACATCCATGAAAAACATCATATAAATTGACCAACCCATAACCGTCCAAGAAAACATCCACAAAAGTGAGAAAATTCATGTTTTTTCAAATGAGAAAAATCCTGTTTTTCCATTCTCAGTGAGAAAACCATAAACCACGTGGTTCTCGTGGGAGTTTAAACAAAAAAAAAGTGTCCGGATCGGGATTCGAAGGAGTATTGTCCTCGTGGGGCTAGTACCCCCCTCTCTACTCACACAGACCAAAAAGATTCAAACTGTCCAAAGAGACACACAGGCTAAAGAGACACACACAGCCCAAAGAGACACACACACAGGCTAAAGAGACACACACAGCCCGAAGGGACACACAAAGCCCAAAGAGACACACACACACACACAGCCCAAAGAGACAAAAACGTCCATACAGACACATACAGACCAAAAGATTCAAACGCCCCAAAGAGACACACATACCCCAAAGAGACACACACGGTCCCTAAGAGACACAAACATCCGAAAGAAATCTTTTAAAATGTCTCTAACTGTTTCACCGAAATAATTCCCTAAAATAATAATTTGTTCTGAAAAGGTATAATAAAGCCTTAAAAAATTATTATAATGGGGGACTCCGGAGGCTTTGGGGCTCGGGGGGCCCTTTGGGAGCCAAGAGGACCTTTGAGGACCGGGGGTTTCCTTGGGGGTCGGGTTGGGGGATTGGATCCCTTTGGGGTTGTGGTAAGGGACCTCACAACACTGTTCAAATGGAACTTGTGTATTATAACGACCACAGAGTTTCACCCTCAAGTCCTCTTTTAAAATGTCTCTAACTTTTTCACCGAAATAATTCCCTAAAATAATAATTTGTTCTGAAAAGATATAATAAAGCCTTAAAAGGTTTTATAATGGGGGACTCAGGAGCCATTGGGGCGCGGGGGGCCCTTTGGGGGCCCAGAGATCCTTTGAGGACCGGGGGTTGCCGTCGGGGTTGGGGTGGGGGGATCGGAGCCCTTTGGGGTTGTGGTAAGGGACCTCACAACACTGTTCAAATGGAACTTGTGTATTATAACGAGCACAGAGTTTCACCCTCAAGTCCTCTTCTAAAATCATGTTTTAAATCATCTTTTAAAAAGTCTCTAACTGTTTCACCGAAATAATTCCCTAAAATAATAATTTGTTCTGAAAAGATATAATAAAGCCTTAAAAAGTATTATAATGGGGGACTCCGGAGCCATTGGGGCGCCGGGGGCCCTTTGGGAGCCCAGAGAACGTTTGAGTACCGGGGGCTTCCTTCGGGGTTGGGGTGGGAGGGTCGGAGCCCTTTGGGGTTGTGGTAGGGGACCTCACAACATTGTTCAAATGGAACTTGTGTATTATAACGACCACAGAGTTTCACCCTCAACTCCTCTTCTAAAATCATCTTTTAAAATGTCTCTAACTGTTTCACCGAAATAATTCCCTAAAATAATAATTTGTTCTGAAAAGATATAATAAAGCCTTAAAAAGTATTATAATGGGGGACTCAGGAGCCATTGGGGCGCCGGGGGCCCTTTGGGAGCCCAGAGAACCTTTGAGGACAGGGGGTTTCCTTCGGGGTTGGGGTGGGGGGATCGGAGCCCTTTGGGGTTGTGGTAAGGGACCTCACAACACTGTTCAAATGGAACTTGTGTACTATAGCGACCACAGAGTTTCACCCTCAAGTCCTCTTCTAAAATCATCTTTTAAATCATCTCTTAAAATGTCTCTAACTGTTTCACCGAAATAATTTCCTAAACAAAAAGATATAATAAAGCCTTAAAAAGTATTATAATGGGGGAGTCAGGAGCCATTGGGGCGCCGGGGGGCCCTTTGGGAGTCCAAAGAACCTTTGAGGACCGGGGGCTTCGTTCGGGGTTGGGGTGGGGTATCGGAGCCCTTTGGGGTTGTGGTAAGGGACCTCACAACACTGTTCAAATGGAACTTGTGTATTATAACGAGCACAGAGTTTCACCCTCAAGTCCTCTTCTAAAATCATCTTTTAAAATGTCTCTAACTGTTTCACCGAAATAATTCCCTAAAATAATAATTTGTTCTGAAAAGATATAAAAAAGCCTTAAAAGGTATCATAATGGGGGACTCAGGAGCCATTGGGGCGCCGGGGGGCCCTTTGGGAGCCCAGATAACCTTTGAGGACCGGGGGTTTCCTTGGGGGTTGGGGGGCGGGGATTAGAGCCCTGTGGGGTTGTGGTAAGGGACCTCACAACACTGTTCAAATGGAAGTTGTGTATTATAACGAGCACAGAGTTTCACCCTCAAGTCCTCTTCTAAAATCATCTTTTAAATCATCTTTTAAAAAGACTTTAACTGTTTCACCGAAATAATTCCCCAAAATAATAATTTGTTCTGAAAAGATATAATAAAGCCTTAAAAAGTATTATAATGGGGGACTCAGGAGCCATTGGGGCACCGGGGGTCCTTTGGGAGCCCAGAGAACCTTTGAGGACCGGGGGCTTCCTTCGGGGTTGGGGTGGGGGATCGGAGCCCTTTGGGGTTGTGGTAAGAGACCTCAGAACACTGTTCAAATGGAAGTTGTGTACTATAACGACCACAGAGTTTCACCCTCAAGTCCTCTTCTAAAATCATCTTTTAAATCATCTCTTAAAATGTCTCTAACTGTTTCACCGAAATAATTCCCTAAAATAATAATTTGTTCTGAAAAGATATAATAAAGCCTTAAAAAGTATTATAATGGGGGACTCCGGAGCTATTGGGGCGCCGGGGGTCCTTTGGGGGTCCAGAGAACCTTTGAGGACCGGGGGCTTCCTTCGGGGTTGGGTGGGGGATCGGAGCCCTTTGGGGTTGTGGTAAGGGACCTCACAACACTGTTCAAATGGAACTTGTGTATTATAACGACCACAGAGTTTCACCCTCAAGTCCTCTTCTAAAATCATCTTTTAAAATGGCTCTAACTGTTTCACCGAAATAATTCCCTAAAATAATAATTTGTTCTGAAAAGATATAATAAAGCCTTATAGTCAGATGCCTAAATTAAGGGCCTATAAATCTTTTTGTACCTACAATTTGTATAGAATGAAGTGTTTTTTATAGCAGATACCTTCCCCCGTGCAACTGAACCCTCCATGTAACTGAACCCCTGTATAACCGAAACCCCGTACAACTGAACCTCCGTGCTACTGAATCCTCGTGCAACTCGACCCCATTTAACTAATCCCCGTGTAACTGAATCCGCATGTACCTGAACCCTCGTGCGAGTCAACCATCGTGCAACTCAACTCCCTCAAAACACTTTTTGGCCATTTCATGTTATTTTTTTTTATTTTTAAACTCTTTAAAATTGATAACACTGTGCAAATCATCACTTGTGTATTATACAGTACACATTCATTCCATCTCCTCCAAAACACTTTTCAGTCATTTCTTGTTAAAATTATCCAATCACTAATTACCCCTTTTTTCTCCACCTTCAAATGTTCCTTTAGTACCTACGCAATTAGACTAAGTCATCGCACAGTTAACACTAAGATGTAAATTGAGTAATCCTCTCGCGATAACGAACCAAACCAGATTATACCCACCTAACCAGATCAAAAAATGGCGGTCACACTAACTTGATTAGTAATTGGATTCAGATATACTACGAATGGACTTTCAGTCCTACATTCACGGGTTTCTGCAAAGTGTTATGGGATTCATTGAAAAAATACCAGTTTAAAAAAAATAAAAAATAAACATGTATCCATGAGTTTGACCTCCAAAAAATGAGTGTCACAATAGAAAACCTTTCTGCCAAGCCATGTATCGTTCATAGTAATAGGGAAATGGCCCTGGTAACCCAATTACTTGAATATCCACCCACATATCCATGCCTCAGGCTTGTGAAAGTACATGTGTATTTTAAACGAATTGGGGCCTTACTACTCTAGTGCCCTTATTAACAGTCAAAAGAGATCGGAGGGCGAATGCCCCCCCCATACCCATCATTTCCCCAAACACTTCCAATCAACATTTTGATATAGCAATTTTGTAGAATGTAGTTGAAGGGTCCGGAAATTATGTTTTTGAGTATAACAACCCCAGCAGCCCTCAGGGCTAAGGTTGTAAGTTATGCCCTGGGGGCATATAATGCCATATAGAAAGTGTTGTCGTAAAAAATTCAAAAAGAGCTCTTTCAATTGGAAATTGAGAGGAATATTGCCCTTTTTAATGGTCATAAATAATAACAGGGAGAATCCCCCTCCCCCGATAGTAGAGATGCTTTATTGACTCGTGACATGACCACGTGGTTTATGGTTTTCTCAGTGAGAATGAAAAAACAGGAATTTTCTCACTTGAAAAACCATGAATTTTGTCACATTTATGTCTGTTTTTATGGTTTTTGTCAGTGAGAATTTGAAAAACAGGAACTTTCTCACATTTTTGTATGTTTTTATGGTTTTCTCAGTGAGAATGAAAAAACAGGAATTTTCTCACTTGAAAAACCATGAATTTTGTCACATTTATGGTTGTTTTCATGGATGGTTATGTGTGTTGTTCGATTTATTTGATGTTTTTTTCGGATGTCAACATCAAATTATGGGTGTTTTATGGTTTTTGTCAGTGAGAATTTGAAAAAACAGGAACTTTCTCACTGAGAAAACCATAAACCACGTGGTGCTGTCACGAGTCAGAACACCTGTGCTGTCAACCTCAATTCACCTATCGTGAATCAATAATTCCCCTTAGAAACAACAAATTAATTTCCCCTTTCTTGACAGATCAATCAATCAATGACATCATCTGTCAGACTTTAAAAATTTTCGCCTAGAAACATTTCTCCAGGAATGGATCCAAATCATTAATGTCTTTGCCTCGGGAACAGTTCTACTGGTCGAACTCCAAAGGATATTAATAACCAAAGGCCATGGAAACAATTAGGCAAGAAACATCTTAGCGATGAATTGTTTTAGCGCGCGAAAAGGTTTCATATTAATTTGAAATGCGTTAGCGCAGAGATGCCAATAACAAAGGAACACGCTGAATTTACGTTTAGGGATTATTTGGGCGAAACCGTTTTAGACAGGTTATGGAACTATTTCGGCGAAACAGATAGAGACATTTTAAAAGAAGATTTTTGAAGAGATTTTAGAAGAGAATTTAATGGTGAAACTCTGTGGTCGTTATAATACACAAGTTTCATTTGAACAGTGTTGTGAGGTCCTCTAACCCAACCCCAAAGGGTTCCAATCCTCCTACCCCAACCCCGAAGGAAGCCCCCGGTCCTCAAAGCCCCCAAACTCCCAAAGGGCCACCGGCGCCCCCAAAGGCCCACCCAGACCCCCAAAGGCCATCCCCAGGCCCCAAATGTCCCCCAGGCTCCCAACTGTCCCCCCGGACACTCAAAGGCCCCCCAAGCTCCCAAAGGGCCACCGGCGCCCCAAAAGCCCACCCAGACCCCCAAATGCCATCCCCGGGCCCCCCAAAGGCACATCGAGCTCCCAAAGGACCAACGGGGTCTCAAAGGCCCTCCACCGGTCCCCAAAGGCCCCCCCAAGCTCCCAAAGGGCCACCGGCACCCCCAAAGGCCCACCCAGACCCTCAAATGCCATCCCCGGACCTCCAAAGCCCATCCCCCGGTCCCCAAAGGTCCCCCCGAGCTCCCAAAGGACCACCGATCCTCAAGGGACCCACAGACCCTCAAAGGCTCTCCCCGAGCACCCGTCTTTCGTTGATGTGTGTTGTCTGAAACCTATGATTTGGGATGTGTAGTTTGCTACTTCAGGCTTTTCTGAGCTAAGGTTTCCTAGTATTTCCTAGGTGAATGTTGTCTGAAACCAATAGTTTGGGATGAGTAGTTTGCTATTTCAGGCTTTTATGAGCTAGGTTTCTTAGCCTTTCGTTGGTGTGTGTTGAGTGAAACTTATGATTTGGGATATGTAGTTTTCTATTTTTGACTTTTCTGAGTTGGATTTCTTAGTCTTTCATAGGTGTGTGGTGTCTGAAACCTATGATTTGGGATGAGTAGTTGGCTATTTCAGACTTTTCTGAGCTAAGGTTTCTTAGTATTTCGTAGGTGAATGGTGTCTGAAACCTATGATTTGGGATGTGTGGGTTGCTATTTCAGGATTTTCTGAGTTGGATTTCTTAGTCTTTCTTAGGTGTGTGGTGTCTGAAACCTATGATTTGGGATGTGTAGTTTGATATTTTCGTCTTTTCTGAGCTGGGTTTCTTAGCCTTTCATAGATATGTGTTGTCAGAAAATTATGATTTGGGATATGTAGTTTGCTATTTCAGGCTTTTCTGAGCTAAGGTTTTCTAGTATTTCGTAGGTGAATGTTGTCTGAAACCAATATTTTGGGATGTGTAATTTGCTATTTCCGACTTTTCATAACCGGATTTCTTAGTCTTTCGTAGGTGTGTGGTGTCTGAAACCTATGATTTGGGATGTGTGGGTTGCTATTTCAGGCTTTTCTGAGTTGGATTTCTTAGTCTTTCATAGGTGTGTAGTGTCTGAAACCTATGATTTGGGGTGGGTGGATTGCTACTTTTGACTTTTCTGAGCTGGATTTCTTAGCCTTTCATAGGTGTTTGTTGTCTGAAACATATAGTTTGGGATGACTAGTTTGCTATTTTTGACTTTTCTGAGCTAGGTTTCTTAGCCGTTCATAGGTGAGTGTTGTCTGAAACCTATGATTTGGGATATGTAATTTGCTATTTCTGACTTTTCATAACCGGATTTCTTAGTCTTTCGTAGGTGTGTGATGTCTGAAACCTAGGATTTGGGGGTGTGTGGGTTGATATTTTTTGACTTTTCTGAGCAGGATTTCATAGCCATTCGTAGGTGTGTGTTGACTGAAACCTATGATTTGGGATGGTTAATTTGCTATTTTTGACTTTTCTAAGCTAGATTTCTTAGCCTTTCATAGGTGTGTCCTTTCAGAAAATTATGATTTGGGAAGCACACAAAAACTTACACATGCACACGAAAACTTACATGCACACAAAAACTTACATGCACACAAAAACTTACACACACGTACACACACACACACACAAAACTTACACACACAAACACACGAAAAATTACACACACACTAAAAAAAATACACACACAAAAACACACACACACACACACACACACACACACACACACACACAAAAACTTAAACAGGCACACAAAAAAACTCACACACACCCGCACAAAAACTTACACACACACACTCAAAAAAATTAAACACACACACACGAAAACTTACACACACACTACAAAACTAACCCACACAAAAACTTACACATGCACATGAAAACTTACACACACACACACACGAAAACTTACACACACACGCCAAAACTTACACACACGCACACACACAACTTACACACACACACAAAAACTTACACATGCACACTAAAACTTACATGCACACAAAAACTTACATGCACACAAAAACTTACACACACACACACACACACTAAAACTCACACACACACACGCAAAAACTTTCACGCACACAAAAACTTACACACACACACACACACACACATACACAAAAACTTACACATGAACACAAAAAAAACTCACACACACACACGCGCAAAACTAACACACACAAAAAAACTTACACACACACACACACACATAAACAAAAAAAAAAAAAATAAAACAAAAAACTCTCACACACACACGCACAAAAAATAACAAACACACATACACACACAAAACAAAAAACAGAAACCACGAAAACTTAAACCCAAACGACAACACGTAAACACACACAAAAAGACACAAACACAACAACCCACACACACAAACTTACACACACACACACACAAAAAACTTACACACACAAAAACTTACACACACACACACACACACACACACACAAACACACACACACAAACAAACACAAACACACAAAAAAAAAATATACACACACACTATCTTAGACACGCAAAAAATTATACACACACACAAAATCACACACACACACGCACAAAAACTTACACACACACAAAAAAAATGAAAAACACACAAAATAAATCTTACAAAATCTCTAAAATTCATACACACACACACAAAAACTTACACACACACACACACACACACAAAAACTTAAACATGTACTCTAAAACTTAAATGCACACAAAAACTTATACACACACACACGAAAACTTACACACACACTTAAAAACTTACACACACAAAAGCTAAGACACACAAAAACTTACACACACACACACACAAAAACATACACCAACACGCAAAAACTTACACACACACACAAAGACACAAACTTACACACACACACACAAAAACTTACACACACACAAAAACTTACACACACACAAAAACTTACACACAAACAAACACTAAAAAAAACAAAAAAAAACAAAAACAAACACACACACACTAAAACTTACGCACACACACAAAAACTTACACACACACACACGCCAAAACTTACACACACACAAAAACTAACACACACACACACACACAACACACACACACACAAAACCTACATATGCACACGAAAACTTACATGCACATAAAAACTTACATGCACACAAAAACTTACACACACGCGCAAAAACTTACACGCACACACAAAAACTTACACACACACACAAAAACTTACACACACACACACACACGAAAACTTACACACACACGACCACACTAACACACACACACACAAACACAAAAACACACACACACACACACACACACACACACACACACACACACATAAACAAACACACACATACACACACACACACACACACACACACAAACACACACATACACACACACACACACACACACACAAACATACACAAACACACACACACACACACACATACACAAACACACACAAACAGAAATAAATACAAAAACAAAGACACACACAGACAAACGCACATACACACACACACAAACACAAATACACACACACACACATACACACACCAACACACACACACACACACAAAAACACACACACAAACCCAAACAAACACACACACAAACAAACACACAAAGACACACAGACACAAGTCAGGTTGGCCGAGTGGTTAAGGCGCTAGACTCAAGATCTGGTCCCCATACAGGGTCGTGGGTTCGAACCCCACACCTGGCAATTTTTTCTTATGTACTTTTTTCTTTCATCATGTCTTGCGATTTCACTAAATAACTTCTGTAAAAGGATTTATGCAGAACCTAAATTGTTAGAGTCTTTAATAGATTAAATAAAAAAAAACTAGAAAAGTGCAAATGTTCAAATTCTCTTCTGAATTTTCTTAAAGAAGAGAAAAAGTTAGCTCAATTCTGAACTTTACCAATGAAACTGAATTACAATATGAATATGATCAGGATTTGTTTACAAGTCAGGTTGGCCGAGTGGTTAAGGCGCTAGACTTAGGATCTGGTCCCATATGAGGTCGTGGGTTCGAGTCCCACACTTGACAATTTTTTTCTTATTCTAAATCTTTGGAAACAGACTATATTTCTGACCTTTTAAGTTTTGATTTTAGTGTTGTCAGTCAAAAGCTATGACCTTGAGAAAATAGCTTGAGAAAATAGCCTGATTATAGAAAAATGGGGAAACATCCTCCAAAAGTCGACAGGAATGCATCCCTCCAGCGCTTTGTTGAATATGTTGAATAAAATATGCAAAGTAGCCATTGCTTTATTTGATTTTTAAGGTTAATTTAGACGAGGTTCTGAATTTTTTTAAAGAAGAGAAAAAAGTTAGCTCAATTCTGAACTTTACCAAAGAAACTGAAATACAATATGAATATGATCAAAAATTGTTTACAAGTCAGGTTGGCCGAGTGGTTAAGGCGCTAGACTTAAGATCTGGTCCCCATATGGGGTCGTGGGTTCGAGTCCCACACTTGACAATTTTTTCTTATTCTAAATCTATAGAAACAGCCTCTATTTCTGACCGTTTAAGTTTTGATGTTAGTGTTGTCAGTCAAAAGCAATGACCTTGAGAAAAGCGGCACAGTCGGGGTGTCCATCCCCAGGATAGGTTAGGTTAGGTTAAGTGGTCTTAACCTAACCCAGGTTAGGTTACCTAACCTAACTAGGGTTAGCAGGTTAGGTTAGGTTAAGTGGCCGGCCACGTACGCTTCACTTAGGTTAGCTTAGGTTAGGTGAGAGACAGGCAAAAAGTTAGGTGTAAGATTAGGTTAGGTTAGGTTAGATTAAGTTAGGTTAGGTTAAGTTAGGTTAGGCTAGGTTAGCCTACGTACGCGCGCGTACGTAGGCTAACCTCGCCTAACCTAACTTAACCGAACCTAACTTAATCTAAACTAACCTAACCTAAACAAACACCTAACTTTTTGCCTGTCTCTCACCGAACCAAAGCTAAACAAATTGAAGCGTACGTGGCCGGCCACTTAACCGAACCTAACCTAACCTAACCTGCTAACCCTAGTTAGGTTAGGTAACCTCACCTGGGTTAGGTTAAGACCCCGTAACCTAACCTAACCTCTCCTGGGGATGGACACCCCGACTGCGCCGCTTTTCTCACGGTCATTGCTTTTGACTGACAACACTAACATCAAAACTTAAACGGTCAGAAATAGAGGCTGTTTCTATAGATTTAGAATAAGAAAAAATTGTCAAGTGTGGGACTCGAACCCACGACCCCATATGGGGACCAGATCTTAAGTCTAGCGCCTTAACCACTCGGCCAACCTGACTTGTAAACAATTCTTGATCATATTCATATTGTAATTCAGTTTCATTGGTAAAGTTCAGAATTGAGCTAACTTTTTCTCTTCTTTAAGAAAATTCAGAACCTCGTCTAAATTAACCTTAAAAAAAATGAAATAAAGCTATGTCGACTTTGCATATTTTATTCAACATATCCGACAAAGCGCTGGAGGGTGCATTCCTGTCGACTTTTGGAGGATGTTTCCCCATTTTTCGATAATCAGGCAATTTTCTCAAGCTCTTTTCTCAAGGTCATAGCTTTTGACTGACAACACTAACATCAAAACTTAAAACGGTCAGAAATATATAGGCTGTTTCCAAAGATTTAGAATAAGAAAAAAATTGTAAAGTGTGGGACTCGAACCCACGACCCCATATGGGGACCAGATCCTAAGTCTAGCGCCTTAACCACTCGGCCAACCTGACTTGTAAACAATTCCTGATCATATTCATATTGTAATTCAGTTTCATTGGTAAAGTTCAGAATTGAGCTAACTTTTTCTCTTCTTTAAGAAAATTCAGAAGAGAATTTGAACATTTGCACTTTTCTAGTTTTTTTTATTTAATCTATTAAAGACTCTAACAATTTAGGTTCTGCATAAATCCTTTTACAGAAGTTATTTAGTGAAATCGCAAGACATGATGAAAGAAAAAAGTACATAAGAAAAAATTGCCAGGTGTGGGGTTCGAACCCACGACCCCGTATGGGGACCAGATCTTGAGTCTAGCGCCTTAACCACTCGGCCGACCTGACTTTTGTGTGTGTGTGTGTGTGTGTGTGTGTGTGTGTGTGTGTGTGTGTGTGTGTGTGTGTGTGTGTGTGTGTGTGTGTGTGTGTGTGTGTGTGTGTGTGTGTGTGTGTGTGTATTTTTTTGTGTGTGTGTATGTTTTTGCGTGTGTGTGTTTGTTTTCGTGTGTGTGTGTGTGTAAGTTTTTGTGTGTGTGTGTAAGTTTTTGTGCGTGCGTTTAAGTTTTTACACGTGTCTGTAAGTTTTTGTGTGCATGTAAGTTTTTATGTGATTTTTATTTTTGGTGTGCTTATGTTGGTTTTTGTGTGTGTGTGTGTGTGTGTGTGTGTGTGTATTTTTTTGTGTGTGTGTATTTTTTGTCGTGTGTGTGTGTGTATTAGTGCTTGTTAGTGAGATTTTGTTAGTTTGTGTTAGTGTGTGTTTTTTTGTGTGTGTTTGTTTTTGTTTTTGTGTGTGTGTGTGTAAGTTTTTGTGTGTGTGTAAGTTTTGGCGTGTGTGTGTAAGTTTTGTGTGTGTGTGTAAGTTCTTGTGTGTGTAAGTTTTGTGTGTGTGTGTGTAAGTTTTTGCGTGTGGGTGTAAGTTTTTGTGTGTGTGTGTGTGTAAGTTTTTGTGTGTCGAATATCGTTTTTGTGTATGTTGTGTCGTGTGTGTGTATTTGTTCGTGTGTGTGTGTTGTTTTGTTTTTGTTCTTTTTTTTTTTCGTGTGCATTGGTATGTGTGTGTGTGTGTGTGTGTGTGTGTGTGTGTGTGAGTTTTTGTGTGTGTGTGATATTTTTTGAGTGTGTGTGTAAGATTTAGTGTGTGTGTGTATAATTGTTTGTGTGTGTGTGTCTTTTTGTGGGTGGTTGTTTTATTTTTTGTGTGTGTGTGTATTTTTGTTTTTGTATAATCTTTTGCGTTTTGTTTTATGTTTTTTGTGTGTTTGTGTATTTTTGTGTGTGTGTGTGTGTGTGTGTATGTGTGTGTGTGTATTTATTTGTGTGTGTAAGTTTTTTGTGTGTGTGTGTGTATGTTTGTGTGTGTGTGTGTGTGTGTGTGTGTGTAAGTTTTTGTGTGTGTAAGTTTTGGTGTGTGTGTGTAAGTTTTCGTGTGTGTGTGTGTAAGTTTTGTGTGTGTGTGTGTGTGTGTAAGTTTTTGTGCGTGTGTGTGTGTGAGTTTTTGTGTTCATGTGTAAGTTTTTGTGTATGTGTGTGTGTGTGTGTGTAAGTTTTTGTGTGTGTGTAAGTTTTGGCGTGTGTGTGTGTGAGTTTTTTTGTGTTCATGTGTAAGTTTTTGTGTTTGTGTGTGTATGTGTGTGTGTGTAAATTTTTGTGTGTGTGTTAGTTTTTGCGTGTGTGTGTGTGAGTTTTAGTGTGTGTGTGTGTGTGTTTAAGTTTTCGTGTGAATGTAAGTTTTTGTGTGCATGTAAGTTTTCGTGTGCATGTGTAAGTTTTTGTGTGTGTGTGTGTAGTGTGTGTGTGTGTGTGTGTGTGTTAGTTTTGGCGTGTGTGTGTAAGTGTTCGTGTGTGTGTGTGTGTAAGTTTTCGTGTGCATGTGTAAGTTTTTGTGTGTGTAAGTTTTGGCGTGTGTGTGTACGTTTTCGTGTGTGTATGTGTAAGTTTTGTGAGTGTGTGTGTGTGTAAGTTTTTTTGCGTGTGTTTGTGTGTTTTTTTGTGTTTATGTGTAATTTTTTTTTTGTGTGTGTGTTTGTGTGTGTGTGTGTGTTTTGTGTGTGTGTTTTTTTTTGCGTTTGTGTGTTATTGTTAGTGTGTTTGTATGTTTATGTTTTGTATGTGTGTGTGTGTGTGTGTGTAAGTTTTTGTGTGCATGTAAGTTTTTGTGTACATGTCAGTTTTCGTGTGAATGTGTAAGTTTTTGTGTGCTTCCCAAATCATAATTTTCTGAAAGGACACACCTATGAAAGGCTAAGAAATCTAGCTTAGAAAAGTCAAAAATAGCAAATTAACCATCCCAAATCATAGGTTTCAGTCAACACACACCTACGAATGGCTATGAAATCCTGCTCAGAAAAGTCAAAAAATATCAACCCACACACCCCCAAATCATAGGTTTCAGACATCACACACCTACGAAAGACTAAGAAATCCGGTTATGAAAAGTCAGAAATAGCAAATTACATATCCCAAATCATAGGTTTCAGACAACACTCACCTATGAACGGCTAAGAAACCTAGCTCAGAAAAGTCAAAAATAGCAAACTAGTCATCCCAAACTATAGGTTTCAGACAACAAACACCTATGAAAGGCTAAGAAATCCAGCTCAGAAAAGTCAAAAGTAGCAATCCACCCACCCCAAATCATAGGTTTCAGACACTACACACCTATGAAAGACTAAGAAATCCAGCTCAGAAAGGCCTGAAATAGCAACCCACACATCCCAAATCATAGGTTTCAGACACCACACACCTACGAAAGACTAAGAAATCTGGTTATGAAAAGTCGGAAATAGCAAATTACACATCCCAAACTATTTTTCAGACAACATTCACCTACGAAATACTAGAAAACCTTAGCTCAGAAGAGCCTGAAATAGCAAACTACACATCCCAAATCATAATTTTCTGACAACACATACCTATGAAAGGCTAAGAAATCCAGCTCAGAAAAGTCGAAAATATCAAACTACACATCCCAAATCATAGGTTTCAGACACTACACACCTATGAAAGACTAAGAAATCCAACTCAGAAAAGCCTGAAATAGCAACCCACACATCCCAAATCATAGGTTTCAGACAGCATTCACCTACAAAATACTAAGAAACCTTAGCTCAGAAAAGTCTGAAATAGCCAACTACTCATCCCAAATCATAGGTTTCAGACACCACACACCTATGAAAGACTAAGAAATCCAACTCAGAAAAGTCAAAAATAGCAAACTACATATCCCAAATCATAAGTTTCACTCAACACACACCAACGAAAGGCTAAGAAACCTAGCTCATAAAAGCCTGAAATAGCAAACTACTCATCCCAAACTATTGGTTTCAGACAACATTCACCTAGGAAATACTAGGAAACCTTAGCTCAGAAAAGCCTGAAGTAGCAAACTACACATCCCAAATCATAGGTTTCAGACAACACACATCAACGAAAGACGGGTGCTCGGGGAGAGCCTTTGAGGGTCTGTGGGTTCCTTGAGGGTCGGTGGTCCTTTGGGAGCTCGGGGGGACCTTTGGGGACCGGGGGATGGGCTTTGGGGGTCCGGGGATGGTATTTGAGGGTCGGGGTGGGCCTTTGGGGGTGCCGGTGGCCCTTTGGGAGCTCGGGGGGGCCTTTGGGGACCGGTGGAGGGCCTTTGGGACCCCGTTGGTCCTTTGGGAGCTCGATGTGCCTTTGGGGGGCCCGGGGATGGCATTTGGGGGTCTGGGTGGGCCTTTGGGGCGCCGGTGGCCCTGTGGGAGCTTGGGGGGCCTTTGAGTGTCCGGGGGGACAGTTGGGAGCCCGGGGGACATTTGGGGCCTGGGGATGGCCTTTGGGGGTCTGGGTGGGCCTTTGGGGGCGCCGGTGGCCCTTTGGGAGTTTGGGGGCTTTGAGGACCGGGGGCTTCCTCCGGGGTTGGGGTAGGAGGATTGGAACCCTTTGGGGTTGGGTTAGAGGACCTCACAACACTGTTCAAATGAAACTTGTGTATTATAACGACCACAGAGTTTCACCATTAAATTCTCTTCTAAAATCTCTTCAAAAATCATCTTTTAAAATGTCTCTATCTGTTTCGCCAAAATAGTTCCATAACCTGTCTAAAACGGTTTCGCCCAAATAATCCCTAAACGTAAATTCAGCGTGTTCCTTTGTTATTGGCATCTCTGCGCTAACGCATTTCAAATTAATATAAAACCTTTTCGCGCGCTAAAACAATTCATCGCTAAGATGTTTCTTGCCTAATTGTTTCCATGGCCTTTGGTCATTAATATCCTTTGGAGTTCGACCAGTAGAACTGTTCCCGAGGCAAAGACATTAATGATTTGGATCTATTCCTGGAGAAATGTTTCTAGGCGAAAATTTTTAAAGTCTGACAGATGATGTCATTGATTGATTGATCTGTCAAGAAAGGGGAAATTAATTTGTTGTTTCTAAGGGGAATTATTGATTCACGATAGGTGAATTGAGGTCGACAGCACAGGTGTTCTGACTCGTGACAGCACCACGTGGTTTATGGTTTTCTCAGTGAGAAAGTTCCTGTTTTTTCAAATTCTCACTGACAAAAACCATAAAAACATCCATAATTTGATGTTGACATCCGAAAAAAACATCAAATAAATCGAACAACACACATAACCATCCATGAAAACAACCATAAATGTGAGAAAATTCATGGTTTTTCAAGTGAGAAAATTCGTGTTTTTCAAGTGAGAAAACCATAAAAACATACAAAACTGTGAGAAAGTTCCTGTTTTTCAAATTCTCACTGACAAAAACCATAAAAACAGACATAAATGTGACAAAATTCATGGTTTTTCAAGTGAGAAAATTCCTGTTTTTTCATTCTCACTGAGAAAACCATAAACCACGTGGTAATGTCACGAGTCAATAAGGCATCTCTACTCCCGATAACGCCCATCATTTCCCCAATCATTTCGATCAACATTTTGATATGGCCATTTTGTTCAACGTAGTTGAAAGGTCTGGAAATTATGTCTTTGAGGATGATAACCCTCCCTTATAGCCTTCTCGTTTGAATACCTTTATCTAGTTGTAATAATCTTGAGGCAATAAGGGCTAAGATAATTTTCCTCCAAGTAATCGTAATCAAAACCCCAGTAATCATCTCCCATTAATCGTAATCAACCTCCCAGTAAACGAGGTTAGGTGATAAGATATAAAAATAGCACAATTTCCCTAAAAGTGTCCTAATTTTCTGGTTAAAGTTAAAGTGGGACAGAACATATTTGTATGCATATGGAAATACGGGACCCAATTTTTCTAGGCAGTCCTCAGTATCAATATTATTCCGAGGGGGAGGGTCTTTTTTATCCTACTGTGTGAGGGGTGAACAGGATTATATCTGAATACTCAGCTAGTTGCTTTTTTAGACTATGGGGATTTATAGCCCTTTCCTTTTATTTGAATTACCTTGTTCTTAAGTCCAACTTAGAGAGAGGAATTTATTATAACAAACAAACAACAACTACAATTTAATGACCAGTTTAAGGAGGAGGTGGCAGTTAAGCCGAGGAGGAGGCAGAAAAAAACTATCAGCTGGTTTATAACACAATACCTAATCGGCTTCATAGACCCTAATAGCAATTCATTTCATCATATATACTATTTTAATGGTACCCTAAAAGGCCTCAATTACTAGTTTACCGATTTTTTTATTTACCACCACCCTCCAAACAAAAGAAAAATTAAAATTCATAATTAATAAAAAACATTTCTTTAATTGCACTCTTAAACGAAGAAATATCACTAATATTTTTAATATTCTGATCAAGATATTTCCAACTCCTTATCAAATATTTCCAGTGTCCTAATAGTGTCAGGTGTCCCGAAAAGTGCCATTAAAAAAAAAAGTGTCAAAAGTGACACTAAAGTGTCACCGGTGGCAACCCTGCTTATCACCCTATGAAGCACAGAAAACGTCGACCGGGTTGAAACAATCGACGGACTATTAATCTCTGTAGAAGATTGGGCATAAGAAGTCATAGTCATAGACCGAGGATGTCAAATTCGCTAAATTACCACAACATGAAAGATTTGTTTTATGTTGCAACCTAAAATAATCAACCTAGATACCAAACAGTTCGTGGTAACGAACTGTAATTAAGGAGCGACCCGGCTCAATAGTAACCGAGACTCTAAAAACCGGAATTTTGATACCCATAGATACATCATTAGAATCTAATTTTTATGCTGCTTTCAGATATATAAGTTTCTTTAAGTTCAGTCTTACCCATGAAAAGTTACGCGCCTGAGAAAATTTGCCTTATTTTCAAAAAAAGGGGGAAATAACCCTTAAAAGTCATGGAACATTAATGAAACTCACACCATCAGATTCAGCGTATTAGAGAACCCTACTATAGAAGTTTTAAGCTCATCTCTGCAAAAATTTGGAATTTTGTATTTTTTACCAGAAGAAAGATCACGGATGCGTGTTTATTTGTTTGTTTGTTTATTTTCTTTTGTGGATTTTCCCAGGGGTGATCGTATCGATCCAGTAGTCCTAGAATATCGTGAGAGGGCTCATCTGAACGGAAATTAGAACTCTAGTGCCCTCTTTAAGTTACCCAAAAATCGGATGGCAACTTGGCCCCCTCCCACGCTCATTTTTTCCCCGAAGTCATTCAATCTAAATTTTAAGATAGCCATTTTGTTCAGCATCGTCGAAAATCTAATAAATATGTCTTTGAGGATGACTTAATCCCCCACAGTTCCCGGGGGAAGGGCTGTAAGTTATGAACTTTGCCCATTGTTTACATATAGTATTGGTAAATGAAAAGTATACAGACGTCTCAGGAGGGGTTTTTTTCTGGTGAGGGGTGGGCGGTGGATTTTCCAGAATTATTTAAAAAACGACCAGAAATTAAATAGAGAAACAAGTTTTTTCAACTGAAAGTAAGGAGCAACATTAAAACTTTAAACAAACAGAAATTATTACGTAGATGAAGAGGTTCGCCCCCTAGTCCATACCTCGGCCTTTACGCTAAAGTTTTTTTAGTAGTTTCAAAAGAGCTATATATTCTAATTAACCGGCGTTTATGATTCAGGGGTTTGTGATTCGAACAAAATTCGAACTTTAGCGTAAAGAGCGAGGTATTGACTAGGGGTAAACTCCCTAATTTTCGTAATAAAAACATACAAATATAAAAGTTTGTTACGTAAGTTAATTCGTAAGTTACTCATAACAAAATTTCGAGAAAGCCATTTAGCCAAAACAATAAAACTAATATGCAAATTTAATTCTAATTATTCATGTACGGTGAGCCAAAATCAAAGCTGCAATAATTCAAAAACGTTCAGAAATTAAATAAAAAAACAAGTTTTTTGAACTGAAAGTAAGGAGCGACATTAAAACTTAAAGCAAACAGAAATTATTCCGTACATGAAAGCGGCCGTCCCCTCCTCAACGCCTCGCTCTTTATGCTAAAGTTTGACTCTTTCACACAACTGTATTTTTTAAAACAATGAAAAACTTTAGCGTAAAGAGCAACCAAGCAACGATTTAGGTAACACACTATACGTTTATAGTAATATTTGTTTTTCTAATAAACGTAATTGGATGATTTACAATCTTTACATAATTAGTATAGCTATTAATAATTTATGGTAGTATTACTAATTAATCTTTTTTGTTTCCTCCTAAAATTTTCCTCTCTCTTTTTCTTTGTTTTTCTTTTTCTTCTTTTGGTTTTCTTTGATCTCTTTTAGAATTTTTCTTTGTTTTTTTCCTTTCTTCTCTTAAGTTTTGTCTTTGGTCTCATCCTCCTAAAACAGGTTTCCATATGAAATGTAACGATTATAGATATCTGATAGCGGCTTAATTATAAGTAGGCTACCTTAACCATAAGGAATCATGACTAATATATTCCCGGAGGTTGTAGGCTCGAACTTGAAATGGAAAGACCTGCCCAACCAAGAGCGGATCCAGGATTTTTGTTTGGGGGGGGGGGTTACCCGATGTTTTCCCGTGGACTTGGTCTAACATCCCGTGGTTTTGTCTTTACAGGTATTTTTTAGACTAATGTTCGACTCGGTCAAAAATTTCGGGGGGGGGGGGGTTCAAACCGGGGAACCCTCCCCCCCCTGGTTACGGCCTTGTGCCCAACTCAGAACTGCTTACAACAATGCAGAAGGCTTGAAGTAAATACTTTTGAGTTTATTTCGAGCCAAAGTACCATAAGTAAAAGCCCTTACAGGAGTCCGCTATGGCACGAGCAAGATACCTTGAGATAGCAAGATACCTTACTATTACTACTGCTACCAACTCACTTCAGAACCAAACCACCTGAGGCCAACCCAGCTAGGCAAGCTCCTTCTCCGACCAAATCTATTCAAAAACCCCCTCTTTACAACATCCCAAGAAGTTTCCATTTCCCTTAAATCTTTCCTTACGACAACTTCCCACTCCATTCGGGACAACATGTTTTTCGTTTAGCCCTAGAAGTTCGGCCGCCAAGGACAATCTTTGGCAATATGTCATCCTTCATCCGCAGAAGATAACCTATTGCTTAATACGTCTTTACGAATATTATTAGGTAAGGCAATACATCAAATTTCCGGATGCAATTTGTGTGCCTATAGTGTATTTTAAACACCCAAAACACATTTTATCTCTATAATGGCTTGTTTTTTTTATTTATAGAAATTTGATCTATTTAATCGATAATTATCTTCAAATTATTATTTGGATCCTTGCTCACGGTCTCTCGTTCCACTCTAACTTCTCCTATAGCCGGCTTTTTCCAAGACAAATACTAAAATGAACCAAAATTGTCATAATATTTAATGATTATATAATAATTATATAATATATAATAATTATTATTATTATTATAATTATTATTATATAATTATTATTATATAATTATATATAAATAATTATATAATAATTTAATGAAAGAAAGGTGCGATCCTCTTACAATTCTCTATGAAACGAGAAACTAGAAAACTAGAAATTATAAGGTGGGGGGGGGGAGTTTCTGATTTTTTTAAACACATCAAAAATTTATTTATATGATTTTTTGTTTCGTTTTTACGAGTCGGACATTTTTTGTTTTATTTTTATTGGGGCGGGAGGAAAGGCTAAAATCCTCTAACTCTCCCCCCTGGATACGGCCCTGACTGAACTGTAAAATGTCGGTGGTTGCAATGTTGTCGTAGAAAATTCTATTCCAGATCTTGTAAGTTTGAATCATGTCACTAAAATAAAAACGGTAAGCCGAAGTTGGTAATGGGAGCCTCTGGTCCAGTTTTTTGCAAGGGAGGTGGGTTAAAGTTGGGTCGAATTTTGTCATTTTACGCAGTAAGCGTTCAATCGAGACATTTCACGCGTCCCTATCGTCAACTGGGCCCTCATAGAAGGATCTTTTTTTATTTACTTCAATTGGAAGTGGATTTGTAACACGGTGTCTGGCAAGGAAAGCTCTCTGCTGTTTCTACAGACCAGATTGTATGTAAATTTATCTGTAAACTTGTAATAACTGCGTAAAATTAGAAACTATGTAAACTTATAAACAATGTTAACTTGTAATTCTGTTAGCTTATAAAATCTGTAAACTTATAAACATTTTTAACTTATAATTCTGTAAGCTTATGTAATCTGTAAACTTATTAACATTATTAACTCATAATTCTGTAGGCTTATAAGATCTGTAAACTTATAAATATTTTTAACTTATAATTCTGTAAGCTTATAAAACCTGTAAACTTATTAACATTATTAACTCATAATTATGTAGGCTTATAAAATCTGTAAACTTATCAACTTGTTTATGTAAAAATACCTATTGTAAACTTTTCTGTAGCTTATTCTTTTCCTTCTTTATCCTTTCCTTGTGTCTTCGCACTTTTTCTCCTTTTCTTTTGCCTTCAATTTTTAAACAAAGACATGTCTATTTGGCTTTTTTGTACTGTTCGTTTTGGTCTTATTTATCCATTTATGGTGATTTTTGTTCATTTGAAGTTTGAATTATTATTTTACTTAATTTCTGCTCTTTTTGGTTCATTGGAGCTCTATACTTTTGTTTGAAAATCTTCTTTTTCTGTTCTTCTTCTTCTTGTTTAAAAAAATCTTCTTCTTTTTCTTTTATTTGAAAAAGTTTCGTTTAATTCAAAAAAGAGGAAGCTACATTTAATGGTCTATTTAATAGGTTGTGGAAAAAAAAATTAACGTAGGCTACGCAATTTATATCTTTTTTAAACTTATTTTAACATTCCTCTTCAAACATATTTATAGCTCATACTTTTCTTCTTTAAAAGCATCAAATGGTCAAGAAAGAATAATACTATTTAGGGGCCAGTCATCCAAATAATACTTTTTGGGGGCCGGAATAATACTATTTGGGGGCCGTTAAAACCCATTCAAGGAACTCGTGTTCTCTTTTATGACAGCTCGAAAAATAAGATGACATTGGTAAGTAGAATTGTGACTATAAATTTCATTTGGGGTTTCACGTACTCAAACAAGGATAAAAAGGAGTCATTGTTAGAGAAAGAGGGCGTCGAATCGATGAAAGAGGGAGCCATTGTTAGAGGGCGTCGAATCGATGTTTCAGTCGCTGGGTCTTTTTTACAGGGACAAGTAGGAAGCTTGTCGGCCAACCTTGCTGCGGTGGAGATCGAACCCGGGGCCTGTATTGCCTAGCAGCACTCAAACAAACCACATGCACGCGGGAATTGTTCTGAAAAAAAGGGGGGCAGTAATAATTTTTTTTTTTGATAATTCGAATAAGCAGTTCCGAGAAATTTAGGAAAATTTAGGACTTTCGAAGGGGGATGAGGCCCTTCCCGAGAAAGATTAGTTTTATCAACCTAGATAATTTTACTTTTGTGTGGTCAATTGATCGGACGAAGGTATGCCTCTAGAACCTATGGCTTGTTTTGATTGTTTTGTTGTAAGTTAATTTGTTGATAAAATTTAAACAAGTACAAAAAAGGTCTATTTTTTATCGAATGTCGTAAAGCGGTAAACGGATTTTCTGATCGAATAAATATAGATTTTTTTTATGTCTATTTGAAGTCATGTCACCGTTTTGCGGTTTATATTTAATCGTTTTTGGTGTAAAATCTGAGTCTGACTTTATAAATACTCTTAAGGTTTGATTGCTATTTTTTGGGTTCTTTTTGGTGTTTTATTTTTTGTCTTGTTTTATGATGAATTGCATTTACAAAATCCAATTTGTAACTCCTCCAAATTCTTGGTCTGGTCGCAATATGTAATGAAAACAGTTTTAAAAATGGTAGCCATAGATTCATCAGTGTTAGACAAAATCGATAGATGATATTGTGTTTGAAGTCGCCGGTGTTCTGGGATTAAATCTTACGTACCTGGCTGATATTGAAATTTGAATGCCATTGCTTCTATCTCGCATTTAGCTATTGGATGTGTAAAGCCATTCACAAAACCACATTTATAGAAACACTATATATATCATGAAACAGATTTTCACCTCATATTCCCACTATTAGCAAATCTGTCAATAACACTTTCTACACTTATGTCAATATCACGGTAAACGTGAAGAAGGGCAAGTCTGTTGAGTCTGTTCCTCGTCACTTCAGTTCTTGGCCATGGTTTCGATCTTCTCAATGTAGAAAAAATTTGTTCAACGGACGCCACTCTGATAGATAGGGTAAGGAGGATCTGAAAAAGTGCTGAAATATTCAGGAAAAAATAAACATCCCAATTGTGTTTCTGTAAAGGTTCTCTTACTTTTTCATGTATTCTACATGTGCCTGTATTGCTTTCTCTAAGACGAACCCATCAAGCTTTCTATGTTGTAGCTTCTCCGGCCAGAGCAGATTCACAAGCCAATTGGGAGGGGAAACCCATTACTGACCAGTATTGCTCTGACAAGTCATGAATCGTATTAGCGAATTGTTGTTTGTTCGTTTCCGTACAATTTATTGGCAAGAAAATACCGAGCTTAAAAGTGTTCAGCATTTCAACGAAAAAATGGCTTTCTAAGTCCAAAATGAGTGTGTCCAACGGGGGAATAAAAGCTGACGATCTATAATATGCTTCATTTGAGTTCAATGGTACATTAATCCGATTCGTTTGCTTTTTCGCTATCCTTGGGACTGTTATTTCTAAACCTAGCTCGGTTGCCACTTTAGTGGCAACCGAGGTAAGTGGCAACTTTACCTCGTTTACCGAGGTGTGGTAACTTTACCTCGTCAAATGTGTTTTTAAACTCGCTTTCACTCTCCTGTCGCTTGACTATGTGCTGGGCGAGAAGTTCCTTAACATGGAGTGCTGCAGACGCGAGGTATAAGCTCTTCTTCTTAAATAGCCAACTGAGTGGTAAAATTAGTCCAGATATGGTATTAAGAGAGAAAATGGTTACTATCAGGTCAGAGGACGTGACAGCAGTCAATCATGATTTTGCTTTTGCTCCAGTTGTGCATTCTGCCCAGCCGCGGATGATCTCAAGAACTTCCACTATCTTAGAGAATTCTACCTCAACATGTATTAAGGAATCATGCTTTTTTATCCAGCGCGTTTCACACATGCCAGTTATATGTGCTTTCATTACTCTAGCTAAAACATAATTGCGCTTTGCAGAAGCACCAAAAAAGCAAACATTTTTTTTATCCCTCCGATAGAGTTTCGAACACTCTGAATAGAAGAAGTTTTTGACATGGAAAGAATTAAAGCCTGGCTTAAACATGGGCAACGCAAGACATTTTTTAGTACCTTTTAAACTTCTTTTACAGCCCCACAATGTTCTGAAACCATCATAGCACATCCATTAGTGCCCATGCCCACACGATTTTCCAAGTCTAGCCCAAGAGATCGAAGAAAATCCAACACAACATTTCCAAGCGTTTCCCCTTTAATGGTTGGTTCGAAGTTTCTAATGCTGTCCGAGTAACAAGTACCGTGAAAGTCTAAAAAAACCACGAACTCTTTACATCTTTTGCAATTGTAATTTCAGTAAAGGACAATACCCAGGTGTGATTTTTGCGAAACATCCGGTGTTTCATCAACAACCAAACAGTAGAGCTGTGCAGAATGAACTCATGCAAGAATATCTTTAAGGATCTCTTTAGAACAACATTTAGTTAATTCATTCTGTGTTGTTTTGCTTATATAAGTAGCATTTGCACTGATATGAATATCGTCCGCTTAACTCTCAATCAATCTGCGATTTTGGTCGGTGGATCGGGACTTACTACTTAGACGACCTGTGTTCTGTAGTAAACCTGAATAGTAAAGTTCAGCAGTTTAACTCTTTTCTGTTAGAGATGTTTTTCCCCACTAAGGTTGAAATGGTAAGTGAGTCCGACAAGCCAAGGTTCGCAAGCGATCTCAAACGAATGATCAACATGAGGTGCAAGCTGCACAATTCCGGACAAATGGCTGCGGTGGCGCAACTTAGAAATCGAGTCGTGGCCGTCAATCCTTTCAAGCGAAGAAATTATGTTCGGAAAAAGGTAGTACCCCTTCTCCAAATTAGCAGTCGGAAGTGGCATTCCACAGTGAAACAGATTACTGACAAGTCAGTTAACAGTGAGCTAAAAATACCCAAGCCTGACGGGTCTCTTACGAGCGCTTCAGAAGTGAACGAGCTCTTTGCTGGCATTTGTACCACCTACCCTTCAATTAAGGAGTTCGAACTGGTTAATCTCATAGTCAATTGTGATACTGACGAAATAAAACAGTTTACCGAATTTGCTGTTTTTAAAGAACTTAAAAAGCTAAAACCGAACTTGCTATGACTTGCTAGCAAGTCATAGCAAGTTGCTAGGTCTTTGAAGACCAAAAATCAGATTTATTTTACCTTCTTATAATATCAGAGGCAACGCTACAGCGTTGCCTATAGTAAAGGCCATATGGTTTTGCAGTAAAGGCCACACGGTTTATTAATTAAAAAAACTTTTTAAACAAAACAAGTTTAAAAAAAAATAAAATAATTCCATTAAGCCAAAAACTAAAAAAAAAATAGAATCAAATAATCTACCAATCGTACAACTACCACAAATTATTATCAATAAATAAATGAAAACCAAAGCAAACCGAGATTAAAATAAGTCAGACTCATAACGAGCAGAAATCAATAAGACAAGGGTTCTAAGCCCCAAGCTATCTCAAAACCAGATTGTAAAGTGTACTTTACTGAAACAAATTCAAATTAATTTACTGAAAAAAATGCGCAGTGTCAGTTTAATATACATATGCTGATATTTACTTCTTAAAATCTCAATTAATTTTTGATTTCTTAAAAGTGAAAACATTTAAAAGAATTTTTTCAGTAAAGGACAAATTATATTCTGGCTTTTAGCATTAGAAATAAAAAAAAACAACAACATATTTTTGCCGGTTTATCAATTAATAGAGATACTGGGAATATAAATATTGATCCTATTTATGATTAAATAATACAAAAAAAGTTTTATTAACTGAACGTAAGGAGTGACATTTAAACTTAAAACGAACAGAAATTATTCCGTATATGTCAGGGGCTGTCCCCTCCTCCACGCCTCGCTCTTTACGCTAAAGTTTTTTATTCTTCTAAAAAATAGAGTCGGGGGTAAGAGTCAAACTATATCGTACAGAGCGAGGCATTGAGGTGGGGACAGCCCCATTCATATACGGAATAATTTCTGTTCGTTTTAAGTTTTAATGTCGCTCCTTACTTTCAGTTAAAAAACCATGTTTTTTTTATTTAATTTCTGAACGTTTTTAAATCAATGCAGGTTATTGTTAGAAATCAATATACTTAACTTACGAATTAACTTCCGTAATGAACTTCTATGTTCCTATATTTTTATTACGTATATTAGGGGGGTTCACCGCCCTAGTCAATACCTCGCTCTTTACGCTTAAGTTCGAATTTTTTTCCAATTGATGTTGATGAAACACATCCGTTGTTTCATCAACAACCACACTGTAGAACTTGGCAGAATGAACTCGTGCAAATATTTCTTAAAGAATCTCTTTGGCACAACATTCAATTAATTCATTCTGTGTTGTTTTGCTTATATAAGTAGCATTTGCACTGATATGAATATCGTCCGCTTAACTCTCAATCAATCTGCGATTTTGGTCGGTGGATCGGGACTTACTACTTAGACGACCTGTGTTCTGTAGTAAACCTGAATAGTAAAGTTCAGCAGTTTAACTCTTTTCTGTTAGAGATGTTTTTCCCCACTACGGTTGAAATGGTAAGTGAGTCCGACAAGCCAAGGTTCGCAAGCGATCTCAAACGAATGATCAACATGAGGTGCAAGCTGCACAATTCCGGACAAATGGCTGCGGTGGCGCAACTTAGAAATCGAGTCGTGGCCGTCAATCCTTTCAAGCGAAGAAATTATGTTCGGAAAAAGGTAGTACCCCTTCTCCAAATTAGCAGTCGGAAGTGGCATTCCACAGTGAAACAGATTACTGACAAGTCAGTTAACAGTGAGCTAAAAATACCCAAGCCTGACGGGTCTCTTACGAGCGCTTCAGAAGTGAACGAGCTCTTTGCTGGCATTTGTACCACCTACCCTTCAATTAAGGAGTTCGAACTGGTTAATCTCATAGTCAATTGTGATACTGACGAAATAAAACAGTTTACCGAATTTGCTGTTTTTAAAGAACTTAAAAAGCTAAAACCGAACTTGCTATGACTTGCTAGCAAGTCATAGCAAGTTGCTAGGTCTTTGAAGACCAAAAATCAGATTTATTTTACCTTCTTATAATATCAGAGGCAACGCTACAGCGTTGCCTATAGTAAAGGCCATATGGTTTTGCAGTAAAGGCCACACGGTTTATTAATTAAAAAAACTTTTTCAACAAAACAAGTTTAAAAAAAAGAAAAGAATTCCATTAAGCCAAAAATTAAAAAAAAAATAGAATCAAATAATCTACCAATCGTACAAATACCACAAATCATTATCAATAAATAAATGAAACCCAAAACAAACAGAAATTAAAATAAGTCAAACTCAAAACGAGCAAAGATTAATCTGATTAGGGTTCTAAACCTTATGCTATCTGAAAGCTAGATTGTAAATTGTACTTTACTGAAAAAAATTCAAATGAATTTACTGAAAAAAATGCGCATTGTCAGTTTAATATACATATGCTGATATTTACTTCTTAAAATCTCAATTAATTTTTGATTTCTTAAAAGTGAAAACATTTAAAAGAATTTTTTCAGTAAAGGACAAATTATATTCTGGCTTTTAGCATTAGAAATAAAAAAAAACAACAACATATTTTTGCCGGTTTATCAATTAATAGAGATACTGGGAATATAAATATTGATCCTATTTATGATTAAATAATACAAAAAAAGTTTTATTAACTGAACGTAAGGAGTGACATTTAAACTTAAAACGAACAGAAATTATTCCGTATATGTCAGGGGCTGTCCCCTCCTCAACGCCTCGCTCTTTACGCTAAAGTTTTTTATTGTTCTAAAAAATAGAGTCGTGAGAAAGAGTCAAACTATAGCGTACAGAGCGAGGCATTGAGGAGGGGACAGCCCCATTCAAATACGGAATAATTTCTGTTCGTTTTAAGTTTTAATGTCGCTCCTTACTTTCAGTTAAAAAACCATGTTTTTTTTATTTAATTTCTGAACGTTTTTAAATCAATGCAGGTTATTGTTAGAAATCAATATACTTAACTTACGAATTAACTTCCGTAATGAACTTCTATGTTCCTATATTTTTATTACGTATATTAGGGGGGTTCACCGCCCTAGTCAATACCTCGCTCTTTACGCTTAAGTTCGAATTTTTTTCCAATTCTTTAAGAACGACCCCTTAATCACGAAGGCCGTTAATTAGAATAAATAGCACTTATGAAAGTGCTAAAAAAACTTTAGCGTTAAGAGCGAGGTATTGAATAAGGGGTAAACCCAATCATATACGTAACAGTTTCTGTTCGTTTTAAATTTCGATTTTGATGTTGAAAAGTTTTCAGTTGAAAAATTTTCCAGTTGAAAACTTGTCTTTTTTATTTAATTTCTGATGGTTTTTTTTTTAATAATTCTGGGAAATCCGGCGCCCCCTCCATAACAGTGTCTCTTCCCCCATGAAAACTTCCTCCATAGAAAGATCCTCCCACGTAAAACCCGACCCCCCCACTACCAGAAAAATTCCCCTTGAAAACGTCAGTATACTTCCCAACAACCAATATTATAAGTAGATTGTATGTATTGAATTTACGGAGACATATAGGAATTTATATGTTATTTGCTGAGACGTATACACCTTTTCAAAGAGAGTGAGTATCCTCTCACATGGCATATTGAATTTACGTACGGCCCTAGGAATCTCTATACTATTTGCCGGGACGTATACACCTTTTCAAAGAGATTGGGCATAACTTGATTGGTGATTGGGATTGGAATCAAAGGAATAGTTTTCTTTACAATTCAAATTAGTAAGAGAATTGAACTCAAAGAGAACAGTTTATTTGAGTAAATCTTAGTATAGAAAAATGAGTGGTGCATTTATATTATTGGAGATTAATCATGGAGCTGAAAACAGCAGCAATGATATACGAGTATCCGATGTGGCTGTGGAAATAACCGCTGGCTGTACACTATGTCTTGAATGGGACACTATGTATGCTAGATACGTGATATCATTAAGCAAATTTAAGCAGGAGGAGCAACTATGTTTTGCTGGAAAAGTGAATATTCTCCATATATATAAACTTCGGTCAGCATTAGATGTCCTATCGAAATATATTGATGAGAACAAAATGCATCAGTGATTATTATTATTGTAATTATGTTCAATAAAATTGTTTTTAAATCAATGATATTTTTTTTTCTACAGTAGACAACCGTATATTTTTTAGAGTATAAAAAATTCTGGTTAGTATGAATTTGTTTGTGAAAGTGTTAGGACCAAAAAAAAAAATGGATAGATTCGAGAAAGAGCGAATCATGGGGAATCTAGTGCTTATGGAAAAACGTTTGATTCTAGATGACGATTTTCTAAAGCTGTCTATTCAAAAGGAAGATATGTTCTCGGGGAATGCTTGTCGATATAATTAAAAGTGATTCTCCATCATTAGACTATTGTATGAAGCTTCTACGCTGTGGCTCAAATGCATTTACACAATTCTTTGATATATTGATCACAACAGAGAAAAATTATAATGGAGATATGCTTTTAAACATTAGTTTAGAATTTTAGGACTTTTTACACGAGAAAGATGGTGTTCAAGGATTATTTACTCCTCTCTCTCTCTATCTCAGACAATTTTTGTTGTTGCTAGCTCAGTTTCATTGTGGCAGTGAGAGCTTCAACACATGACAAAATGTTCCATACATGTCCGTTATGTATGTACACACTGGGCAGCTGGTCATCATGTGAGAATTGCACGTTGATTGATGAGTATGATGAAAAGTGTAGATTATGCAACCCGTGTAAATTGCATACAGGATATGCTGTACAAATGAAATGTTATGTGTCATTTCCTGAATGGGTGTTTGACTCTTACACTAGAAAACGTCTAAGCTTCAATTGCCACTATGATAAATATAATCAGTCGGAGAACAAATATCCTAGCCTTATTTGGCATAACTCTTAAAGTGATGATAGTTTTTTGCTACAAGATTGGTATCGCCATGGTTTAAGATTCTACTGGGAGGAGGAACCGGGTCAGCGATTTAACTGCTGGAACAACAAAAGAATATGGTTTCTACATCATTGTTGTGAAGACAATGGGTGTTATGATTATAAGCCCACTCATTTTTATTTGGCTGTGACGGAATGTGATTCGACACTTGAGGACACTGTTTGTGAAATTGCTTCAAATAAGCAAATTGAAACATGTGAACTCTATAGAATGAATGAGAATAGTGTCATTGACTATACAAAGAGATATGACAAGAGTGAATTTATACTCTACTGTAGAAAATGTGACCCTGACATATCACTACATCAAGATCAGTACACTGTGAATTCAGATAATCTACCTGCACTAGTTGTTGTCGACAAATACCTAGTAGTGGACGAAATCTAAAGAGTAGAAAAGTCGTTTTATCATGTATATAAATTTTTTTGTATTAATAAACAATTTCACATACATCTTTAGAACATTTTATTCTTAGGGCACTAAAATCAATATTAAATACACTTGTAAGTATATTCTCCACTAGAAAGCCGTTCAATCGAGGTAAGTCAACGTAGATGTTGAGAAACTGCTTGTAGGTGTAGCCACGGCATCTGAACATGAAAAAAAGAAGTGCATGAAAGCCACATGTGTTAGTTGTTAAATACTGTACTCTTCGTTGATTTTTAATAATGCTTTTCCCACTTATTTCAATAAAGTTGCTGATGTATTGAGCGTAGAATTTATACGATAGGCCAAGAGGATTGACAAATTCAATATTCTTCGCTGTTTGAAAGATGCATGGCCAATGACCGGTCTTCAAAGTCGATGGCCTGCTATTAACAATGATTAGGGTATTGTTAGTACTTGGAATCTGTTCAATGAAGTCCGATGGTATGCAATGGGACTAGAACTGGGACATTGCATGGATCCATACTATATATATTGATTATTTGGTTTGTGTTCATGATGCAAGGTCTAGTAGAACACTGCCGTCGGGTGTGATTTCCCAATAGATATGAAATTTACTCAATGATATTAGCTTAATACTCTCATTCAGAACATCAGTAAAAGTACACTCATAAAGGGAATTCCCTGTCCGTTCTATGCTCATATCCTTCGTCCCTGACAAGTTCAAAACAATTACCCCACGATTTTTTGAGCACATTGATTCAGTTGTTCCATTTTCAAAAATTTGGGAGCCTTCATCAAGTGACTGAATGGTCAACTCTTACAGAGTTCCACATTATTTTTTGTCAAAAGATAGTGTATAGTTGAATAAAATTCACTTTGCACACGATTATTGATATACAGAGCAAATTAAAATCGTGGGGCGATTCAGTCCAGGATCCAACAGCACTGCCACTCTTTACAAAGGCCAAAGCCAATTTTGATGGGATTTCTCCATTGATAAATGATGAATCGCTATAGTTACGAGAGCCGGTGGCAATGTTACGTTGATTGGTCATCGTATGGGGGACAAGAAGTTTAATGTTTTTACCATTGGCTCTTATCTTTTCCGCTGCCAATGCAACAGAGCTCATAACCTGTTGTTTTCAGACGTGGAGAATGCCGTTGTGATAATGACATTTGCATCGGGTGCTGCAGAAAGTGTTTTTCTCAAAATGAAATTCGATGGGGCCATCTGTAACTTTATGTCAATCTTGACATTGGGTGGCTAGCCATTGGGATATATTGAATATCTCATGATTTAATTTTCCAACAAGATGATACTCCTGTATCACTGCAATAGTCAACTCACCTTCAGTATCAACACTTGATCGAAATTCATAGCCCAATGATTCTCCTCTCAACTCCTTGTAAGCCTTTGGTGTCATCATCATAAATTGTATGTAGCTTGCATAGTTTGATAAATTATTGCTAGTGCTCAACCATGTTCCATTAATAAATGCATTAATTTGTTTGAATAGGTTATGTAGAATATAGTTTTCATAGGAGAGACCTTCGCTGACATTTGGAGTGGTATTATCTGACTTTTTCTTCACCGCCACATTTAAATCAATAAATATTGACGACAAATCAATGAAATAGTCTTCATTAGAAAATATTTGAAAGTGTACATACTCCCAGAGGGGTTGTTGGGGGTGAAATTGTTCATAGTAGCCATACTTGACACTGACATCAACATTTTCAGCATTGAATAGATTCAATGAGGAACTGATTGATTGATATGATTCCTTGTGGGGGAGATAAGTCATCTTAAGAGAAGAAATCCTTTTTTATCTAACAATATTTTTATTTTTCTTCTTCTTCTTATTATTGGTCTTCATTGTTTTATTACTCAAAGTACTTGTTTATTTCCTTTGATTCCTGACTGTGTGGATACTGATGATTGAATGACGCGCACGCATCCTTTTCAATCCCTCCCTATTTTGTCGAGATTTTAATTGCTCGCCAACGGCTCTTGCTGAAGATCTAATATTTTCCTTAACACTCTCCTTGAAATTCTTGCCCCACCCCCAGTCCTGTAATGTGGAGGCAGCAAAATTTGATGCAGCAGGCACAAGATATTTTCTGGCAAGGGGTAGTGCAGAACGAAATAGCCTAGCAAACCAGCTACCAAGACCATAGCCAGACATTGTAGTACGACCCTTGTAGTAGTCCAATCCATTGCCGATTTGACGTGGACTCAAAGCACCAACATAAAAATCGATATCGGGACAGACAAATGGAATTCTTCTATTGTTCATTCTAGGTCATTGTGCTGTCGTTGACAATGGGTCAAAAATGACATGTAATCACTGCTAAGCCTTTTGTTATTGCTAGAGGATCACCCAATTCACTGCTTAGTGTTAAATGACAGAGGTCCAAATACGAAGTTTTACAGGAACCTACTGAAGATGCTTTATATTATAGTGGTTAACAAGTTCATGAGTTGTTTTTCGTTCAAGAACACGTAGGACGGAGACATTTGAATTATCGACTCTCGACGTTTTCACAAAGGATGCATAGAGAAATATACAAGAGTCTGAGGCAAAACCAAGTGGATGATCAGCAATAATGACCTGATCCATCCTGTAAATGGCGTCAGTATTTTTCCCATTGATTGTATTCTATTTAAAGCCCAGAACGTCTCTCAGATTATCACTGAGAATAATTATTTCAGTGTCAACAGGTGAGCTAATGTAAATCCAATCATGTTCCAATGAATAATTAAAATGGAATGTACCATTCCTATGATATGAGATTTTTCTATTGATTGTACGACACAAGTCTCCCATATTATCCTATTCAATATATTTCAACTTGGCATGTGGTTATTCACTAGATTTAAGTGCTTCAACTCATTCATAGCCGGCAAAGAGTGTATAATTGAATGGTATAATGTTCATATCATACACACGATTCTTTCTCAAAATGTCATATGTATTTTCGAGAATACAGTCGACAAGGACCACTTAATATGCTCCGTGAAATTTGATAGCCGGGGATCGTTTTGTCCAATGATCACTTGTCGCATTCAATTCTTTGCAACGAGGATCGGAAACTCGTGAAATTTAAGCTACGCAAAAATAACTGAGCACTGTCAATACCTTCAACACTGATCCAAGAATCAAAATCAGGGTTGTGTCCTAGCCAACAAACTAGCAACTGCTTCTTGCCCCTGTGAGTACGTTTCTTCAATATATATTCAATTTGATAGATTTCACTAGTGTTTTTAACTTTTTGTTGTTCATAGACATAAAAACCGCCGAGAATCTCTTCATCTTTGGTGTCTCGTAGACGATCAGTTATGGGTTTGGTGTCTGGGATCTTTGCCACTTTAAAAAGTTCAGTGGACCAGAAGTATTTATCCTTTTCAAAAACACTAGTTGTCCTATTAATTCGAACAGTATCACCAACATTGAATTTATTTTTCTTCTTGACAATCGATTCATTGGAATACTGTTTAAGAAAGGTGTCAATTTTATCATGATCAGAATGATAAACTTCCGTTGGGGTTGAGTTGGACAATGATCGATGAGGTTGTTGGTTATAGATCTACATGATTTTATTTAAATCATGAATAAAAGCCGATGTATTTTTCAATTTACAATATATTGACATTGAAAGTCAAATATTTCTTATATATCGTTCGGCCAATGCAGCCTTTATAGGACTATGACGACGATAGAGCAGTGTATTATATTTCTCTAGTACTCTTGCAACATGAGAATTAACAAACTCACTACAGCAATCCGTCTGAATTTTTCTATATGAATCCTTTTTGAGAATACTGTCAACGACCCGAGCAAGGTCAATGGTTCACTTTGTCAGAAATAAAATAGCACATGGATGGCGACTAAAAACACAGACTCTTAGTAGTATTTACTAGCACTGCGTATTATGGCGTTGTTGAATCTCATATAGAGTTAGGAGATCTGCTTGAATAACTTGCAATGGGTAAAAGGTTTTATTTTTCCGATATTGATTAGCACGAAGTCTATGATTTCTATGCAGAGTGTAACTTTATTCATTTTGTAGATAGTCTTGTACACTTTTAGTGTGAACACCCGTGACTTTGGAAAGAGTGGTGGGGGAGCTTAAACTCCCCACCTCACCAATATTTTCATAAACACCTTTCAGAACTTCAACCATTTTGAACGTAAACACGTTGTGTAACGTCCGCTACCCTTTTGTATACTGGATGGTGATGGTGATAGGAAACGTTTTCACTTTGTCCTCGCCGCCATTGTCAAGTTTTTTCCACTAGGGTTGCTAGTATTTTCCAAGATTGATTTAAAATCTTCTTCTTCTTCTTCTTCAAGTTCATATTTTAATGATGTCAATGTTGTTGATGAATGATGATGCATGTTCATTTAAGTTTTTTAGAATTTGTGTATTGCTAATAAGACTTTTGGGGAAGTTTAATGTATTTAGAAAATTGTATAGATGAGCGTCAAATGATAATAGTCCTTTACGATTTGTTACCATGTCATATATTAAATCAAGTAGATTGTAGCTCTTGCCCTCAAATATAATTCCTTTCCCATCGATCTTAGCTTGAATAAGATTTTAAACGCTTTCAATGAGAAAGGTTAGGAGTCGTGTTATTTTTTCAAGAAATTTTTGGGGGCTTATATATACAAATTTAAAAAAAAATTAATACAAATACTACTTATTTAATTTTGTTACAGCAGACTCTTGAGAAGATGATTCTTTTTTGTGATCAATGTCAGCAGCAGCAGTGGGCTTCGATCGATAGGACTTGTGTTTGTCCACTCGGTGAAGTGCATCTTGAAATAAAATCAGTTTTTTATCATCCTCAATATTTTCATTGTCAAGGAATTTACTCAGATTGTTCTCAAAGTGTTCCACGGGTGAGAGATTTCTATTGGAGTCAATTTATAGGGTTTTGCCATTCTCACTAGAGAAAACTGTTTACAAGTCCTGCAATTATTGGCAGTAAAAGTGTGAAAAAGCTACCACCTGCTTGAAGAAGTCGTTTCCTTTTAAAAATCTTTCCTTTCTTTTTAGAGGCCACTGTACGTACAAGGCAACGATGTTGCTTTCCCTGTTGCTTAAATACTTCTTGCAGTTGAACATTACCCTCGATCAAATTTAAACAAAGTTCAGATATTAGATTAATGAAATCATTGTCAATACCATGTTTGAGTATGGCTTTCCAAAGCGGAGGTTTTGAAGTGCTTAGAACTGCAAACATACATTATTTTCTATGTAGTTTCGTTAATTTTGTTAGGCTAACATAAAGGTATTTTTAGCGCTCACGGGGAGACGCGCTGTATTATTATCTTCGAAAGCATATTTAACCACACACAAATCTACGGATATGTTTTGATTCTGATCCAACTGAATGTAGCAATAGAGTTTATTAGTTGTATATAATTTCCCCTACTCCGTTCAAGAATAATAATAAGAAGAAGAAGACGAATAAAGAATCATATTTTCTTTTATTATATTCATAAGAAAAGTAACAATACTTAAAAAAAATACTACATTGAAAAAAAAGCAAATTAAACATGAAAAAAACTTTTTTTTTAATTTATTTATAATAAAAAAAAAATACAACACTTACATAGGCACACAGAGAGAGAAACATATTTAAATTAATACTTTTTTTTGCTTATTTATAGAAAAAAATACAACATTAGATTAAAGCACTTAAAATAATATCACTTTTTTTTTAATGCGACATGTATATTTACAAAAAAAAAATCTGCTCTAAGTAAAAAAAAAGATAACTTTGATAGTGGCGGTACACCCCCCGCTGGCGGCCTCCCTTCCCCCCGGGCCGCGAGCCCCCCCCCCCCAAAGGGTTTAGGAAATAATTTATAGGACTTTATTCGAACCGAGACTTTCCCCATGGCTAACACATTCGGCCCGGTCTGAAGTTAAATAGTGACCAAGGGGGAGGGTAGTCACACCATCTTGACAAACATAGACCTTGTCGGAAATGGTACTCATGGCAATTTTTTTACATTTACAGTAAAGTTTCTGCAGTTGAGAGAACGAATTGCCAGCAATTTGGCTCGTGGAATTGTAATTTGAACAAAACAATTCCTATAGATGTCCATTTCGAAATTCTTATCCACATAGCGCGTTGGTACTCCTTTGCAACGTTTCTTGATTTCCTCGTCATGTGTCTGTATAAAGTACACCTTCGGATTTACAAACACACCACTGGAAATCATGTCGCTTCCCGTTTCTGATTAAAAAAATAAAAACTGATTTGGCGCCCGACGTTTCACTAGCTCTGGGTAAAGACTACTCCAATTGGTGTACTCCTTCCGTGACCTGATAATTTCAGCGTGAGCCAAATCGTTAATTAGATTTTGGGTTTTACTTTTGACACTAGATAATCTGTGTCCCCGTAGTAGGCCTCTACTTGCCGCTTTTCCGGCCATAGTGCCGTAGCCACGTTGTAGTAGGATTCCAACGTGAGCTTTTTTGAGATCTCCACGATTGAACTGCCTGAAGCAATATTTTTATTTAATACAGTACGTCTTTTTTTCCTATTCAATAGTACCATGTCCGGGCCAATGATTGTGAAGGAAGTGTAATTTGGATCGGCAATAATTTGAGCACATTGTTTGGGATCGGTTATGACGTCACAACGATTCCTATTGCGAAAACTCTCACACATTTTACCGAAAGCCGAATTCAAAATGAGCTTATAAATTTCTTTTTCGGCTTTCGTCTGCGCTGCAGAACGTTTTTTGACAAAAGTGTCAACAAACGTTTTCAGATAGGGTTTTTGACTAAACTGGAGTGCTCTATGAACCTTTGTGACGTTAAAAGTTGTTGCACATCCATTTTAAAGTCACATGATGTACAACTATATTTTTTTCGGCAGAAGGTCAGCAATAAGTTTTTGTTTTGAAGGTGACCAATGCAATCCGTCCACCTAGACTAAACGCCTATTGCGAGGGCTCAAAGAGTCCTTAGTCACAGGTCTATTGATGCACGGGAAAACAAAATCCTTTACTGAATCGTGAAGCTTAACTGGTATATCCCCATAAATTTCAAAAAACCATCCAACCTGCCCAGTCTTCTAACCACTGTTGTCAATTTTAGAGACATGGGAAGCTTGAGGGTCATTGAACCATTTATAGTCGCCACACGTTCGTGCATAATGGGACATGGCCGAGGGGTTGAGACACTTCATATAAAGGAAAACTGCATCCGATTTTGTCCCCTTCTTCTCTCCAGTTGGATCAGTTTACAATATACGATCCCCATGAAAAACAAATCCAACCCTAATTGACCTTTTGATGAACAAATGCTGATCAGTGTCTATGATTAGCCCAATTTTTTCTCCACTCATTTTTAGGATGAGGTCCACTACCAGATGAGGAGATGAAAAATAATAGCCCAAATATAGATTAAATTCCCCATAGATTTTTTCCGTATTTTTACACATAATGTCAAACAGAGTTAACACGTCACTCGACAAATACAGCTTGCAGTAGTCAAACCCATTTTTACACCCTCCCTCTGCCCACACTTTTTTTTAGAAAAACTGTATTCATCGGAGGTGCACCTACGATCGTGAAGACTGTCGTAAAACGATTCAATCGAAGGAATAGTTTCCTCGGCGAATCTCGACATGGAACAATAATAATCATAAGGATATATGCCCTTGACCGTCAACAAATCATATAAATCATTTGGAAATTGTTGCTTGAGAAGGGGGAAAGTGTTGCAACCGTCATCGTTTTTCTGCACCTGAATTAATTCGCTCAATGATTTAGGAAACAAACTGTAGGAATCTAAATAGCGAATTTTATTCGTGTACTCAACGTCGGCTTCAACAAATTTCCACATAAATTCCAAAACAAGCAACTTTTCCGATGATTTAGGTATGATATTGTAGGAAAAGCTGTGTATCACCCATGCATCATCCACTGTTCCATTTCTTTGAAGATGTGCCATTGCTGGTAGCACATACTTCAGATCGTAGTTAGAGTTATGTATAAAAACCGGAAGAAAAAGTTGCTGTTTAGTTTTTAAATTACATGAATTGTGAGCCCAACCCCGAAAGTTACTTTTTCCTGTTGAATTGGGATCAATAAGGTGATTATGATCCTAGATCACATCTTTTGGGGCAAGAACACCTCTACAAACCCAGCAAATTTCCTCCTTTTCTAGTGCCAGTTGCCCTTTATCTGACAATCTCATTGGATAGTTGGTGTGACGCAATCTTGAAATTGCGCCGTTTGCTGTTTTTATTAAGTATACCAATAACTTCTCAATGCTACCCTTCTCCCCCATAGTCAAAAAAACTCATACAACTACATATTAGTGTTGGAGTCGCGATAGCCACTCAGGGAGTAACGCACCACTACCGTAGTTGGTTTCCATTGACTATATTCGATTTTGATGGATGCGAAACTTCCACCAGTCTTGTTTCACTGTCCAAAGATACTTTGTCTACTTGTAGCAGGGAATTTTGGAAATTTTTAAATTGTAAAGTATCTTTGCCTTCTGCAGGCATTTCAATTCTTTGATTCCCATGAATTTTGCAATTGCTCATGTGATCCGAGAATGTTCGCTCAGATCTAAATGAGGAAAGGCACATGGGGCAATAGAGACATTCTCCTTTGTTCTTGCTTTGGGATAAGAGTCGACTTATTCCTGTAACAGGGAAAAAATGACCATAAGTATTTACATCTTTAGGGGGCTCATAAATAACCCAGACCCAATTTCTAACATTTTCCATCATCGGTGTCCTCACTGAATACAAAACTACTGTTTTATTTGGTTTATTTCACCCCTCTACAAATTCAGCGTCATACTCGAGAACAACCACACCCACCCCAAGATTTTCATTTACTTTCTCGAATACGCTTATTTCCTTCAAGGACACCAGGTACTTCCACTCCAAACAGTCAAAATTTACTTTAGTGAATTTTCTCCGCCATTACTAGCAAGTCCTTCGAGATTTTTCATTGTCGACTCAGTGTTTAATGTTTTATGGCCTGCTGCTAAAAATGTATACTTAAAGCATTGTAGCCCCGTGTCAAATTTGAAACCCTGAACTCCTTTGGTAGCCGAAAAATCTGGGTTGCAATTTATTGTGTTACCTCGCCCTCCACTTAAAATAAAGTTTTTTTTAAATCTACTGAGATTCAGTTCCAAATGTTCAATATATAATATAGTGGAACCGCTACCCCTCTCGTTAAACGTGTCCAGAGTCGATATTAATTTAATTATCCGGTTGAAAAATTTATTCTCAAATTCAATTAGACCAGGGTAAAAAGTCCCGTTGCCGGTTGAAGAATGAAAATAAAAAATATCCCCGGATGTTTCCTTTTGTAAATAAACTTTTTGATTCACTACTGCTTTAACTCCCCCTTGACCCCCCCCAATTCTGAATCTGAATCTCAATTTGTGCTCAAATTCTGTCGATGTAACTATGAAGAACAGTCAAAGGGGCAGTTAAAACAATGCCCCCGTCAACCACGTTTTCCTCGAGAGGGTTAAACTCTACCCTACAGATTAGTAAGCGACCTAGAACTGACTTTAACAGATAAAATTCACGTAATCTCACGAATATGGCACTATTTTCATGTCCTGCATCTATTTGTATAAGACTTGGTTTACTAATAGTAAAATTATTGTCAAACGTGTCCCTGGACAAATTAGATCCAATGCCTTGCATGGTTGTATTACTACTACTATTATTAACACTAGGTATCATTAAGGGGAATGGTGGGGGGTGACATAGAATTGTCAATAACACTATCCCCCGTCTGTTCAATTACATTAGATGGGGATGGCATAAAGTCCCCTAGGCTAGTTAGCATGTCTTCCAGTGTGTTTGGGGACAATTGATCAAGCCAGCCTGTATTGTCCTGTGACGTAATTTCTATATGGGAGCCCGGTTCAGTTGTACTACTAACATCACCTAAATGCTTATGCATAAATCTATCTACCCATTCTGGATCCTCAAGCATGTCAATATCACAAGTTAAGTCGTCTAGACTAGCCATTTCCCCATAAACATCATTAAGGAAACCCCTATGCCATTCCATATTCTCTAGAACTAATGACGGCTCGTCTCTGAACTCCACTGGTGGTGTTAGAATTGGTTCTGTAAATGCTGATGTTTCATCGCCCAATGGCGGTGGTATTTCATTAATCTATAAAAAAAGGAGCTTATTTTTTATGTGAAATAACCATTATTTTTATAAAGTTAATACATTACGTAAATTTCTCAAAGTCACTCTCCCACCACTTGAACAATTAAAAGAAGAAAAAAAAAGTTACATTGGCATGTATTTTTAATAATGACAATTGAACAGGTTACAAATCCATATTTGTTTAATCAGGAAAATTAATTTGTATCCATAGAAGATAAGTTAGAACAAGAGAATGATATATAAAACTAATGGTTTTATTCAAAAAAAAAAAAATTCAGAATAAAAATGCAAAATAGGGATACAACTCTATTGTCTGTCCCTCTTGATTGTAATTCTCAATAAAAACCGACCATCGTTCAACCGAGGCAGTATGTTCTATGAAGCATTGCTCTTCAGCCTCGGTTAATGGGCATGCATCCCATACATTGGTTGCTGGTGTTAGTGTAACTTTCTCGACAATCCGAATTTTCCTATGTCGCTTGGCGACGGATTTGATTGAAGTGCTGGACGCAATTAACCTGGACTAAATAAATCATTGTAAGCGAAGAACTTTTTTTCTCCTTCCATATCAATAATTAAAGTGCAATTAAAATGCTGGATGGTCCTTTTTAGAGCCCGGGGGAGCCTTTTGGGACCGGGAGCTTCCTTCGGGGTTGGGGTAGGAGTATTAGATACCTTTCGGGTTGGGTTATAGGACTTTACAACTCTGTTCAAATAAAACTTGTGTATTATAATGACCCTAGAGTTTCAGCCTCAAATCCTTTTCGAAAACATCTTCTAAAATCATCTTTTAAAATGTCTCTAACTGTTTCGCCGAAATAATTCCCTAAAATGCCTAAAACGGTTTCGCCCAAATAATCTCTAAACGTAATTTCTGCATGTTCCATTTGTTTCTGACATCCCTGCGCTGTCACATTTGAAATTATTAAGAACCCCTTTCCCGTGTTAATATCTCTTCATCTCTAAGATAAAACATCCGGTTATTTGGACTAATTTGTAACGAGCGATTAGCATTCATTTTTTACCTGTCAGATTAACATTCAAATTTTAAACCTTTCCGATGGATTATTTTGATAGGAACTAAATATCCCCAAAGCTAACTGCAAACATCTTAGTTTAAGGATGTTCGTTCAACAGCCAACTGTGAAATAGTGGTTTGTTTATATAGAGTTTGTTTAATGAAATAATGGATTTTCGCATTAGAAAACATCTTGCTTAAAAAAGAAAATACAGGTTAGGTTTATTATATCTATAGAAAAGTATGATAAGCTATATGCTACTTCCGCATTATAACCACTCTTTTATATTCTGCTAATTTGGTTAATACTAATGAACGAAAATAAAATAGGATTATTATAGAATAGTTTTAGAAACAAATTTAATTTTAGTTTTACCCATCAAAAGTTACGGGCTTGAGAAAATTTGCCTTATTTTCGAAAATACGGAGAACAAAAAATGTATATTTACAAATTCAGACTGCACTTGTACTTACTTACAGTTCATTACCACGAACTGTTTGACGTCGTTGAAGTGTTAATGATTAGGGTTGCTTTAAAAGCTAAAAAATAGTCTTAAATTCTGCATTTTAGTATTATTTTTCTTTTATATTTTTGGTATTTACGTTGAGTGCGGCCCTTGGACCGTACTCAGGCATAGTTCGTAAGTTAATTCATAACTCAATTTTGAGAAAACCATTTAACTAACAAATTTGTAAACATGCTAAACTTAATCAGATAGTGAGAAAACTGACTGGCCCTGTTTTTGAATATTTGCCGAAATTTGAAGTTAAAAAAAAACAGGGATTTTTTAATTAGAATAGGAAGCGTTTATGAAAGTGCTAATAGACTTAGCGTAATGAGCATTAAATCGAGGAGAGGGCGACCCCTTATCTCCGGATTGAACCTGCCGAAACTAATACGCAAATTGTATTTTAATTTTTCATATACAATGTAAGAAAATTTTACTCACCAAAAGACGCTTAGACAATTCCATATCTCGATCAATGTAAATGATTGTAAACTATAGATATTGATAGAATGAATGAACTATTCAAACTGAATAAAATAATAATTTGAAACTTGAATATATACAAAAAAATAACTGAATATATTAACATCTAAAAACAAGACACGCTGTTTTTCTGACCCGGATTTACCCTAAAAGACATGTATACCATATATATTACGAAGTAGAAATTATGTAAGAAACTTGTCCTTCATAACATATTGCGCAATTCCCAACTAGAACAAGATGGACTAGAAGTGACCTCTTTGAATCTCTTTGAACAGGTGTAGAGGCGTACGCAAATAGCATAGAGATTCCTAGGGGCGCACGTAAATTCAATATGCCATGTGAGAGGATACTCACTCTCTTTGAAAAGGTGTATACGTCTCCGCAAATAACATAGAAATTCCTATATGTCTCCGTAAATTCAATACATACAATCTACTATTATACATAAACATTTGGCAAAGTTCATAACCTGCAGCCCTCCCCCCAGGACTGTGGGGGATTAAGTCATCCTCAAAGACATATTTAGTCAGTTTTTCGACCATGCTGAACAAAATGGCTATCTCAAAATTTTGATCGAGTGACTTTGGGAAAAAAAAGAGTGTGGGAGGGGGCCTAATTGCCCTCTATTTTTTCGGTCACTTAAAAAGGGCACTAGAACTTTTAATTTTTGTTTGAAAGAGCTCTCCCACGATATTCTAGGACTACTGGGTCGATACGATTACCCCTGGGGAAAAAACAACAACAAATAAACACGCATCCGTGATCTTTGAGACCTCTACAGTAGGGTTCTCTGATACGCTGAATCTGATGGTATGGTTTTCTTTAAGGTTCTATGAATTTTAGGGGGTGTTTTCCCCTTTTCTCGAAAATTAGACAAGTTTTCTCAGGCGCGTAACTTTTGATGGGTTATATATTTGAAATCAGCATAAAAATCTGATTCTTTTTATGTATTTATTGGTATCAAAACTCCTTTTGTTAGAGTTTCGGTTACTATTGAGTCGGGTCGCTCCTTACTTACAGTTCGTTCCCACGAACTGTTTGATATTATTTAAAAAAATGAACCCATATTTAAAAATAAAAATAAAGCATTGCAAAATGTCCAAGGGGTTAGTTCAAATAACAAACCTAAGCAAATAGTAGCATCAAAGGATTTGCATAAAATTATATCGCATTAATTTATTCCTAGTTCATTTGCTATTTTAAAATGTTTAATCCAGTTTCTATTGTGAGGTGGTTTCACAAAGTTAGCTTCAAATTGTAAATGTTAAGTAATTGTATATTATATATTTTAGGTTAGTCTATTTTAGTTATACATATATTTTTCAATTTTAGTTTTTTGTCAACGCTGAAGACGCCTTGCTAGATACGGGCGAAATTTTTTATTTTTTTTTCATTTACTGCCCTAGACCCGTTTGTCGCCTTTATATTTATTTCTTTGTGTTTTCTAAGAAGCTTAATTTAAAAAAATGCTGAATTTAATGGCTTAAGTCTCTTAAACCCTCCGTCTGACTAAGCCATTTTGAATTCCTCTTAAGAAAAACATCCTTTTAGCCGAAATGCTTCTTCGGATTAAAAACCTTTAGATTCAGTTTGAATGAGCGTTTCTCTGATTTTCTATGATTATTGGTTCGATACGAGACGAGGAAAAAAAAACAGCAAATAAAAACGTATCCATAATTTTCCTTCTAAGAAAAATGAGCAAAATTCCACATTTTTGTAGATAGGAGCCAGAAGTGCAGCCAAGGCGGAGGGAGAGGGGTGTCGTCAATGACTTGCTCTTTTGGGGTGTTTTCCCTCTTCTTCAGAAAATCGGCCAGTTTTCTTAGGCCCGTGGTTTTTTATGGGTAACTTTAACTTAATGGGTGTCATGTAATGGAAATCATTATATTGATTCCAACATAAATGGTAATTTAGAATCGCACTCCTTTTTTTCAAATTTCAGTTACTATTAAGCCGAGTAGCTCCTTACTTGCAGTTTCAGTTCCTTGCCATGAACTGTTTGACGAGTGCAGAAAATTAGCTTAAAGTTCGAACAAGTAAGTCCTCCAAGCGGCAGAAAAAAACATTTAACATAAATTCAGTCTAAAAAAGCTAAAAATTCACAAGGTATGTTTAAGGACTTGGACAAGGGGTAAGAAAAAACACAAAAAAAGGGTTTTCTATGCCGCTGTTTTCAATTTTGGAAGAATCCTTTGCACGCATCTTAGGAGAGAATCAAGGCAGGATTTCTATGAGGGTTAAACCATATGGTAGTTGAGTGGTCTTTAGGTTGATTTTGTTTGACTTTGAGTACTTCAAGCTTTGAGAAAGGGGAAGACGGAGTGAGCAATTCTACTAAGACATCGAAATTAATCTGATAACGATAGACGCAGGGGTCGATAATTGTAATAATGATGAAAAGATGGGTAAGTAGTAACAATCTTACTATCTTCTTAAAGAGTTCATTACGATATCTTCTCCCTGTCTCCTCCCATTACCTCCCAATGGGGAATTTTAGGCACACAAGGGAGGGCCTTCAGGGTTTTTGCTCCACCTCTGAGAAACCTCGATATTTTTCCTATCCTTTTCAAATAATAGGTTCCGAGAGACAGTTGTACAACTAACTGAAAAGGGGTGGGGAGTACCAAAAATTAAACTTATTTCCTTTAAGATTAGCTTTTTTACTATTCAACCTCAAATAAATGTGTTTCGTATAAAGTTTACATATTGCTCGGTGTCAAAATGAACCAAGTCTATTTATTAACAAATTTATTATAATATTAATATGTTATCTGGATCTTGACACTTTGATGTTTTCTCGAATAATTATTGATTTTCAGTTCGAAGACACTACTTTCAACACGGCTAAACTTTCCCTATATGCTTAACTATAGTTGTTTGCCCAAAGAATTAGTTGCGAAGCTTTAGGGAGGGGAGGGGGACATAGGGATAAAATAATCCCCAGGAAAGTTATAGTTCCTCGGCTTTTCACTTTTTTAATGTTTGACTTAAAAAAAATTTCTTTTGCATCCAGTTTGCATAAAGGTAAAGAAAAAAAAAGGTAAAGGATGCGGCACTAGACCCTTAAGGTCCAAACCGGCGGTGCTGATCTCCGTTTCGTGGCCCTTCAGCCAGGAAGTGCAATGGGGGGCTGGGGGCCAGCCAACCTATGCTTTCGCAAACCCAGTTTGCATAGCGCTCAGCAGAAATAATAAACCAAGTTCATTTTGCAATCACTATCAATTTATTCACTAATTTGACAACACGCAAGTAATTCTGTCTGGATCGTGATTCTACAGCGTTGCCAAGAATAACTGTTGATTTTCAATGTAATGACATTAATTTCGACGCCAATGCACTTTCCAGGCGGTGGATACAGGATTAATGTTTTTTTTTTTTTGGGGGGGGGGGAGGTACGAATAATAATTTGGCTCGTCCAAAGGTATCTCCCCCCAATCCTATAATTAGATGATTTTTTTTTGTTTTTGGGGGGCACAGGCCCCTAATACCACCCCCTGGATCCGCCCCTGCACTTTATCCCATTCACTTTCACTAATGGCGGATTCGTTACTGGGCACTTTTGCAGATCGATTCTTCTTGATGAATTTCCAAATTTTATTTGGATCGACTCGTAGCGACTCACTGTTTTCATCAATCACACGAGAGCGATGCAAGGCGAGACATTTGAAGAACTGTTGCTTTGTATACAATCGAACACTGTTTACGACGCCTTTTTTAGGACAACCCGGATCAATCCACACACTATACCACATTTTAGCTTGTAAACATGCATTAACCAAAGCTGGGTTTTCCGACCATCCTGGAACTTCTGACTTAATTCTCACTTTACGAATAGGAACCGCGGTTTTTTCTGCATAGCGCAAGGCGTGAGTTATTTCACTACAGTAGATATTTAGAAGTATTTGTTTCTCATCACATGCAATGGGCGAGCTTTGGAGTAGTAGCTGGAAAGGGACTTTAATCTTTTCCAGGATTCTATCACACAAAGACCTGAGTAAGGTTAAATTGGATTTTTGCCTATTAGTCTTCCGGAACCATCTTTTCTCCTTTTGAGTATCCGTTGTAGTATAATTTAGGAGGTCATTGGTAATAAAGGTTTTAGCCACCAGAAGGTGATCAAAAACATAGAAGGTGATATCAATATAAGTATCACCGGGAGTCCTAAAGTCGGGAGAGCAGATCAGGAAGTCGAGCGAGGACGTGGAACCGGAATTAAGCACATATGTGAAGTCTACTCTGTTTCTCAGTACCCGCAGACTCGGGCAGGCTGCGAGCAGGATTTGACCTCTCGGATCATTAGCATCAGAAAGGTTAGAGTTCATATCTCCGGCAATAATACAGGAAAGTTTTTCCGATGCACATAATGTAGCAACAGCTGCTACTTTTCCACAAGCAAAACTAAACTTATTTTCAGATTGGACATTCCTCTAGTTCGTTGGTATATAGATTGAAAGCACAACAGTATTTTTAATTTTTACTGCAATATAAAAGTCCGCTTCTTTCAATGTCGAGGCACGGACAATGATAGCAACAGTACCAGACGGGCGACCTCTTCCTGACCTCCTAGAAGGAATGCCATACACATTAATGTTTCTGTTTAGTTGTAAGAGCTGGAGTCCCTCTACCGACAGGAAATGTTCCTGCACGCACACAATGTCAAATTTGTTAGCAAGGTTTTCTAAAAGTGGTAATTTAGATAGTACTCCGCCATTTATGTTCCACGTCACTATTTTGAGAGTGCTGGAGCTAGTCATCGCTTAGATAGGGCCTTTTTGGCTTCTGGACAACTGAAACTGTTGCAGGGATGCTTACCGGAGCCACAGAGGGCGCACTTCATCTGTTTCTGGCACAGAGTGTCTTTAGAATTAGCGTGGCCTCCTCCAAAGTTTGAGCATCTTGCTTTATTAGAGCAGTCCTTTGCAATATGCCCATAGGCCTGACCCTTATAGCAACGCCTCGGGAGAAAATGAAAGTCCTCGGCTATAATTCGTTCATAGCCTATAATAAGCGGAGATTTCATCGCGGAGGCTAGATGCCGCTTGGTCACAAATTTCAGTCTGAACGATCTCGTTTTACCGATCTGAGAGACCTCAGCACAATTATTCACAAGACCACACAGATCCTCCTCACTAACGCTGGTGGTTACGTGCCTGATTATGCCAAAGAACGCAGGACTGGACACTTTTGCTTCAATACTTGAGTCGGACTTAGCAATAGCCTGTGCAACTGATTTCGCAGCCTCTTGATCGTTCAGATCAACTTTCCAGTCCATTTTGCGAGTTTTCAGTTCCACAATATTTCCACAGTTGCCTCCACATACTTTATCGAGATAATCCTTTCGTGAAACGGGAACGTCCAGTCCTTTCGGGGGATTCTTTAGCACGACCGCATAATTCTACACTGTTGCAGTTTGCAGTGGAACAGAGGAGGCTGCCAGTTCGGACTGACTCGTGGATCTCACAAAACTGTCAAACTTAGCACTAAGCTCATTCACTTTCCTGGTCAGTGTTGCTCAGATTTCTTCGGCAATCATAGGAACCTCGTCAGGCTCACATATAACAAAACACGGCAAATTGACTTTGTTGTCATCGCAATATTTCAGTGCTTTTATGATATCGAATATGTGGTCATTAGGTTTGTCAGGATTAGTTGGCCTAGTTGACTGGCCTGCCTCAGACCACAGTAATTTCTTTGAATTCCGTGTACCATCCAACTCGAAGAACTCTGCAACTTTGCTCATCATATCCGCACTCTGATTTCCCGCTTTATACGCCCTTACTGCGAAATTCAACAAGGGATTCCGTATTAGTCTCTCTTTCGCACCAGTATCATCCGGCGGCATATTTCGTACAAAACGTAATCACAGAGAGTCCAAGATCAGTCCGTGGGCGGAGCCAAAAATGTTAATAGCAGAAATTCACTTACGAGAGAAGTAAGGGAAGCGTTGGAGGCTGTGTACCTTGTCACCGAAATTTAAGGGGCCAGCCCAGCGGGTACCACGGCTCTTGCAGACAACTCTCTCACCCCTCTTCTGCTTACTTTTCTCCTGTCACCTTTATCGTAGCGTAATTGCCTATTCTGTTCCTGAAACTATTTTCAAATCTTGGTTTATTTTCGTATCGTATGTCCAATTTATATTTGTACTGCGTAGCTTGATGGCTTTTCTCCAATATTATCATTCTTGACCTTGATCTTGACCTATATCATATAGGTCACTGCTATGAAAATATCAATAAGAAAATCCACAGTCCCAAGGGAATTCTCACTCAAGTTGTAATACTTATTCAAATTATAATCCTTTGTTCACTGAATTAATAATTTTCAAAATATTGGCTGAAGGTCAAGAAGAGACTATAATAATGATTGTCCAGTACTCAATTTATAGACTGATTTGTCCAGTACTCAAGGTATGATTATTGTCCGAAAAGGTACATTACGTTTAGAGTGTACCTTTGCCAAGCCATTGGAGGAGAGACTGAGAGTATTGCATTAATCTCACTAAATCAATTTGAAACCTATTTGGAAATTACTCCTTATGGCAATGCTCTTTTAGATTCTGCGCTAGGAAAACAGCTCAAATAACCAATGCGTTCAAATTGGAAACTTTCATGTCTGAACTCAAATCCAGTTCCATACCTTTGAATCGCTTCGATCACATGAAATGCGTTGGAAATGACCTTATCACTGTTAACTGCAGCCCATCAACTGTAAAGATGGGTCATTGGCTATGAATCTTTCAAACAACAAAGAATATTGCATTTTTGGACCCTCTTGGCCTACCGTATACGTTCTACACGCCTCACGTCAAAAACTTTCTTGAACACAGTGGAAAATCTAATATTCAAAATCGGAAGCGGGTGCAAGGTTTATCTACCAAAAACTGTGGTTTTTATGCACTATTATATTTTCTTTTCCAATGTTGCTGACATACTTACAGTGAATTCCTCAACATTTATGGCAACAATCCTCAATTGAACTACTTTCTAGTGTAAAATACTCTTTCCTATCTCTATAATATAAATTTTGGTGCCCTAAGAGAGAAATGCTTAAAAAATGTATGTAAATATGCTTATTAATAAAGTTTGTATGTGCAAAAAACGCTATGTCCTTTTAGATTTCTTCTTCTACGTATTGGTAGTCATCAGAAAAGATGAGCGGCAGCAGCTCATCAGGATGTAAATGGTATTCATCTTGGCATGCAAAGTGGGGGTCACATTTTTTACAATATATTGTTACTTCATTTTTATTAAATATCTTTGTGAAATCAATAATACTATGCTGATTCATATTATAAAATTCACGTCGTTTCAATTCGCTTATTTCAAGCAATGTCACATACAAAATTCTCAAATGAAGAATCAATTTATATAACAGCCAAATAAAAGTCTGTAGGTTTAAAATCATAGTAGCCGGTATCTTCACAGTGATGCCGTAAAGACCAGACTCTTTTACTGTTCCAGCAATTGAATTTAGGGTTTTTTGCAATCATGCCAGGGCAAGTATTTCCCCATTGATCACATTTATCATAGCTACAATTGGAGCATAGGAAACCTCTATAATAAGAGTCAAAAAATGAAACTCAGAGAGGAAAAAAAATAACAAAATGAAAAATAAAATGAAAAAAGGTGAAAAAACGAGGATTTATTTTTCATTTTGTTATTTTCTTTCCTCTCTGAGTTTCATTTGTCATGTATAGCCAGTTTGGTCTAAGAATGAATTTATTTGAGAGTCAAAAATCTCTTCAAGACAGGAATTACAGTCTTTAATTTGCACAGTATATCCTTTATGCAATTTACATAGATTGCATCTACACTTTTTATTAGAGTCATCAGCAAAGGTACAATTCTCACAGGATGACCATCTGCCCAATGTAAACAGGCATAATAGACACGTGTAAAACATTTTTCGATGTTGACTGTCTCAAGACCAAAAAGAAACTGACTGACGAACAATAAAATGAATGTCTTCTGGGAGGACTGATGTCACAAAACTTGTTTAGACACGATTTCTTATTGACTTACAAATGACCGTCTAATTAGTGATTAAACGCAAAATCACAATATCATTTTGTTTTGTCTCAATTAATATATGAATAAATTAAGTTAAAGTATCTGGGCCACGATGTAAAGTTTCGTGCAATAGTCCAAAGATGGGGAATCTGTTCCTATTATATTGTTAAGCATTTCTTGAGAAAAATTTTTCTTTGAACAGATAGCTCTAGAAAATCCTCATCTAGAATTAACCACTTTTCCAATTTTACTATATTCCGTAAGAATTTTCGGTTCTCAAATCCAGTCATTTCTATTGCTGACACTCTCATTACCAATTATACACTAAAAATTCCGCATGTAACAAACTAACTCCTTTTTTATAGATTGATTCAGATTGTTCTCTTCAATATATTTCACTAACGCATTTAATCCGTCAGGTAGTCTCTGTATACATTATATTAACTTTTGCAGCAAAGTATAACTGCTCTTCCAACTTGCATTTGCTTAATGCTACAACACATCCTGCATGCAGCTTGTTTCATTCTAAGGTTAGTCGGCAACCCCTTCTAATTTCCACCGCTACTTTAGGCACTCTAGGCTCCATTTCACCCTTGCTAGCGCTTTCAATTTTAATAGTGTAAAAGCATCCATTACAATATCGTTGATGTTGACACACTGAACTCTTTTCTAATTCTGAAGCAAGATTGCGTCATCCATAATTACATTGTCGTAAGACGTGGGTTTCATGGAATCCACAGGGAGTGTGTCATGTGACGCAACATCTGGTCACGGAAAAAAGCCATGTCGTGGAAACAGGGCATGTCGTCGGAATCCTGGTACCTGTGTCATGGAAATCCTATGGGAATCTGCTACATGTGTCATGGAATGCAGAGTGGCCCCACTACTAATGCGGGATTATGTCATTCCTGAAGGCATAACTACTGGGCCATTTGACTATTTTAAATAAAATGGTGATCTCCAAGTTGTGTTTGAATGAATTTGGGGCTAAAGGGATGGGACAGATAGCTAAAAAGGGCGCCAGAGGGGGCTAGATGCGGTCAGATCACTTCCGACTCTTAAAAAGGGCACTAAATTTTTGAATTGTCAGTCAAATGAACTCCCTCCAAAGTTTTCACACACACACTTTCCATATGAAGTGGGGGTTGAAAAAATTATACATCAAAGCTATGTTCAAACCCTACGCTTAGGCAGTGCTATTGCGCTGCATGTGATAAAAAGCCTTTCACGCTTGATCAGAGCTTGAATCTCGTCTACATTCCACATTTTTAATTTTTGAATAGTTTTCGGAAACTAGTTTGAATTACCGAAATATTTCTCCAATACGCAAACTGGTCGTAAAAATAAAGGCAAAAAACTCTTAACCCGAACAAAAATTCTTTTGGTAACCCCCAAAAAATTTCTTTTGGAAACCCCCCTCCAAACAAAATCTTGGATACGGCACTGGGTGTGGAAATATGCATTTTGATTCAACGTGATGCGTTTTAATTTAGCCCAATCAAAAGAATGGAAACAGGTTTTTGTTTAATGCTAAAACAAGAATAAAATGATAACTAATCTATAAATAAGAAAAAAAAGTAGCAGCAGGGTACAAATGTTTGTCTTGAACAAACAAACACAAGTTTTGTGTCTTCTAGATCCTTCTCGTATAAAAAAATTGGTCAAAGATAAGTAATCAAGATTTCAACTTCCAATTTCTTATCAATATGACATGAAACTGAATTAAAGTCCAGCTGCGGATTTCTCAGAGTTCGTATAGATTTTGATCGACGGATGGGCGCATACACCCAAGACCGTATCCAGGGGGGTGATTTGAGTCCCCTCCTGAAATTTTTGTCCGACTCGAAAAAACGTAACAAAATGAATGTAAACAAATTTTCTATGCGTAAAAAAAAATCGTAAACACCCCCAGAAAAAAATCCTTATGTGCCCCCCCCCCGAAAAAAGTCTGGCCCTGTATACATCCATATAATTTGATTTCCCCGGTATAAGGCTAGGTCATCAATTTTTTTTTTTGCAAAATGATATTCAAAGACTTTTAGAAAATGCAGTAAAATCTCCTCTGCCCCTCTTTGAAAGAGCGGTAATCATAACAAAATTAAAACCTCAAATTCAACATGCCTGAACCAAATAGCAGAGGTTTCCACAATAATATGAAATTTTCCTTAGTAGTATTGTCACAGACGCGTTACTCCTACCGAAATTATTTCAAAATACTACTATATACCCATTTGTACGTGCCTGTATTTTATAACAATACATCTCATTTAATGAGTTTGAGTAAATTTTGACCGTTAGCCAATAATTTATTAGTAATTACTAGAAATTGCTAAAAGCTGACTAACGGACAAAACTAGTTTCAAGAACTGTACATTAGGAAATAATTAGGTTTTAGTAATTGTTTAATACATTATTTTTTTACATCACAATAGTTTACTTATTATATTATTTATTAGTAATACATATGTGTAACAAGTGAATAATAAACAGTTTCAATAATTAGCGAAAGTACTTGAAAAAGTATGTAAATCTCAAAAATACCACGGTTGCTTTCCTTCACAACACATTAATGACCCATTAACCACAGCCAATGGGAAAACATAGACCCACCTGTGGCCCAATCCTTTACTCTGATACAAATAAAAAACGAAGGGGACAATACATACAGTGGCACCAATTACAGGGGTGGGGGAGGTTCGCAATCCCACCCCCATGATTTTGAAAAAAACTTCTTACGGCGCTTTCATTGAAAAATTGAAAAGAGCCCCCCCTCCTTAAATTTTGAAAAGTTCCATTTTTTATATCTATTGGAAAAATCCCCCCCCCGAATTTCCGTGAATTGGTGCCCCTAAGTTCTCATAGGGTTAAGCACCAGGAGAAAGCTAAATCGATAGAAAAAAAATGAAAAAAACAAACGTTTTGGTGCGTGGTATTGTTTAGAGGGTGTGCCAAAACTTGTTTGGAACTAAAATAGGCCGCAAAAAGCCTTGAAATACCGCGGCGAACTTGATAATGAAACCGGTTAACAAAGGGAAAAGACACTGGCTAGAAGCTTTCTCGAGCTAAAGTCAAATATTTCGGAAACCCGTTGCTCACGCTCATTAGTCGAGACAATAGGAAATAACTGGAAGAAAAACTACCTATGTATTATAGGCAATATATTTATCTCTTTATTCATTCAGAGATACGATTGCGAATACGTACCAATTCAAGATATAACAGTGTTCCCCACCTTGGAGTAACTTATTGAAGAAAGATTTGGCCTCTATGTATTAATTTTTTTCCTGTTGGCCAGTTCTAATGGAAGGGGTCGTAAAAACTGCGAAACGGGTCCATTTGAATGGAAAGTGAAAGTTCTTGTTTCTTCTTGAAGCGTCGAAAGTGATTTACAAAGATAAAAAGAGGCTAGCCTCCTTGGGCTCCTTCCCTTAGTCATACCAGTTATTTACAATTTTTTCTGGTGTTCTTTCATAATCCTACTATAGTTCACGTATTTTAGCTATTTGGATTGTTTTGAGCAACCCCTTAGGCATTCACCCTCCCCGTTCAATGTGCATATCAAGCATAAACGCTGTGATTTCTAAATCTCGGATATCTGTTATTTCTCGGAGGTGGCATAACTCGAGAGAAAAAATACGAGAAGCATAAGAAATATTATAAGCTTCTCCCATGCATTCAATTATCCATAGATACAATTGCGCATATGTGCTATTTCATGCATATACAAAATAAAAAGCGGTCCATACCCACCCCTAAGTCTAATGATTTTTACAATTTTTAGCGTATCTTCCTATGATTCTTCTATAATATGCCTGTTTTTGTCATTTGGACGGGTTTGGACTAACCCTTAAAAAACACCCCCCCCCCAAAAAAAAACTCGCCATGTTCATAGAAGTTATAACGATGGAATTCCTAGCAGGGGTGAAATCTTGGGAGAGGGACTACTTACAAAAAAGTACAATGGAAAGAATGAAAATTATTTGAAAAGTCGTAAAAATTTCAAAATTTCAGAAGGGGATAGCATGAGCCCTCAAGCAACCTTTTGAGAGTTCAGAATCGACTTAACTTCTATCAAATACAAAAAGGAGGGGTTGGATTATAGTCAAGAGCATATTTAACAAGGAGGGAAGTCATGTCCAAGCAAACCTTGGTAGGGACCACAGTTCATATAATTATTCAGTATGATCATTCCCTATCTCACCCATTATAAAAACCCGGACCGGGGTGCGAGTGCTCCAGAGAACGTAGAAACGTAAGCGGCATCAGATCTTTTCACGGGTAGACAAGTCAGACGCGAAACAATTGGAAACAAGTGGAAACCCGCTATTACGAATAATGCACTTTACGCGAAACAATCGGAAACAAGTGGAAACCCGCTATTAATAACTGCACGAAGAAGTGGGAGGAGCTTTTTGTTCGCACCGAGAACGAAGACCAGAAATGATCTACGATAAGCTTACTGGATAATTATATGAACTGTGGTAGGGACTAAGAAGTTGCCTGAAAATTATGTCTGTTTTTGGTCTGTAGCTCATCAAAGCTCTGCAGAAGGGGGAGGGAGACAACAAAATTTCGATTCATCAGTCCGTTTAATGTAGATGCCGGTAGAATTCACGAAAAATAGTAAACAATTATAACTATGGTATCAGGTATCCCTGCAATTTCGAACCTAATTGAGGGAAGGGCCGCACTTTGTCATTTACATCCATACGGAGAATCAAGGGGATCTCAAAAAAATTTAGTATGAATTAGAAGCTATTAATTTTTGTTGTGTCTCTACAGATTTAAAACCCAATTTGGTTTTGATGACCCGTAGTTTGGCTCTAATTTTTAGACAAAATTAATCTCAGTTTTTTTTTTACACTGGGTTTTTATGCTTTGGCTTGTTTGCCAATAGCTTGTCCAATTCTGGCTTGCCAATAGTTTTGGCTTGTTTGCCAATCGGATGTCCAATTCTGGCTTGCCAATAGTTTTGGCTTGTTTGCCAATACGTTGCCCCATTCTGGCTCTGCAATAGTTTTGCCTTGTTTGCCAACAGTTTCTCAAATTTTAGCTTGCCAGTAGTTTGACACTAGTTTTTTCTAAATACACAAAGGGGGCGTTGACTTCCCGGCACCCGAAGTACATCTCGGAATGCTACGTGCACCGCACAGCTCCACCACGCTTGGCACAATTCTGTCACGCTTGGCACGCGCCACCTCGTATACATGATTTCCGATAGAGAGAGAGCGAACTCTCGAAAACACTTTCATTTTCCACGTAGAAAGTAAATATGTAATGTTTTGCATGGGTTAAAATTTGAAATTTTAGAGCCCTCTAAAACCCCCTTAAACTTTTATTTTTGCACCTGAGCACCCCTTTGATATATCAAAACATGAAATGCGACAGAAAAGTTGCACATTTTCGTGATAAATTAATGAACTTCTTGTTGGTCATGTTTTGTTTGAAGGACAAAATCAGTCTTTTTGTTTTTGACCCACTCTAGTTCCCCACCTTTGGTCTTAGGCACAGCAGGCTGTAAATATCAAATTTTGTCGTAAGTTCAAGTTCCATTTATTTTAAATTTTATTTAGTTTACATTCGACATCTTCAGTTCACAGATTACTATTCAGATTACATAGTGATTCACGTAAAGTCCAGTTAATTTTACAAGTTCAGTTTACAGTTTCCATCTTGATCGTTGCAATATGTATAAAATTTGGGTTAATTGGGTAAAATTTGGGTAAATTGGGTATTGAAGTGAAGATTTGATTTGCACGTGACTAAATTGTAATCATCCAAGTGCTCTTATCATCTAAATTTTAAAAAAGCTTAATCATCTAAGCGCTATCTAAATTAATACTATGACATGATGAGCACTTGAGAATGTTCTTACAAAAAAAAAAACTACCAGACCTGAGTAATTTTTGTTGAGGTTGGGAAGGGGGTTCAAAAAGTAAATTTAAGGCATTATTTTCTACTTTTATAAGGAGGATCTTTGGATTTACTATCAGGTCAGGCATTGAGGTAAATACAGTTAAGTAAGGGGGAATAAAGATATATTTAATTTGTAGAAATAAATTGTTACATTCTTTCAACAGGGACATAATTTTCTATGAAGGGGGGAAATTACCTCCTCTAGACTTCAGTTTGCCTCCCCCCCGCTAAAATTAGCATATTCATAAAACTTGTCAAAACTAAGATATCCTGCATAATTCAAGCATCCAAAGAAACGAGTCAGTTTTCTTTAGAGTATCTTCGCCTTTATGTTACTATATGGCTCATTTTTCACTGTCATTTTCACTTGATTTGGAAGAATTAGCCCCAAATTTGCCCCCCTCCCTCCAGGATTTTGAAAAAATTAAGCCATTCTCTTTCAGACTGATGAACGACGATCGGAGGGGTTCCATTTCAATTACAAGGAAATTACTGAATGTAGAGTAAAAATTCAAAATATGCAGCAAATCTTATTGCAAAAAGAGAACAGCTTGAGTTGCTACAGCCGTTCTTGCTATACTGCTGATACGGCCATTTGACAGCCTGCATACATACAGCGTTTTTCACTTACTTTAACATACCCCCAACATCTTCTAAAAATATCTCCTTAATACCCTTAACTTTATTAGTAGTAGAAGTAGAAGCCTAGTAGGGATAGTATACACATAGTACACTTTAGTAGGTTCAACATCCCCCTTAACATGCATTGAAAATTTCAAATTAATACTCTAAGGTTTTCCTGAGATAAACCTGATCTGGCCTTTTAATAAATTGCATCCACATAGCGTATTTCAATATAGCTCGCTATCCTCTTTAACATTCGATGAAAGTTATTTTGTACTACCCTTAGCTACTTCAAAACTCTCATCATTATCTGAAAGCTTCAATTGAATGCGCTTTGTCTTTTTGAACACCAAAGGTCAAACATGCCCACTTTACCAATAACAAATATTACATGTAAATAATGGGCAAATGGCATAACTTTCAGCCATTACTCTGAAAGCTGTGGAGTTTGACATCCCCAACGTCCCCAGAGACATAGTTACTTGACCTTTCAACTATGCTGAACAAAATGGCTATCTCACAATTTTTTATTGGATCTGTTTAGAGAACTAATGTACTTAGGAGGGGGCTGTTTTCCCTCCAATCCCTTTTGTTTCTTAAAAGGAGCAGTAGAGCATTTGATCTCCAGTCGAATGAGCTTCTTAATAAGTTTCGTTGATAGCACTGCGCTGCCGATGATAGTACTTATATGCCCTTTTGAAAACCTACATGCATATAGTTTTTTTCTTTTAATTGAAACTCCCAAGAACGCTCTCCATAAGTTTCATCTTAATACCCCTAGCCTTCGTAACTACATCAATTGTGGTAGTAGTATACACATAGTGCCTTTTGGTTAGTTCAAAATCTGCCACAATATGCCCTGAAAGTTCCAACTTAATAATATAAGCTGTTCCTAAGATATTGCGGTTACGCCCTTCTGACAATCTACATACTCATAGCTTGCTTTGATTTAATTCAACATCCACCTAAACATTCCTTGAAGGCTTCATCTTAATGCCCATGACTTCAGTAGTAGCAATAAATTGTAGTTATAGCAGTAGCAATATGCAGATAGCACCTTTTTTTCAACATCTCCTTCAACACACTCCAAAAGTTTCAACTTAATACCATAAACCGTTCCTGAGGCATTGCTGATGCTTCCTTATGACAACCTGTATGCACATATTGTGTTTGGTTTAGTTCAATACTGTTTCAACCCTCCCCACAATTTTCACCTTAATACCCTTAGCCTCAGTAGCAGTAGTAATAGTAGTAGCAGTATAGTTAGTAGTAGAGCAGGAAGGTATTTGTTTAGTTATTTTGATCCATTAAGTAAGGTTCTCGGTGACTAGGAATGGAAAAAGTATTTTGATTTTGTAAGATTTATGTTTTATTTGTTAATAAACTCATTGAACTATAACCACTCCTATGAGGCTTAAATTGCTTTTTTTTTTTTTTTTTAAATTGCTTTTCAATACTTTCTTTTGACTTTATCTCACTCCGTTTGGGACGACCTTCTTTTTTTAAACCTCTGATAAATGGCCAAAAAGCCCAACCTCTTGCTATCTTGGCCTTCATCCGTAAAACTTGACTTAGTCATCTTACCTTTTTTCTCACATAGTGGGTTCAACACCCACTATAAACTAGGATCAAACCTCATCTATTCGTGTAGCTTGATATACGATCAGTCAGACGAGTACCTAAGCTATCCTTAGATAACTCCTTGAGTAAAGAGCAAACACATCTTCCTCAACCTTCTGAACATCTTTCCCAACCTCAACCTCTTAATATACGGTAAGTCAAAGTACTAACAAAAGCTATCCTCGGACACCTCCTCGGGCAAACAGATAACATATCTTCCTCAACCTTCTGAACATCTTTCCCAACCTCAACCTCTTAATGTACGGTAAGTCAAAGGACTAACAAAAGCTATCCTTGGACACCTCCCCGGGCAAACAGATAACATATCTTCCTCAACCTTCTGAGCCTCTTCCCCAACTTCAACCTCTTGATACACAGTAATCAGACGACTACCAACAGCTATACTTAGATAATTCCTCGGGTAAACAGCTAACATATCTTCTTTAACCTCAACCTCTTTATATACGGTAGTCAAACGATTACCAAACGTTATCCTTAGATAATTCCTCAGGAAAAACAGCTATCATGTCTTCGTCAACCTTATGAAGCACCCACACTTCAGAAACCTTCTTTAACCACTGTCAATATTGCAATATTGGCTTGCAATATTCTCATCTTAATTCTTAGATTTAGGTTCCAATTCTGTCACTTTGTCAACTACAAAAAACAACCCACGACTTGGCTATTTCACTTACTGCATCCATCTTTACTGCATCCATCATCTTTACTAATTATAATACCGAGATAATTGACACTACCAGAGAATCTTTTCAAGAAAAAATAAGCAGTCCCAAATATGTGGTTTAATTTCGCATTCCACGCCCATAACTAAAATTGCTCTTGCGATTCTACAACAAACAGTATATTACTTTTCAATGATAAATTTAGTATTTTTTTTCTCATTCTTAATTTCCTAACGATTATTATTACATAAATTCATGAATTATCAAATTTGTATATTTCTCACAGCAATTCATTGTAACTAACGAAATTTCTTTACGTGAAATTACAGAGGATTACGCAAACTAGTGCTTGAGCCTCCCACCGGATCGCTAGTGGTTTTAACATAGAGATAGAGAAACTTGCACATCTTTTGACATAAAGTTCTTACAGTTGATAGCCTCTTTACATAGCCCTAGAGTACGACGTACACAGGGGAAGAAGGAGGGGCCGCGGCCCACCCATAATATCCTAAGCTTTGTATTTCTTATCCTTCCCCCCCGAAATAATCCCTGTGGACGTGGCTGCTAGGGCACTAGCTTCCATACCCCACAATGTCATGGAGATTTGCCCCACGGAAGGAAGAAAAACTTGCACTATGATAGGAAAACTGCAGTGACTTTAATGTAGATTCCTTAGACCCCTCAGGAATATAACTAAATTTAGGTACAACTGCTTCTGGCTTCTTTACTGCTGCTGCCACCACAATTTCTGGTTGCTCGATCGTTGCAACCTCCAATTCCACATGTTTCTTGTTTTTCTCAAATACTTTTTTTCGCTTTTTCTTTGCTTCGGAAATAATTCTTTCTACTTCAATTCCACTCGTAGTTTCTTCATTCCGTTCCTTCATTTCAGGTTCGCCATTACTTAAGTTACAGTTGAAATCCCCTTCACTCACTTTCACTACTTCAGCTTCTTGTTCTTTTGCCTTAATTTTCTCTATTTTCACTTCCTGTTCAGTTAAAATTATTTGTTCACAAGCATCAACGTTTGTATCTAAAGTTTCCCTTTTCTCTTTATTCTTCTTTTTCTTCTTTTTGATTTTACCATTTTCTACTTTATAGTTAAATTCCCCTCCATTCATTTCTGCTACTTCCATTTCATATTTTTTGGCCTTATCTTTCTTCATTTTTACTTTATGTTCCATTACAATAAATTGTTCAGTGGTATCCAATTCTGTTTCTAAAGTTTCTTCTTTTTCGGTATTTTTCTTTTTCTTTCTTTTAATTTCTTTTATATCGTCCACATTACTGTTTAAGGATGCTACTTCATTACTATCATCTGGTACAAGAAGCTTGTCTTTCTCTTTAGATTTCTTCTTTCTTTTCGGTACTATATCTACTTCTCTAGAAGCAACATCCTGCTCAATCATGAATTCTTCTGTTTCTGTGTCATTTTTCTTTGATTTTTTCTTTTTCTTTATTTTTATTTCTTGAACAGTCACGGGATTTTTATATACCTCGATATCTGAGTAATCATTTCTATTTTCTTTTGATTTCTTTTTCCTTTTACACACCGATTCTTCTACCATTTTCGTTTCCATGTTCAAATCCACGTTGTTAAATTCCACATTTCTTTCTTTCGTCTTTTTCTTCTTCTTCTTCTTTTGGATGCCATCTTCAGTAGAATGGACTTCAGCATGTACCTCGACCGAATTCACAATTGTTACTTCACCTATACTGGAACCACTAATAAACCTTACATCAACTTCATCATTGAAACGAACACAAGGCTTCTCTATCCCCTCCTTTTTCATCTTCTTCGATTTTTCAAGAATTTCATTCGTTTCATTATCAATCTCTTCAATTCTTCGTTTTCGTCTCTTAGTTGTTTCTGTCTCAAATTCAGAAAGTAAATTGACAAATATATTAGGCTTGCTTCTTTGCTCTAAACTGGGTTCAAACCCATACCCTTGCGGTTGCTCAGTTACTCCAACAGAACCATTATATTTTGAAGATACTTCATCTTCCTCTGGTTTATACCCCAATCCAAAACCAGGTCTATCACTAACTTCGTCATCCCTAGGCTGACTGCTCATGTTCACCTTCAGTTTTGCTAATTTACTTTGAAAGTATTCATTAATATTGCCTCGTTTGATTGTAGTCACTCCATGCGAGTTTGATTCCTCACCCATTTCTTCCGACTCTTCATATTCAATTTTGTTTTCTTTCCTCTGTATTTCTTCTTCTTTCTTTTTCTCTCTTTCGCCAAGTATACATTTCAAATCTTCTTGGGAATATCGGCTCATGTCTTTCCCACGTGTGAACTTGTGATAGCTAAAATAATATATATATGAGATGTAAATTTATACTTGAAATAATTTAGAATATAAAAATACAAAACTTAGAATAAATAATACAAAATGAAACTTAACTCAACAAAAAACACAATTTCTGAGGCTTCGGGCACCCCAGCATTTCAAGTAAAGAGCAACTAACCTACCTCCTATTAGCTGCTGTGAAAATATTTTGTATTGTATATCCGTTAGTATTGTTGCATAAATGGTGATAAACCATTCACTTTGTATGGACTGCAGTTGCTGGAGGACAAAAGCCTCTCCACATCGTCATATTCCCCTTGGAGCTAGAACGCTACATAAATAGCTATTCGACAGGTCTAAACAGAATGACTATTTCACAATTTTCACCTGATGGCGTTTGACCCTGACAGAGTAGGTCAAACTGACAGGACTAACATACTGCTATGGTAAGATATTTTTTCTATTTGAGAGGACGCTAGAACTTAAATTTGTGCTCTAATGACTTCTTTCTCGACATTCTACAACTACAGTTTCAGAACTAACACCCTGATTGAGAACCTTAAAACTGCTCGTTTGAGATGCTAATATTGGCCTACTCTTTAATTTCCTTAAAAAACTTTTCTGGAAAAAAAATTTGCAAAAATTACTAGGAAAGAATGGATTTATGGTTATTATTAAATGTCCGTTAAGTATTTTTTTTGTTAAGTTCCGATGGCCTCTCCAGGTCACGTAGGCAATCCAACAATATCTACGTGACCAGGGACATAAGAGAACTTCACAGACATTCACTATGGCAAATATTTGCTAGATGGAAAAGATCATGGTTGCCTAACCAGTGCATTTTAGGGACTTCTGGGGCATGCGAAAATCCAAGAACCAATAAACCCCTTGTAGAACTCTGCAGGAAACGAGCAGAGTTGCAAGCCTTATATATTCCGAACAGAAAACGAATGCAGCCTTAATAGGCTCTTGAGGCATTCCCGAACAACAAATTATTACGGCTTCATAGTGGCGTTTGAAAGATGTTGCCAAAGAATCCACACGCATTAATAATGAACGGTTTTAAACACATTTTATCAATTTAGTTTAAATACCCTTCAGATGATGGACGTTTAAAAAGTCGACACTGATAGAGAAAAATAAAAGAAAAGCAAGGGACTCATTCGCCCAAATTCAGAAGATGCAATGTGACTGTAACAAAAATTCAGCATTGCCAAAAAAAAAAAAAAAAAAAAAAAAAAAAAAAAAAAAAAAAAACATTTAGATTCTTGTTCATTTGCCGCAACTGAAACTTAATCGCATTTCGACCAATCTTTTGTGCCAAGGAAACTCAACCCAAGGGATATTAGATTATGGAAACACTCATAAGAGCTTTGCACTCATTTCTTGATTCTTGTTCACTTGGCGCAACTGTCGTCATATTTTGTCAATTGAAACCTAATCGCATTTCGACCCAAGCAGTGAATCTTTTGGCCAAGGAAATAGAACCCAAGGGGTGTTAAATTATGGAGACACTCATAAGAGCTTTGCACTCAAGCAAAGGCGGGTATGTAAAATAGCGTATTAGCAGCATAAGAGGGGTAATTCTTTGTTATTGCTTGCTGTATTGTGCGGCTTCTGTTCGTAATGCCATAGATGTGGCCCAAGCAAAGCTCTTGAGGCGAATCAAAGGGAACAGATGGTACGACTTTATCTGGAATACCCCACTGCTGGCAATGACAAATAAAATCCCCAATTCTCGTCAGCTAACCGACCAAACATTACAGCGGTTTGCCCATTTAGTTCGCAGGCCAAAACACCCGCTAGCACTCAACTTTTACCCCCCCCCCTCCGAGTATGCTTGGAAGCCCTCCCATAGAAGACCCCTGTTCAGATGGAATGACAGCCTTAACCAAAACCTCTCCAAGATTGGTATTTACCTCTAAGAAGCAGTCACGCTTGCAGAGGACCGATTGGGCTGGAGGTGAAGGATCACATCTCTCTCTATGCAGGATCACCACCAGGGCCAATATATATATATATATATATATATATATATATATATATATATATATATATATATATATATATATATATATATATATATATATATATATATATATATATATATATATATATATATATATTACTAATTTCTGGCCTGTGCCAAACGTAGTCTATTGTCTACCAGATAAGCGTACAGCATTTTGTCTGAAGAGAAAAAAGGGTAAAACTGAAATAAAGCAAAAAGTATTTTGTTGTGTATTTGCTCGGTATTTTTTTTTTGTAAGCTTGCGTTTTCTTAGATCAAAAGAGGGGGGTCACGATCTTTTCCCTTGGGGTTTCAAGCTTCATAAAAGCTCATTTTACTACTTCTGCTACAAACAGGTCATCGTAGCAACAAGTGCAGCCCCTTCCTTCAATTTAAGATTTCTTTCAAGTTCTTTTTCAACCCATTAGGGTTAAAACTTGCCAAACCCATTAGGGAAAAACCTACTTTTCGTTTAACCCCAAAAAGCACAATCTTTGTCAATCTGTTAACCTTCATCCGAAAAACGTGACCTAGCCATATTAACCTCTCTTTTCTTATAGCCTTAGAAAGTGGATACAACAAAACTTTTCGTACACCTAATTTTTTCGGGAATACTGTTGGGAATACAGTCCCCCTTCCTTAATCCTAAATGTATTTATAATTACACTTGTTTTTATTTCTCTTCCTTCTTTATTGAACAAGCTTCAACTATAATGTTGAGTCCCCTGCTTCAAGGAGGGATCTAGACGCTTCGAACGATATTAGGCCGCAAAAGAAAGAAGAACTATTGCAGCATTGGAGCACCTCGAAGACTAGAAGACGAAAACACCGACATTTGACAAATGAAACACATTAATACCATTGATCCCCACTGGTGTCAGAAAAAAAAAACACTGAAGGCACGACAAGAGACATGGATACATCATATATTACCCTTACAGTGTTGCTGCAAAACAGCTAATATATTCTCTGAGGCCAACCTGACTCCTATCAGAGGCAACGCTTTAGCGTTGCCTATAGTCAAGGCCATACGGCTCCAATGTTTTATTACTCATTTACTTTTTTTTTCCCAGAGGTAATTCATATGGAAGGGGTCGTCGTATAAACTTCAAAGGGGGCTCATTCGATGGAAATCCCTTTTGACCCTTTTCAAGGGTAAAAAGTGATTAGAAGGCAACTAACCCCCTCTCACGCCCACCTTTCCCCCAAACAGATCCAATCAAAATTGTGAGATAGCCATTTTGTTCAACGTAGTTGAAGTTCTGGAAATTAGGTCTTTGAAGATGACAACCCCCCACAACCCTCAGGGCAAGGGTTGTAAGTTATGCCCTGGGGGCATATAAGGTTTTTATAGAAAGCATTGTTGTAGAAACTTCAAAAAGGGCTGACTTGATTGGAAATTTAAATGGCTAGTGCTCTTTTTGATAGTCAAAAATGAATGGAAGACAACTAACACGCCTTTCACGCCCACCTTTTTCCCAAACACATCCAATAAAAATTTTGAGATAGGCATTTTGTTAAACGTAGTTGAAAGTTCTGGAAATTATATCTTTGAGCAGGACACTCCTCCCACAATCTCCAGGGCAAGGGGTGTTAGCTATGCCCTGGGGGTATATATGGTTCTTATGGAAGGAATGCTCGTATAAACTTCAGAGAGGGTTCATTAGATTGGAAATTGAAAGTTCTTGTTCACTTTTTAAGGCGTCAAAAGATATGAGAGGGTAACCAGCCCCCCCCACGCCTTTTCCCCAAATGCATCCAATAAAAGTTTTGAGATAGCTATTTTGTTAAAATAGTTCAAATATCATTTACGAAAACTCCGGTGTCGACACAACCTCCCCGAGCCCGGGGGGCAGGCGTTGTAAGTTATGCTCTGGGGGCATATATGATTCTTATGGAAGGGATGCTCGTATAAATTTCAAAGAGGGCTCATTTGATTGGAAATTGAAAGTTCTAGTTCACTTTTTAAGAGTCAAAAGAGATAGGAGGGCAGTCAGTCCCCCCTCCACGCCTTTTTTTCCTCAGACCCATCCGATAAGAACTTTGAGATAGCCATTTTTTTAAAAATAGTTCTAAAACCATATAACGAAAACTCCGGGGTCAACACAGCCCCCAAGGGAACGAGGGCAGGCGTTGTAAGTTATGCCCTGGGGGAATACACTTACACTTACTTACTCCATGGCGAGCATGGAAGGGATGCTCGTAAAAACTTCAGAGAGGGCTCATTTGATTTGAAATTGAAAGTTATAGTTCAGTTTTTGAGTCAAAAGAGATTGGAGGGCATCTAGCCCTCCCACTCCACGCCTTTTATCCTCAAATCCATCCGATAAGAACTTTGAGATAGCCATTTTTTAAAATAGTTCAAAGACCATATAAAGAAAACTCCAGGGTCGACACAGCCCCCCAAAGCCCGAGGGCAGGCGTTGTAAGTTATGCCCTGGGGGAATATATAGTTCTTATGGAAGGGATGCTCGTATAAACTTCAGATACGGCTCATTTGATTGGAAATTGAAAGTTCTAGTTCAGTTCTTGAGAGTCTAGAGGGATCGGAGGGGAACTAGCTCCCACCCCACGCCCCTTTTCCCCAAATGCATCCGATAAAAATTTTGAGATAGCCATTAAGTTAAAATTTTTTCAAAAGTCAGATAACAAAAACTCAGGTATCGACACAAACCCCCAGGGCCCAGAGCAGGCGTTGTAAGTTATGCCCTGGGGCATATATGGCTCTTATGAAAGGGATGCTCGTATAAAATTCAGAGAGGGCTCAGTTGATTGGAAATTGAAAGTTCGAGTTTACTTTTTAATAGTCAAAAGAGACCTGAGGACAACTAGCCCACCCCCCAAGCCTTCTTTTTCCAAACCCATCTGATGAAAATTTTGAGATAGACATTTTGTTAAAAATTGTTCAAAGGTCGGATAAGAAAAAATCCGGTGTCAATACAACCCCCCAGGGCCCAGGGGAAGGCGTTCTAAGTTATGCCCTAAAGGCATATGCCCCCCGCGCCCTTTTTCCCCCAAAGCCATCCGCTAAAAATTTTGAGATAGCCAGTTTTTTGAAAATTGTTCAAAAATTAGGTAACAAAAACTAGGTTGACGGTACAACCCCCCAGGAACCGGAGGGTAGGTGTGGTAAGTTTTGTCCTGGGGGGGTATATGGTTCTTATGAAGGGATGCTGGTATAAACTTCAGAGAGGGCTCATTTGATTGGAAATTCAAATTTCTATTTCAATTTTTAAGAGTCAAAAGATATCCGAGAGCAACTAGCCCCCCACCCACTCTTTTTTTCCTCGAGCCCATCCGATAAAAAATTCAAACTAGCCATTTCATTAAAAATAGTTTAAAGGTCAGATAAGAAGAACTCCTGTGTCGACGCGACCTCCCAGGGCCCGGAGGCAGGCGTTATGAGTAATACTCTGGGGGCATATATAGTTCTTATGGAAAGGATGCTCGCATAAACTTCGAAGAGGGCAAATTTGATTGGAAATTGAAAGTTCTTGTTCACTTTTTAAGAGTCAAAAGAAATCGGAAGGCAACTAGCCCCCCCCTCCACATTCTAAATGCATCAAACAAAAATCTTGAGACACACATTTTGTTAAAAATAGTCCAAAGTTCAGATTAACAAAAACTCCGGTGTCGACACGCCCCCCCAGGGCCCTGGAGCAAATACGTTTTGTTACTAGAATACGTTTCAGATCGCTCAAATAGCAGCCTGGACGTCGTCCAAGTATAGCTTGATTTGTGAATTTCTCGTAGTTTTTCTGCTGTGAGGGAGCGTATAATCGAAAATTTGACTGTCCTAGTTTTCATTAGTGCACTAACGATGGCATTAAAGTACGCAAAAGCTGACTTATACGAACTGAATTCATCTCGTCTGGCAGTGGCGCCATCTATATTCGTTAACTTACGGCTCTCTCGACTGTTGAAAAAGCCGCCAGATGCCACTACAAGTCAACAGCGATCCAACCGTAGCCACAGAGGGAAAAGAGCAGGCCAGAGAAATAAAAATTGTGCTATCCCTGTTCTTGTTTCTAACACGAGAGCGAGGTCTCTCAGAACGACAAGGGAACGTATTCTGACAGTAGTTAAATGCATCCTTCCTAGTAAAATCCCTCCTACGCTCCGTCCGTGGTATGATGACGCAGTATCGTCGCTGTCAAGTACCCCACCTCCCCTATCACCTGAGTTTTTCTTTGGGAAGTACAGACTGCCCAATATTCTAGTAGTAATGCCCGATCACTAAACAACAAAACCGACGAACTTGAAGTAGTTCTCAAACAGACGAGTTCCCTCCTTGCTGTGATCACATAATGTTGGGATATTAACGATGAAACCGGGCAAATCAAAGGGTACAAGTGTTTATTTTAATACGAGATGCGACCGAGGGATTAACCGACGAAGCGGCGGGGTCGGCCTGCACTTTCGGGATGACTTACCTTGTAAATTACTTAGTCAGCCCAGTGGCTCATGCCATGAAGTAATATGGGTCGAATGCAAGCCAAAGCGCCTATCAAAGCGATATTCGTGCTTGGCTGAAGTCGTAGTTTACTACCCCGAGAGTGCAAAGAACAGGAAAGAACTGATCCAGTATATCCAAAACTGTACTGATGACCTACGCTGCAAACACGCAGCGCCTGCTTTTTGTAATCGCTGGCGATTTCAATAAGACTAATATGGCATGGGTCTCCAGCATGCTTGACCTCAAGCCAGTTGTCTCAATCACAACGCACGTCAGTGGTAGTATATTAGACCTTCTTTTCACAAACATTCCCGATTATTACGAATTACCCTGCTCTCTCGGTCCGTTGCATAACTCTGATCGTAACACACTTCTTTGGAAGGCCAAAGTTGGCCTTCCAGCACCACGTAAAGTAAAAATTCCAACTCGACCTATGAATAAGGAGGCAATTCGTTCCTTCAGACAGTGCATTGGGACGTTTGACTTTGATGAGATTTGCTCTTTGACTGATATCGACCACAAAGTTGATACTTTCAACTCTTTGATGTTATTTAAATATCATGAACATTTCCCTGAGAAAAAAAAATAACTGTTAGTGACACTGACAGACCTTGGGTAACACCAGATCTCATGATGCTTATCTTAACTCGCTGGCAGTTACATCGCAGTGGTGAAATTGTTTAAGCAAACAAACTTCGTAACTGCATTGTTAAACTGTTACGAGCAGCGCAGAAACCGTACGTTCATGACAAGTCCCGCCTCTCCTTCAAGGCGAGCCCCGCAAGTGGCACTCTGAAGTCAAGTGTCTTACCGGTAAACGTACCACTAGTGACGTTAAGATACAGAAAGATGACAGAACGCTGATAAAATCAGCTGAAGTGAACGCCTTTTTCACTTCAACCTATACTACTCACCCTTCCTTCACCGAAGCCGAAATCGAAGCCCTCATTGCTGACGTCTCTTAAGATACAATCGTTGAGGTATCCGAGTTCGCGGTGTATAAAGAACTTCAAAAGTTGAAAAACAACTGTGCTTCTTATCCAGGAGAATTGCCAGTTAAACTTTTAAGAGAACCAGTTAAAATATTCTAGGTTTCTAGCAAAACAACTCTCGTAAGTGATCAATCAGTCGTTCAAGGATCACAAGTTAACGAGTCTTTGGAAAAAAGCGCACGTGCGCGCCTTGCCCAAAGTCAAAGACCCGAAATCCAGTGATCAGCGTCGTCTGATTTCTATCACACCTAATATAGCTAAAGTGACCGAATCCTTTATTTATAGAGAGCTCCTAGCCCAAGTTCAGCCAGCCCTTGATCCGTTTCAGTACGGCTGCTTGAACGGCAGTAGTACGACGCATTATCTAGTACGTCTCTACCACCTGATTACCGAGTGTTTGGACAAAGGCAGTAGCCCCGTTGACTTGCTTTTAGTCGACTATCGTAAGGCATTTGACTTGATCCGCCATTATACATCAGCAAATAACCTCGGGCGCTAGGAAGCATATTTTGCTCTTAGTTGTTGACTTTCTGCGTAACCGCTACCAATGTGTCTATGCCTTCTTCCCATGTGACTTAAACTCTGAGCGGGCTGAACTGATGAGTGGCGCTTCGCAAGGCACTAAGCTGGCAGCTCTTTTGTTTCTAGCGGTAATTAACTACATTATCCACGAGTTTGAAAAAAAATTTCAAATACGTGGACAATATCTCCTACTTCTGAAATATCTTGCTGAAAAGTCAGACGTGTATCCCCAGTTCAGCAGTGAGATCAGTAAATCCTTTCTCGAGCAGTGTATCGTTGATGACTTCCAGTTTAATGTGAATAAAACTAAAGTCAGGAGGTTTAATCCGCTTAAGCGTGACCTCTCATGCCCGGATCCGTGGTACCCTACCGCCTCAACCTCAGTAATTCTTGGGGGTACTTTCAGTGTCAACTGTTCATTTAGTGCGCACATAGCCGGTCTAGTGAAAAAAAGTAGTTGCACACAATGGTTACTAATTACCTTGCGCCGACTGGGTTGCTCACAGTCAGCTGAAGACGGTTTATGTCACACATGTGCGCCCTATCCTAGAATATGAATGTCCTCTGTGTGGGGCCCTCAGGCTCATAGTATTGACCACCTAAGTGAAGATCTGGAGGCCATTCAAAAACGGGCAGTGAAAGTGATACTAGGCCTGAAATACAACTCTTATGAGGCCACCCTTAGTACCTTGCGACTGCCCACGTTGTGTGATAGGCGCTTGCAGTTGATGTACAATTTTGGGAAGTCCCTTCTTTCGCCCCAGAAACACCGTTCGTTGCTTCCCCCACCCGTCCTTATCACCGCCAACACCCCCCATAAAAACCAACTAGTGCCGCCAAAGTGTCGAACACCCCGTCACAGCAATTCATTCGTTCCTTTTTTTTGTCAGTTATTTAAACCACCAATGATCAGTTTTATGCGATGTACTAGACAGCGCCACTTAGTCACGGCTTCGGCCACGGGTACGATAGTTGTTTATAAAATAAATGAGTCTATGAGTCTATGGAGTGGGCGTTGTAAGTTATGCCCTGGGTGCACATATGGTTGTTATGGAAGAGATGCTCGTATAAACTTCACAGAGGGCTCATTTGATTGGAAATTGAAAGTTGTAATTCACTTTTTAAGGCTCAAAAGTGATCGGAGGGCAGCTAGCCACCCCCACATTCCATTTATTTTTTTGCTAGAGGCACTTCATATAGAACGGGTCGTCGTATAAACTTCAAAGGGGGCTCATTCGATTGGAAATCGAGTTCTAGTGCCCTGTTTAAGAGTCAAAAGTGATCGGAGGGCAACTAGTCCCCCCCCCAAGCCCTTTTCCCCAAATGCTGCTGATAATAAAATTGAGATAGCCATTTCGTTGAAAATAGTTCAAAGGTAAGTAAAGAAAAACTCCTGTGTCGATGCAACCCCCCAGGGCCCGGGGCAGGCGTTGTAAGTGATGCTCTGGGGGCATATATGGTTTTATGGAAGTAATGCTCGTATAAACTTCGGAGAGGGCTCATTTGATTGGAAATTGGAGGTTCTAGTTCACTTTTAAATAGTCAAAAGATATTGGAGGGCAACGGGCCCCCTCCCCTCTCTACGTCCTATTTTCCTCAAGGCCATCCGATAAAAACTTTGAGAGCCATTTTTTTCAAAATGGTTCAAAGATCATATAACGAAAACTCCCGAGGTCGATAGAATCCTTCATGGCCCGCGGTAGGCGTTGTAAGTTATGCCTGGGAGGCATATACGGCTGATGTGGAAGGGATGCTCGTATAAACTTCATACAGGGCTCATTTGATTGGAAATTGAAAGTTCTAGTTCAGTTTTTAAGAGTCAAGAGATCAGAGGGCAATTATCCCCCCAATGCCCCTTTTCCCCCAAATGTATCTGATAAAAAAAACTCAGGTGTCGACACAACCACCCAGGGCCCGGGGGCAGGCGTTGCAAGTTATGCCCTGGAGGCATTGATGGTTATTATGGAAGGGATGCTCGTATAAACTTCAGAGAGGGCTGATTTGAATGGAAATTAAAAGTTCTAGTTCAATTTTTAAGAGTCAAAAGAAATCGGAGGACCCCTAGCCCCCACACCGCCCTTTTTTCCCCCAAACCCATCCGATACAAATTTTGAGAAAGCCTTTTTTTCAATAATTCAAAGGTCAGATAACCAAAACTCCGGTGTTGACCCAACCCCCATGGGTCCGGGGGGCACACATTGTAAGCTATGTGCTGGGGCCGTATATGGTTCTTATAACGAACAAAAATTAATTAAAAAAAACTTTCCGAAAAATAAGTTTTTAAAAGAAAAGTAAAGGCCATTTTAAACTTAAGCTCAGCAGATACAAATACCTGTTAAGATTCAAACTCAAAACGACCAGAATTACTATTAAAGAATAAATGAAACCCAAAACGAACAGAAATTAAATAAACAATCATAGGAAAAAACATACAACAAGTAAAAATATAAATGAATAAATAGATCTTAAAGCGAATAATGCTTAGATTGAATGTGAAAATCAAGCTTAAAACGAAAAAAAAATATTTTTATATTAGTGTATAAATGAAACTTAAAACAAACAGAAATTAAATAAACAATCAGTGTAAACAAATATATAATAGATATTAATGTAAATGAATAAATAAATCTTAAAACGGGTGAAACTTAAACTGAATATACAAATCAAGCTTGAAACGAACAAAAATCCCTGCAAACAAGAGTTTGGGTATCACCTCCTTCTCGCACTGTAAAAGCCTAAAAACCTACAGCGTCATTGGCGCTTTACTGAAAACTGTTTACGTCTTGAACAGTCTTGGAAAGTATTAACATCCTCAAATTAAATATTTTATGTACAAGTATATTTATTGTTGAAAGCTCAATCAATTAAAAATTTTATTTCACTGCAATTTTATTTTTATTTTCAATGCTGTGAGAACTGCCAAAGAAATATTTGCAAAGTAATTAGTTTCCAGTGAAGCGCCGATGACGCAGTTGGCTATTGGTTTTCATTTACAGTTAAGGAAGGAGGCAGTATCCAAACTCTTGTTTGTAGTGAAACTACATTCGTCTTGAACTACTTTAGAAGGAGCTAATAAATTAAACTGGACATTTGATGTATAAAAATATTAATTGCTGAATTCTCATCAGTTCAAAATTTTAATTTGATTTTAAGGTTTATTTTCAGTAGTTAGCACAAAAGATAATATTTTACTTAAAATTGGTTTTTAGTAAAGCACCAATGACGCAGCAAGTCATAAACCCTTACAGTGAGAGAACGAGGCGATACTGTTCGTTTCAAGCTTGATTTGCATATTCAATTTGATTTAAGATCTATTTATTCATTTATATTATTACTTATTGTATGTTTTTTTGCTAATGATTGTTTATTTAATTTCTGTTCGTTTTGGGTTTCATTTATTCTTTAATAGTAATTCCTGGTCGTTTTGAGTTTGAATTTTAACAGGAATTTGTATATGCTGAGCTTAAGTTTAAAATGGCCTTTACTTTTCTTTGAAAAACTTATTGTTCGGAAAGTTTTTTAATTAATACATAATAATAGTAGATGATAATAAGCTTACCTAAGCTATGGATGTCAATCTCTTGTCTTGGGAAAGAAATTTGAATTTGAACAATTTTAGTGACTAAACTGAAAACTACGTTTTAAAATTTGGTCAATTTCGATAGAGTCACGCGAGTCATTCAATTTCGACAAAAGCAAAATTGTGACATTAAAAATGTGACATTAAAAAATAGAAAAATAGATGACACGCACAGGTTCCGTCGAAACTATCATTTAAACAAAATCAAGACCTGACATCCATAGCTTAGGTAAGCTTATTACCATCTACCATTATTATCTACAAATTAGCGCTGCTGAACTCAGCCATTTCTAATTGCGGAAAGCAACAAGGTCAAATAAAAATAGCAGCATATGCCCCTCCTCCACCCCAATCCAAAGCTTCGCTCTATTCCCCCTCCCACGAAATTAAACAATCCTCTAAATCCTTGTTTACGACCATTCCGCAGCCCATTAAGGGAAGACCTGCTTTCCGCTTAGCCCCAGAAGGATGGCAAATAACTTGCAGACGATTGCAACAAGCTGCAGGTCTTTTTTCGCGAGCTGGAAAGCGAAACTGCCTCAGCTTTCCATTGTCTATTTCCATCACTTGCGACAAGCAAAAAGCTGCCAGCGGGTCTCTACAGTCAAAGCTGACATGCAGCCTCTTAGATTACTCTGGAAATGTAGGGAACGTTGAGACCCCAGCAGACAAAGATCTCAGCCTCCCTTTCCATAAAGCATTCACTGCAAAATAATAGTTTCGAGGCGAACGACATTTGAGGTTTTCCTCAATACAGTTTCTGTTTAGACTTTCAGATCTACGATATAAGGTTGGGAAGCAGAAATGAAAAAAAAAGTAAGAAAAAAGTTGTGACTTTATAAATTATTATTACCAAAAATTACGATGTAGATAGTGCCCCCCCATATGTCCTGCTTTAACATGTAATAGAAATTGGGACATCAACTTTCTCGCTACACGATAAAAAAAGTTTACCAAAAATTGTTTTTCATCTATAAATATAGATACTTAAATTCACAAAAATGAACATTGACAATAGCAACACTAGGCTTCAATTTTTAAAAAAAAACTTTTAATTGAAATAGAGTTGATTGCATGATTAAAAAACAAAGATTATGCTTAGCTAACAAAGAGGATGCATATGCTCTCTCAGAGTATTAACAACCATTGGTAAGCCAATTAGAGTAGGTCAGACCAAGAACAATTGCCTGGACATATAAAACCCTATATATACAAGTCATGAAACCTTTATCCAACGATTATCGAAAAGGATATCCAGGCCATTCCCTGTTAAAATGGTTAGCTGTCAAATGCAAGAACATTTTAGTAAGAATGATGGATAGGCACGCCAATTAAAAAAAATTTCAGGGGGGAGTGGGAAAAATGTAATTTACGTAATCTAGGGAGGCAGTTTAGCTGTTTTTTTTTATATATGAAAAACAAAAACAAAATTTTTTGAAAATTTACGAGGGGTGGGGTTCTAGGGGGATGGGGAAATTACCCTCCTCCCTTCCTAATTGACACCCCTGTCAACATAATAAAAACGATTTTCTGTTTCCTTATCTAGATCTTTGACAATTGCTTAATAGCTATGCTTTGTTTTAATTTGATTAGTGAAGATAGATTACATTGTGTTTAGATGCAATTAATGAAAAATAGTACAAGGTATTACAAAGATAAAGAAACAACAATCGAAATCCTGAGAAAAAGAAAAACGAAAACCATAACAAAACAAGACAATAACAAAAATACAGCATCTTACTGAACTCGGCTCTTTGTAGATTTCGATTTTTCTTCCAAAGAAGCAGGTTTTATTGCTGGGTTCGCTGGTTTTTCATCACAAACTACATTCAAGTTTGCCAAAATAGCATTAAAATCGTCCTTATGTGCAATCCAGTCATCATTAGACCACTTAAACCCAAGACCTGAAATTGAATAAAAGGGTAAAAATCAACTAATTACCCCTGAAAGTTAAGGCCTAAAAAAATGGGTAAAAATCGACAATTGGGTAAAAACCAACAACAAACGCATTAAAGTCAATGCCTAAAAAAGGATAAATGTGTAAAAAATAGATCCCTAAAGTCAAGGCCTTTAAAAAAATACAAAGGTAAAAATCAATAAAAGAGTAGAAATTATTGGTTCAAAAAAAAAAAAAAATGTAAGTTAATTTATTTCAGATAGTTCCTTGAAGACCAAGAAAATGACAGAAAGATCAGCATTTTACAGGCTTCCTTTTCAACAGAAAAGATGCAGGAATTACTATGGTAACAGCCTTAATTTGGGCGAAAGGGAACGGAAGGATATTTTTAATAGTACAGCGATAGTACGGATTAGAAAATTCGAATCATTGGTTTTCAATATATTTTCATCTATTTTCTCTTACATTCTCTTCAGGGAGGAAGAGTGTCAAAGTTCTTAATTGGGATTTACATCTCGTCCTTTATAAATGGTCGTCCCCAACTACTTTTAATCGGAGAGGGCTTGCCAGCCTCATAAATTTCTAATCAAATTACAAAGGTACACTCAGAGCTGCATTGTATCTTATTTTGTAAAATGGTAAGCTGGGATCAAAATTCTAAAGAAAGAACTATGTAAATCGTCAAGCGGTCGTCTTCACAACTAAACTGATGTAATAGCAAACAAGGTATGTTACCCAACAAAAATATTAATTTTTATTTAATAAATGAAAAAAAAAACGAAAAAAATTAGCAAAAAGAGAAAAAACAAAAACGAAAAGAAAAATTGAAGCTTCAGTGCAAGCCACAGTTTATAGAATGAGCAGTATGATCATACCCTATCTCACCCATTATAAAAACCCAGACCAAGGTGCGAGTGCTCCAGAAAACGTTTTTGCAGATATAAAAATAAGCGGCATTAGATCTTTTCACGGGTAGACAAGACATATTTCTCTTGGACACGAAACAAGTTGAAACCCGATATTACGGATACTACACATAGTAACCATTTCTCATTCATAAACAGAAATGGACTAACCCTCTCATGTTGAAAGCAGTGGAGGGAGTTTGTTTTTAGTCTCGAGACTAATGACTAGAAATGATATACGATAAACTTACTGGGTAATTCTATAAACTGTGATGCAAGCTGAACAAAAATTAACTGAAATATAGTTTCAATGGAATTTTTTTTTAGAGGCAGTATTATGATTACATCTTTCATTTATATTTTTGTCTTTTCTGTATATATAATATTTGTGCAGAGAAAGTTACAATGATATTTCTTTCATTTTGTATTTATTATAATTATTTTATTTATTTCAGAGAGGATGGGTTACAATTACAAAAATGATTAAATGGTGGTACAGAATAGCCACAATACAAAGGGCTTCTTGTGAAGAGAGGGGCTCATCAAGATGATCATCAGAGATGAGCCCACATCATCTTGATGAGCCCCTTAATACAGGAAAAGCAGGTTTAGCTCTTTATGGGTTTGTTTTTAATAGTATCGACCTGAAGCATGGCCTCTTTGGCTGCTAATTAGCAAGGTAGTGTAAGTGACATCAACTAGTTTTGATTCTTGCAGTAATGTCATCACTGAGAGGATAGGAGGTGAAAAAAAAAATATTAATAAAAAAAACTGTCATTCAAACACATGTTTGTCACAAACTGGCTTTAAATACAAGACTTTAAGCTTGTGCATGCCCAACATTAAGTAGAAAAACACTTCAAGGTATTCCTGTTTCCAAATTCTTTATATAACATACTATACACATTCTAAAATTTGCATCATGCATTTTTTTTTCATAGAAAATTGTTTTACTTAGCAAAAAAAATGTTAATACTGAACAGAATCAGTTTTTGGAAATTCCACAACCAATAGCCTAAATATGAAATCTGGCAGAATTTGGAAGGTGCCTTAAACTCCTACGAGTAAGAGTAGATTCAAATATGTCCTTTTGGGGAAATTTCTTTCCCAGTACATTACTTCTTCAGGCAACAAGATAAAGATTGATAAGCCTAAGTTCTGCAAAATCAGTTATTGAAAACGTCCAATAGTTGTATACAATCATACCCGAAGAATAATAAGAAACGGTTTAAATGAAATTGGAATCTCATGGGACGGGGTAAAAGTGAAGCTTTGAATAGATTGAGTGGAGGAGGAGCATCCAGAGCTGGGCTGGCCTATGATACAATGATTTTCACCTGGATGGTTGGTGATCACCACATCATTCTTGATGAGCCCAAGTTCTGCAAAATGAGTTATTGAAAAAGGTCCAATAGTTGTATACACCCATACCCGAGGCCATACCCTGGCCTCAGGCAGCTTGGTCTAAGAATTATTAGTAGTAACAAAGTTATCACTTGCTCACTTTATATAACCTAGAATACAATGTAGAAACATAAACAACGCCCATACTGTCACTCTTGATAGGCACAGTACTGCAAAATGAGTTATTGAAAAGCGCTCAATAGTTCTAAGGATAACACTGACAGTGTTTTCCTCCCTATTTCTTATCCCCAAGAGATTCTCAAGTAAGTTGATTTTTTTTTGTATTACAAAGTAGAGGGACCACAGTTTGCTGTGGGCGCCTCTCTTGCGCCCACAGCAAACTGATCATCATTTATTAACCATTATCATTTATAACCGATATCATTTTTTATCAAAATTATTTTTAACTTTATTAATTAATTAATAAATTATTTTTCAATTTATCATATGAACTATTTAATTATTTTATTAATCTTTAAATTATTTCTTATTCTTTAATTTATTTTTATTTTATTAATTAATTAATACTGTTTTAATTGTTTTCATTTATTAACTGCTCCTTCCACTTTATTTTAATAAAAATAAAAATTCAAAAATAACTTATTGATTATAACTGTTAGATTATTAAACTAATATTTTTGTGCCCCTCAAATTTCTGTGCCTGGGGCAAGTGCCCCCTCCCTAAAACCGCCACTGCCACTACTGTACAGGTAGGCAACTAGACAGACAAATTACCTTTACTATCTTGTTTATACATGACCCTAATTGGGTCCAAGCCACCTTGCTGATCCTTACCAAGTCCTTTGCCCTTTGTCCATCCCATTCGTTCCATTAGTTTCTGGCCAAACTTTTTCTCATCTATAAAATTTGTTTAACATTATTAGAAATTAACCAAACAGGTGATAAAAAGAAATGTAAGTGGCACTATTATCACATCTAATGTTGAAATCTAATTGAAGGGGCCAAAAAGGAATAGTTAGTCACAAATGGTAGAATTAATTTTAACTTACTTATGCCCCCTTACCCCTGGGAAATTCTCCCTTGGTCTCTTCCCAAGTAAATACTGAAATGGTATCTCTGAAATCAAATATAAAACAATGAATCATGCAGCAAAAAAAATACTAGTAAATCACATATTTATGCAAACACAACAAAAACACATCCAACCTTTAAAGGAATGGTAAAGAAAAAATTTCCACAGGTTGGATAGATCTATACACACTCTTTTCTCTCCTGGGGGAATGTTCCCTTATCTCCTCCCTGTGCATAGATATGCTTACAAGTTACAACCCCTATCAGTTTAGTTAATATGTACAATACTCAGTACTATGTTGGGATAGCAGAAAAACAGAAATTGTTTATTATAATAGGAAGAATGTTCTACTTCTACAATGGATGTTCACAAGCCCTGATGTTGCTGATGATTTGGCTTAAAATGGGGGTCAGCAGTATGACTCTGTAAGCTCATCCAGAATTGATCCAGCTCTACATGGGTACCTGGAGAAATCTACGGTGAAAACACAGGAAGTGTCATATAATTTGCCCTCAACTACCCATTACACTTTCAGCTGAAGACAGGGAATAAAGAGATTACTACTTGAACTGCACAGATTGGTCAGAACTTAGGTCTAAGTTTACATGAAACCATACACATACACATGAAACCATACAAACCATACCAGGGCATAGAAGAAGAGGCAAAGGATTTAACAACAAAAACGAGGAGTAAACTACTATATTTTATTACTCCTTCAGATATCTAACTCAGTATTCATATCTATGATTGCACAAAATGAAAGACAGTCAAGAATTAAAAAGAAAAAAATATTATAATTTAATTTTGATGAATTTCCATTAGGCTTACTTCTATCCTACACACATTTTCAAAGCAACACACAGCAAAATGGCTGTTGTTTAAACTTTGACTTACTTACTTGAGTTTTCTTCCTTTTATTGGAGAGGTGGCTCCACCCAGGAAATTTGCAGAAATAGAAAATTTTGTAGTTAGGAAATTATAGTGCAAGAACTTGACTATTTTTATATATTCTTTGTTCTCTTCCCTTGTCCACTCTTTTCCTTCTATCCCTAATGAACAACATTTTCTCAAAATAATTTACATTTCACAAACTTTACACTACCATTTCATGATACACTGCTTCTAAAAATGTAGTTTTAAGATAAAAAACTTAACATTTTTCATACACAAGGGCTGGGGTCTCCAAACGTTTCTGCTGGAGGGCTGCATTACCTGTCAAAGAGCAGTAAAGAGCAGTTTGGGGACTCACTACACACTAGAAGTCCAAATGAGAAAGAATTAAAATATAGATTTTGTTTTTAATTATATCTCATATTATTACATTTATAACATTAACATTATTTAATATTATGTAATAATATATTGATACACTGCACATGAACATCTGTAATAGTGAGAATTTAGAAATTGTTTCCTGAATGCCAAAATAGTAGATAGTAGATCCTTGTTGAGATTTGATTTGAAGCTATCAATTTTTGCAGATCCCACCGCCCTCTTGCTTAGGCTGTTCCACAGACCTACAATTCGATTGTAGAATTTTTTTTTCTTTTTCTTGTCTTGGCACACTTGCAGAACAGCTTTGTTGAATGACCTCTGGTACTTGATAACTGAGCAGGTTCAAACATATCTTTGTCATCAGACTTGAGCAACTTATAGGTCATTATCATAGCATCTCTGTGTTGACAGTATGTAAGAGTTAGTAACTTCAGGTTTTGCAGTTGACATCCATACTCTTTATCTTTGAGACCCTTTATGCATTTTGTCGCCTGTCTTTCAACAGATTCGAAAGCCATCTAATCTGTTTTATTAATTGGCGTGGCGGCGCATATTCCATACTCCAATCTAGGCTTCACCAGGATTTTATAGAGTTTAGTCACTATTGCTGGAGATCTACTAGTGATTGTTAGCTTAATGACACCAAGAGTCTGGTTAGCCCCTGCTACTGCAGCATGGGTGTGGCAGTTGAATTTGAGGTCTTCATCCACAACAACCCCAAATCCCTTTCTGAGGTACTCTCAGAAATCAGGTGTCTCTGACTGGAATTTGATAACATTGAATATTGCCATCATAGGTTATGTCTTCCAAAATGGAGAACCTTGCACATTTCAACATTAAACTCGAGTCTCAATATATTGGCCCATTCACAAAAGCAATGTAGGTCTGACATTATTGAGGCTACACCCTGCTGTGTGTCAACAGGAACAATAATTTTCAAGCCATCAGCAAATAGCACATCCCCACATCATCTCTGATGATCCTGCATGCAAATGACGAGGAGAATTCAGCTGTTGCTTCAGTCATGAAGACCTTGCAATGCCAAAAATGCGTCAAGTTGTTGACCTGTAATTATTCCAAAAATGATACAAATTTAGACCTGAAGGTCTTTAGGTATAGTGTATAGATTAGAAACTAGAATTTTCTCTCCTTGTAGTTTTAGGTTCTGAAATTTTAAGTGAACAGTAATGTCTTAAGTGAACAGTGAAATTTTAAGTGAACAGTGAACAGTAAGCAGAGGCCAATTTCAGTGCCCAATATTCATATGGCAGTAATGACTGTAACTTTCCTTTACTTTCCAGGAAGTCATTTATTTCCTTTCTTAATTCAAACACTCAACTCAGAATTTTCTCTCAACTTAGCAAACCTTACTGCTGTATAATATGGTAGATCTTGCAATTCTGTGTCTGCATTTTCAGCATTTTTCTGAACTGTCAATGGTTGAACCTATTTGACCTTATTAAATTCACCGCAGGATTTAATACCACTCCTAATTTCAATATATTTAACACACTAAGCTTGCTGGTGAATAATACAATGCAGGAACATAGGTTGTGGAATTTGTTTCCTCACTTGTCCAACCAAGACTTTCTTTATGCCACTCATATTCTTTCCTCCCTTAACAGTCATCGAACTGAAGTTAGTCAAGACCATATACAGTCAGTCCAGACTGACCGTATTTCAAACAGTAGGCTGTACAAAAAGTGTAGTTCAGTTCCTTTTTTTAGGGCTTTAATGAGAGAAATGTTGAGATGGCTAGTGCACATTCTGCAGATGAAGGATGACAGATTGCCAAAGACTGCCCTTCCTGGCCAACCGTCTAGGGCTACATGAAAAGCAGGTTGTCCTTATTTGGGGTTAAAGGATGTCATAAAGAAAGATTTAAAGGAAATGGGAACTTCCTGGGAAGTTGTAAAGAGGGAGGCTTTGAATAGATTGGGATGGAGGAGGAGTGCTGTGTTGGCCTCAGGCAGCTTGGTGCTGTGTTGGTTTTAGTAGTAGCAGTAGTAAGTTATAATCAGCAAATATTTTTTCACTTCATTATATATCCTCTCCAGTAGCCATCCATGCTGTATGGGGAAGCCAACTCTAACAATAGATGGCACTATATAACTTCATTGACTTTAAAAAGTCAATGAAATGTTAAAATTTAATTTTTTCCAGCAATTGAAAGGTCTCCATGGGCTAGATGAAAGGCTGTATCTGGTGCTCCTGTGGCCTGTATCTGGCATATAGGCCGTATTTTGTAGACCCCTACAATAGGGAAACCAAAATAAAACAATCATGCAATCCTCTAAAAGTATTACCTTAATTATCATAGTCAGAGTCACAGTCATAGTCAGAACGTCCGAAAAAAATTTGTACATTCTTTAGACAGTTTGCATCACATCCTACCTTTGCTGCCTTCGAATCATTGGTTAACGCTAAATTAACCAAGAAAATGCAAAGGAAAATCTGACTGCCTTTTGGCAATCCTCACAACCAAAGCTTACTTCTCTTTAGCTTTAAGTCCGGTATTAGATGAACGAGTATTACGATCATGGTTGCAGCAGCAGCTACGACCTAGTAAAGAGCGAGCCACAGCCCATAGTAACCAAAAGTTTAAAAAACGCGTTCTGAAAAAAAATGCCTAGAGAAAAAAATTACAGTCTGACACTGAACCAGGAATGGTGGCTATTATTTTGCTTCGTCTTAAAAGTAAAAGTTTATTACAAAAGAAATTTTCAGTAATTTCAAAAAAAGCCTCAAGCCCCTCGAAAATGGCGTCAGATCAAAATATAAAGTATATCATTGGAATCAGCACAGTCGAAAAACTAATACAGAGGAATTACAGTCCCCCTCCTTGAACAACAAGGAAAATCACTTTTTTGCATTAGTAGCACTGATCTGTCTCCCTTTTCTTCAACAGGCCTAGCGGGCTCCCAGAACATCATAGAGAGATGCTTAATGGCTCATTAAAAAGCTATTTCTCATATCTACATGCTTTTTTATAAATTCGGCTACCTGCAAGTGCCATATGGCACTAAAATGGCACTTTTTGTGCCCTTTCTCAAGGGGTGGAACTAGCAGGCTACCAGAACATCACAGACAGATCTTTTATAGCTGATACAATAGATATTGCTCATATCTACGTCCTTCACGTAAATTCCACCATCAGTAAGTTCCAAATGGCATTAAAAACGGCACTGTTGGTGCCGTGTCTCAAGTGGTAAAGCTCGGGCTATTGGGCTAGCAGAACTTATAAGATTGATGTTGAATAACTCATTTGAAAGCTATTGCTCATAGATATGTGCTTTTTTTTATATCAATTTTACCATTCTTAAGTGCAATATAGCACTGAAAACAACACTTTTGGTGCCACTTCTTAAGTGGAAAAGCTCTAAAGTACAAAACACGTATTATTGTAATAGTTATGTTCCAGAACCCTTAACTGGAAGTATTAAAAAACCCCTCCCGTACACTCCCTCTTACAGCCCCCTTAGTAATTTTCATAAATTGACTGCTCATCAGTAAGTTAATGAAACATTAGCAGGGTATCACACCATCTTATATAGATGTTTAATGGCTCAATTAAAAGCAATTGCTTGTTTTTACTAGGTTAAAAAAAAAATTCTACCATCTATTAGACTTCAATGTTAACTAGATTCTGGGGAAAATTTGCAATGAACTCTTTGTCATGGTCAAAGCATTAGCTGCAACCTAGTAAGGAGGAAACCACAGCTTATAATAACTAGAAGTTAAAAAATGTTAAAACGGTCTTTTTTCCTTCTTCTTTTTTTTCCAGGCCTAACGGGTTACTAGAACATCATAGAGAGATGCTTAAGAGCTCATTCAAAAGCTATTTCTCATATGTACTTGGTTTATATAAATTCCGCCGTCTGCAAGTGCCATGTGGCACGAAAAAAGGCACTTTTTATGTCGATTCTTGAAGGTTGGGGCTAGCGGGCTACCAGAACATCTTGGATAGATTTTTGATAGCTGATATAAAAAATATTACTCATGTCTACATTCTTCCTTTAAATTCCACCATCTGCAAGTTTCAAATTTCAAAGTAGGGCTCAAAACCCCTATGCCTTCCTAAGGCCAGAATATAATTTGCACTTTACTGAAAACAAATACAAATGAATGTGCATTGTCAGTTTAATATAAATATACTGATATTTAGTAATCAAAATGTTAATCTTATTTGATTTATTAAAGTCATAAAAGCAAAAAAAATTACAATAATTAACCGAGTGAAATCTCAAAACGAGCAGAAATTAACATAAGTTGGGCGCAGAACCCCTTTGCTTTCCCAAGGCCAGAACAAAATTTGCACTTTAAAGAAAAAAATATAAATGTTTTTACTTTTATAACTTTAATAAATCAAATAATATTAACACTTTGATTACTAAATTTCAGTATATGTATATTAAATGACAATGCACATTCATTTGTATTTTTTCAGTAAAGTGCAAATTTTGTTTTGGCCTTGGGAAGGCAAAGGGGTTTTGCACCCAACTTATGTTAATTTCTGCTCGTTTTGAGTTTGACTCGGTTAATTATTATAGTTTCTGTTTGTTTTTGGTTTCATTTATTTATCAATGCTGATTTGTGGTAGTTTCACGCTTGGTAGATTATTTGATTTTAGTTTTGCTCATTTTTTGTTTGATATACTTCTTTAATTTTCTTTGAAAAACGTACTCTACGGAAAGCGTTTTTTTTAATTAATTTCTATTCGTTTTATACTGACATAGTCTTTTCTACGAAAAAGAAAATAATACTTTAAATCTTTTCGTTTTTAAAGACTTTATAGTTTGGCCTGCTAATTGTATGCTGGAGAAAAATTTTCAGCAAATTTTTAACTACTGTTTAATTTAGTTTCATAACTTCTCTAGTTGACCTGTCATGGAAAACTTGATACCATTCACAAAAAAATCTGTTTACTTTCTTTGATAGCTTGGATACACTTATGCTATTTGGATTTGGTTAAATTTTAAGAGCAGAAGTAGCCCCGAATGTTTGAACATAATACCCTCAGTCGTTCTTGGGATACTGCTGAGATGCTTATTGGGAATTAGCATTATCACAGTGCATCTTGATTTAATCTTAAGTCAACATTTAGTTTTCAAACATATAAAAATTGGATTTTTAAAATTGGAAACCTTATATGCCCCCAGGACATAACTTAAAACCCTTGCACTGAGGGCTCTGAGGGGGTTATCATCCTAAAACACTTAGTTTCAAGAACTTTCAACTACGTTGTACAACATGTCTATCTCAAAATTTTGATTTGATGTGATTGGTGAAGTGGTGGGCGTGAGAGGGGCGTTAGTTGCTATCTAGTCACTTTTAAATATCAAAACAAGCACGAGTCTTTTCATTTTCCAATTGGTTGAGTCCCTTTGGAGTTTCTACAACAACGCTTTCAATAAAACTTTATATGCCCCCAAGGCATAACTTACAACCCCTGCCCTGAGGGCTGTGGGGGGAGGGGTTGTAATCCTTAAAGACTTAATTCCCAAAACTTTTAACTACGTTGAATAAAATGGCTATCTAAGAATTTTGATTGGATGTGTTTTGGGAAAAGGTGGGCGAGACAGGGGGTTTAGTAGCCCTCAAATCACTTTTGACTATTAAAAAGGGTACTAGTCCTTTTAAGTTCAAATCGAATGAGCGCTTTTACAAGTTTCTATAGCGAAGATTTCAATAAAAACCTTATATGCCCCCAGGGCATAGCTTGTTATCCTTGCCTTGAAGGTTGTGGGTGAGTGTCTCCCTAAAAAAAATGTTTTCTATTTCGAAATCAACTACCCTGAACAAAATGGCTATCTAAAAATTTTTATTGGATGTGTTTGGGGGAATGAAGGGTGTGGGTGTGGGGGGGGGGGGCTAGTTGCCCTCCAATCATTTTCGCGTATTAAAAAGGGCACTAGCCCTTTGAATTTCCAATCGAATGAGCTTTTATTGAAGTTTCTACAACAACGCCTTCTTAAAAACCTTATATACCCCCAGGGCATAACTTAAAACCCTTCCCCTGCGGGATATGGGGGAGTGTCCTCCTCAAAAACATATTTTCTTTCTGGAAGTCAACTGCTGAACAAAATGGCTATCTCAAAATTTTGATTGGATGTGTTTGGGGGAATGATGGGCGTGAGGGGGGGGGGGCTAGTTGCACTCAAATCACTTTCGACTATTAAAAAGGGTACTAGTCCTTTGAATTTCCAATTTAATGAGCCTTTTTTGAAGTTTCTACGACGACGCCTTCTATATAAACCTTATATGCCCCCAGAGCATAACTTAAAACCCTTCCCCTGCGGGTTGTGGGGGAGTGTCCTCTTCAAAAACAAATTTTCTATCTGGAAATCAACTACGCTGAACAAAATGGCTATCTCAAAATTTTGATTGGATGTGTTTGGTGGAATGATGGGCATGGGAGCGGGGAAGGGCTAGTTGCCCTCCAATCACTTTCGACTATTAAAAAAGATTCTAGCCTTTCGAGTTTCCAATCGAATGAGCCTGTTTTGAAGTTTCTACGACAACGCCGTCTATGAAACCCTCATATGCTCCCAGGGCATAACTTAAAACCCTTGCCCTTAGGGTTGTGGGGGAGTGTCCTCCTCAAAAACATATTTTCTATCTGGAAATCAAATACGCTGAACGAAATGGCTATCTAAAAATTTTGATTGGATGTGTTTGGGGAATGATGGACGTGGGAAGGGGGCTAGTTGCCCTCCAATCACTTTCGACTTTTAAAAAGGGTACTAGCCCTTTGAATTTCCAATTGAATGAGCCTGTTTTGAAGTTTCTACGACAATGGCTTCTATAAAAACCTTATATGCCCCCAGGGTTGTGGGGGAGTGTCCTCCTCAAAAACATATTTTCTATCTGGAAATCAAGTATGCTGAACGAAATGGCTATCTGAAAATTTTGATTGAATATGTTTGGGGTATTGATGGGCGTTGGGGGGGGGGGGGCTAGTTGCCCTCCAATCACTTTCGACTATTAAAAAGGCTGCTAGCCCTTTGAATTTCGAATTGAATGAGCCTGTTTTGAAGTTTCTACGACAACGCCTTCTATAAAAACCTTTTATGCCCCCAGGGTATAACTTAAAACCCTTGCCCTGAGGGTTGTAGGGAGTGTCCTCCTCGAAAAAATATTTTCGATCTGGAAATCAAGTATGCCGAAAAAAATGGCTATCTTATAATGTTGATTGGATGTGTTTGGGGTAATGATGGGCGTGGGGGAGGGGGGCTAGTTGCCCTCCAATCACTTTCGACTATTGGAAAAGGGTATTAGCCCTTTGAATTTCCAATCGAATGAGCTTTCTTGAAGTTTCTACAACAACACCTTCTATAAAAACCTTATATACCCCCAGGGCATAACTTAAAACCCTTGCCCCAAGGGTTGTAGGGAAGTGTCCTCCTCAAAAACATATTTTCTATCTGGAAATCAACTATGCTGGACAAAATGGCTATCTCAAATTTTGATTGGATGTGTTTGGGGGAATGATGGGCGCGGGGGGGGGGGCTTGTTGCCCTCCAATTACTTTCGACTATTAAAATGGGCACTAGTCCTTTGAATTTCCAACCCTTCGGGACGCCCCTGCTTGCATTTTATAGCTATCACATTCAAGAAGTGAAGTTAGGTTTATAATTATAAAATATACCAAAATATGATGAAAATATTGTACTTATCTCTTAGCCAGCACACATTCAAGAATTTGGATCTAAAAAATCAGGCAATCATTGTTTTAGATTAGCTTCAGCTTAGTGGAAAACTACATTGTAGATATATTTTAGTAAACATTTAGTTGGTACTTTAATTAGGTTACATTTTGCATGCAGCCCTGCTATACCTACCACCACCACCCCTAATGTGCAAATATACAGCCCAATATATATATATACCCTATCCATCTCCCAAGCATCTCAGTTGTTTCAACCCTGTACCTGCAGATCCCAATTATTGAGTGTGTACTGACTAACAGATAGGTACCAAAAATATATTAATTTAGTAGCAAAATTATGGAAACTACAATAGAGAATTATGGAAAGTAGACCACCCAGAATGCATTATATTAAATACCTAAGCACCTCAATATATTAAATATTTAATTAAAATATACCTGCATAGTGCTAAATCTTGCTCAGGTTAAGCTCTTTATCAATAAGTAAACACAGAAAACCACTTTCATTACAGATCAAGAACAAAGTGTGATTGCTATAACATGTAAGTACCAGTTTATTGATATATCTTAGGGAATGACACAGCCTAGGCATAAGAAGTAATTTAGAATGATTTAAAGTAGTTTCCAGAATTTTATAGTGTTTCCTTCTCGAGATACTGATATGCAATGTGGAAAATTCTACATAGGCTGTTTTTTCCTATGAAGGAAAGATGTTAGTTTAGGAAAATGAAACTTTCAGGGATGAATCTACAGACTAAAGTATGTCATGGCAAGGTTTTTAGAAATACTAACGCCTACACATTTGCTCTCTAGAGGGCACTGACCTTTGAAATCTTCTTCTTAGATAATGTACAAGAGAAGTATTTTTGGTTTCACAACTTTGATTAATCTCAATTTATGTGGTTTCAAAGATCTGCAAAAACATCAGTAAAATTCTACTTTGGCTATCTTGGAAAGTGGTTAGGGTAAGAAAATGAAACTTTCAGGGATAGGTCTACAGGCTAAAGTACATCAAAGGAAGGTATTTTGAAGTACCTACCTCGACTCTTTCTCTCTCAAGAGGGTCCTGACCTTTGATGAACTTTAAAAATCTGCGTGTTATAAAAGTGAAACCTTGCAAAATAGATCTTCTGCTAACTCAAGTACAACAAAATTGTTTTCAGCTTCACAACTTTGCTCAATCCCAATTTATAAGGTTATAAAGGTATCATATGCAAAAAAAATTGAAAAAAACCCATTGATATGGCTTAACATTCTACTCAAATAACAGGAATTGCATTTTCAGAACTCAAGCCAGAGAAAAAGAAATTGATAACTAAAAATTAAGGTAAACTGTTGTTTTGTCAAAACTACAATAGATATAGACCTGTCACAGAGGCAAATTTCAGGACCCTCTAGAGGGAGAAAGAGTGGAGATAGTTACTTCAAAATACCTTCCCAGGATATACTTTAGCCTGTAGATCTATCCCAGAAAGTTTCATTTTCCTAACCTAACCCCTTTCCATGATAGCCTAGCCAAATTAGCTAAAGTAGAATTTAGATAAAACCCATCACATGGCTTAAAACTTTACTCGCATAACAGGAATTACATTTTCAGAACTAAAACTTGAGAAAAAGAAACTCAAAACTGAAAATTCAGGTACAATGTTGTTTTGTCTAAATTCCAAGGTAAATTTTTGGTAGTTCATATTATTGACTTACAAATTAAGTGAGCATACTGCTTAATGCCCTTTTTTATGCTCTTTAGGAATATAATAATCATTTTTGTCAGAAATGAATTTTACCCCCACCTCTATGTATACCAATTCAGGGTATATATTTGCATATTAGGAGGGTGGGGGTAAAGTTTAAACTTACCTCTCATTTGCATCAGAAATAAACTTTACCCCCATCCCCCTAATGTGCAAATATATACCCTGAATTGGTATATATAGAGCTGGGGGGTGAAATTCATTTCTGACAAAAATGATTGTTGTATTTGTAAAGAGCATAAAAAAGGCATAGATTAGGCCTAATATATTCATTTTATTTGTAGTCAATAATATGAACTGGCAAAAATTTACTAATTCCAGTAGGTAATATACCAAGGAGCATCCTGAGGGGGTGGGGGTCATGGAGGGGCATGCTATCCCCCCCACTTTTTTGGCATTTGGTAAAATTTTTGCCAAAGGCACAAATTTAGAAAAATTCCTGGTTACTGCAGAAAATTTGGAATAGATCAGGTGGTGATTTGGTAAAATTTAAAAATTCCCCCCCCCCCCCAAATAAAATGAGCCTTGGGACACCCCTGAATATACCTGTCAAGTAGGCACATTTCTAAGACTGGGAATCAGAAGAGGGTTAGCATAGTAGCTTGGCAATACCTTGTGGAGGTAAAATTCTACTTTAGTCACTTTTTGCTATCTTGGAAATGGGTTGGGTTAGGAAAATGAAAATTTCAGGGATGGATCTACATGCTAAGGTATGTCCTAGGCAGGTACTTTCAAGTACCTGATACCACTCCTTCCCCCCTCTATATAATGGTAAATTACTGCACATTACTAGTTGTTTTAACTCACATTTCATCCTATATTACTATCATAATTATAAATCACTGCTTACCTTACACAACTTCAGCTTTTAACCTTGTTCATTAAAATATATTCCAAAATCCTATTTTCATTTAACAGTCATTGCTTTAACTTATTTACTATCTAGCTGAAACTGCTTAGGGAACCCGTTTGTGATGTCACAACTTTGCTTATCATAGCCCCTTTAACAGTAGCATGCAGGTCCCATGGGATAGAAGACAACTCAGTGTTGATAAGCCATTTAAACTTTATTCATTAGGGAAAGGATTTGACAAGAGATAGACCAGTAAAAAAATCCAAATTGTTTTTAGAGGACAAATTATGTTATGAGCAGATGTTTTTATTTTAATAGGTCCATGTGCTCATGAAGCTTTTTAAATATTTCTGAAGCACTAATTGATAGAGTGCTACAAACATCAGAATTGACTTTAGAAGACAAGTGATGTCATGGGAAGGCGTTTTTGAAATCCCCCTCCCCAAAACTCAATAATGTCTAAAATTCTACTTAAGATGATTTTTAAATATTTATAGAACACTAATAGATAGAGTACTAAAAATACCAGAATCGACTTCAGAGGACAAATTATATTAGGGGAAGATGTTTTTTAAATCCCCCTTCCCCCTAAACTCAAAAATTTTCAAAAATTTTATTTTAGAAGTTTTTTTAAATATTTCTAAAGCTCTAAGACATAGAGTGCTACAAACATCAGAATTAACTTTAGAGGACAAATTATGTTATGGGAAGATGTTCTTGAAATCCCCCTTCCCCCCAAACTCAAATTTTCCAAAATTCTACTTTAGAAGCTTTTTTAAATATTTCTAAACTGCAGTTATACCTGACCTGGCTCAATGAATATTGACTGAAGTGACACCCAAGCAAGCCAGTGATTACATAAGGCACATAAAAATTAAGTGATACAAACGCATATGACCAATTGGTCGAACACGTCAAAACCCAAACAACAACAACATGTATTTGCATATATTTAAAACCTTATAAGTTGGGATTGAGCAAAGTTTTGAAGCTGAAATAATTTTGTTGTACTTCATTTAAACAGAAGATCTATTTTGCAAGGTTCCATTGCTATAACTCACAGATTTTTAAAGATCATTCAAAGTTTTTGAAATCCTCCTTACCATTCATCCCATTCCCCCTTCATACTCTAAAATCCGGTTGATAATTTGAAAAGCCTATTTTCCACGGGGGTATTTTTTTTTTTTGGGGGGGGGGGATTTTCTGTGAGGGTATTTCCTGTGGGGGGGGGGGTATTTTCTGCGGGGAGGCATTTCCCAGGGGGTATTTGCCAAGAACCACAAATTGATGGTATGAGTTTTATTAAAATCTTGACTTTTAGGGGTTGTTTCCCCCTTTTACAAAACTCAGACAAATTTTTTAGAAAGGCAAATTATCAACCAGATTTTAGAGCATGATTCCAGTGCAACATGTTGCAACGAAATGGTCAGCTTAGATTAGTATAAGCAGGGGCACTGTAAGCAGGTTTCTGACCACCACCCCTGCCCTCCCCCTCCCCCAGCTATCAAATCCCCTTGCAGCAAACCTTTACACCCTTGAAAGAAAAATTTTACATAAGTTACAGCAATTTTAAAATATTTTAAATGGCATATGTAAAAAAGAAAAGCAAAATGTTTCAACATCATAGGATTAAGCTATTTGAATGTTTTATGTCTTTGTCTAACAAATACCTGTTTGTCTGGTTTATTTGTCTAACAAATACCTGTTTGTCTGGTTTCTTTGTGCAGTCTATAGCAGTGGGTTATTTATAATGCACAAGTACCAAATAATCTATATTTGTTTTGATTATTTTTTTGGAAACCCCTTAACATTTTGAGTTGGGTAACCACATAAAACATTCAAATTTTGTCAAAATTTCAATGGGTAATGGGTATTTCAAAAACATCTTCCCATGACATAATTTGTCCTCTAAAGTTGATTCTGATGTTTGTGGCACTCTATCTCTTAGTACTTTAGAAATATTTAAAAAAGCTTCTAAAGTGGAATTTTGGAAAATTTTGAGTTTGGGGTGAAGGGGGATTTCAAAAAAATTCTAACTTTGGGGGAAGGGGAATTATTGTAGAATTAATTTGGCCTCTAAAGTTGATTCTGATGTTTGTAGTGCGCTATCTATTAGTGCCTTAGAAATATTTAAAAAGCTTCTAGAGTAGAATTTTGAAAATTTTGAGTTTGGGGCAAAGGAAAATTTCAAAAACATCTTTGCATGACATAACTTGTCCTCTAAAGTCAATTCTGATGTTTGTAGCGCTCTATGTCTTAGTGCTTTAGAAATATTTAAAAAGCTTCTAAAGTAGAATTTTGGAATTTTTTGAGTTTGGGGCGAAGGGGGATTTCAAAAACATCGTCCCATGACATAAATTGTCCTCTAAAGTTGATTCTGATGTTTGTAGCGCTCTATGTCTTAGCACTTTAGAAATATTTAAAACAGCTTCTAAAGTAGAATTTTGGAAAATTTTGAGTTTGGGGGGAAGAGGGATTTCAAAAACATCTTCCCATAACATAATCTGTCCTCTAAAGTTGGTGTTTGTAGTGCCCTATGTCTTAGCACTTTAGAAATATTTTAAAAAGCTTCTAAAGTAAAATTTTGAGTTTGGGGGGAAGGGGGATTTCAAAAACATTTTCCCATTACATAATTTGTCCTAGAAAGTCAATTATGATATTTGTAGCACTCTATCTATTAGTGCTTTAAAAATATTTTAAAAGCTTCTAAAGTAGAATTTTTGAAAATTTTGAGTTTGGGGGGGAGGGGGATTTCAAGAACATCTTCCCATAACATAATTTGTCCTCTAAAGTTGATTCTGACGTATGTAGCGGTCTATGTCTTAGCGCTTTAGAAATATTTAAAAAAGCTTCTAAAGTAAAATTTTGAAAATTTTGAGTTTGGGGGGAAGGGGGATTTCAAAAACATCTTCCAATAACATACATAATTTGTCCTCTGAAGTCGATTCTGATATTTGTAGCACTCTATCTAATGGTGCTTTAGAAATATTTAAAAAGCTTCTTAAGTAGAATTTTAGACATTTTTGAGTTTTGGGGAGGGGAGATTTCAAAACATCCTCCCATGACATAACTTGTCTTCTAAAGTTTAATTCTGATGTTTGTAGCTCCCTATCAATTGACTTAACTTAAGTTCCATCCGTCATTGAAGGTCATCTTGGGGCCTCTTTCTTTCTAATAGTGTGGATGTGCCTTTTGTCTGCTTCATGGTCTTCTGCTAAGTGAAGAAGGTCCAAGAGGCAGTGAGGTGCAAAGTTTTCCTTCCACCTTTTTGGGGGACGACCACAAGGACGAGAACCGTGAATTTGGCCTTCAAAGGTGATTTTTGGGAGAAGGGACCAACTCATCCATTGTATGTGACCAAGCCATCAAAGTTGCTGGAGCTGGATCTTCATGAGAATTGTTTGTTGTACTTTAAGGTGCCCAAGAAGTTTGACATTTGAGATTCTATCAAGGTAAGTGATCCCAGCAATGCGGCAGAGGCGCTTAGTTTCAAATGCTGCAAGTTGATGATTGTCATTTACCATCAGCATCCATGTTTCACATGAGCAGATTGCAAAGGGGATGATCAGGGTATTGAAAAGTCATGTCTTAAGCCACAGAGACAAATCCTTGCTTTGCCATATGGGCATAAGGGCCCTGAAACTGGAACTTGCAAGGGCAAGACATCTTTTAATGTCTTTTGATAGACTGTTGTTGCTGGTGATCAGACTACCAAGGTAAGGGAACTTGTTAACCCACTGGATACTCTCTCCATTAAGTTTCAGGTCTAGCCTTTGTTTTTGATACATTTATGATCATTCCAAAAGTACTAGTGGCTTCTAGGATGTTGTTAGCAATGGCTTGTAGATCCTTGGGTGTTTCAGCCATTTTGTTGATATTGTCAGCATAGGCTAGCTTATCTGTCTGAACACCCCCTATATGTGCACTGCAAGTTGTTGCCACCAGGGATAAGACTGCTGCAAGGAAAAGGTTGAACAGCTCTGGAGACAAGAGGCATCCTTGAAGGACACCTGTGGAAGTCTGGAAACTGTCAGTGAGACCTTCACTAGTCATGACGTGACTCCCAAATTTGGAGTACATATCTTTGATAAGATCTACTAGGTTTTGTGGGATTCTGTAATGGAGGAGGATATGCCATAGGCCATTTCTCCAAATAAGGTCAAATGCTTGCCTAAAGGATTAAGCTTTTCTTTGAAGTGCTCTATCCATCTCGATTGGATACCTTCTGTGCTTTGTATCTGGGAGCCATTTTTATCTAGCAGTGGACAAGAACTGAGACTTTTCTTACTTGTTAGCTCACAAACTCTCTTATACATGAAGTATGAGTTGCCTTTCTTAAAATCAGACTCACACTGTTTGCATTTGTCTTTAATGTAGGTGTGATGGGCTCTATGGGTGGCTTTTTCTACAGCATGCTTCAACTGCTTATATCTGTCCCTGCTCTCTCTGTCTGACCTGTTATTGTGTTTTCGTTTCTCAGCACATAATGAAAAGATTTTGTTGGTTATCCAAGGCTTTTTATCACCCTTTTTGGTTCCTAGGGCAGACATTGCTCCCTTGCTGATTATCCTAGAGGAGTCGGTGACCAGTTTATCAATATCCTCTTTAGATAGAGTTATAGGAATATTAGAAAGAAGGTCTGATTTTTGAGTAGACAGTTCATTGATGTAGGTCTGGCAGGTTTGAGGGTCTTTGAGAAGATGTATGTTGAAACAAGCGGGTCTATTATTCAGCTTTGCAGAAGATTTCAGGTGTATCTTTAATGCAGACATGACCAGGGAATGGTCACTGTCAAAATCGCCACCTGCAAGGGTGACAGTATCTAGCACAGACAATTTCCACCACCTAGAGACAAGCATGTAATCAATAAGATTATGGGTTTTTCCTTCCGGCAAGGTCCATGTTGCCTTACAATGTTCTCTGCGTTTGAAGAGAGTGTTGGTAATGGCTAGATCACTGTCTCTGCAAAATTCAATGAGGTGTTCTCCCCTCTTGTTAAGTTGTCCAAGGCCAAATTTACCCATAACATCTTTATTTCCAGCAGAATCATTATCAACAGTAGCATTGAAGTCCCCAATGACAACAACAAGGTCTTTTTTGGGAACTGCATCAATTAGGCTTTGCAGTTAAAGATAGAAATTGTCAGACTCTTCATCTGGTTTCCTGCACTCAGGAGTGTAGACTTGTATGATTGTGATGTTGATTGGTGATCCTTTTCATTTCTATCATAATCAGCCATTCTGACACAGGCGTTACAGAAATAAGGGATCTTCATGCCTTAATCAACGTCAAAAAGCCAACACCTTGGCAATGGACACTGTCAGTTCTCCCAGACACTATCAGACTAGTGTTGCCATTCCTTTCTTTGCCAGTGCTAGGGAGGTGTGTTTCTGAAAGTCCCACAATATCCTATTTATATTGGTTTAGTTCATTTAGGACAAGATCTATTTTGCCTTGTTTAGCAAGCATCCTAATGTTCAGGGTTCCAATAGATAAAATCAATTTAGGGGAAAGCATAGCCTGTGGGTTTGGAGTTGTCAACATTATTAAAGGGTCTCCATTCATGAGATTTTTGGTCATCAGATTGTTTGTTGCCCTGGACGCAGTAACTGTGTTGGTTGCCCTGAATGCAGTAGTATTGGTTCTTGTTCTTGATCATTTGTACTTCATAATTTTTAATAAGAAAGAAGGTTTCTTGGCTAATTTCAGGATGGTGGTAAGCTACTCCTCTCCATCCCTAATTAGTGCTTTAGAAATATTTAAAAAGCTTCTAAAGTAGAATTTTAGAAAATTTTGAGTTTGGGGCAAAGGGGGATTTAAAAAAATTTGAGTTTGGGGATAAGGGGGAATTATTATAGAATTAATTTGGCCTCTAAAGTTGATTCTGATGTTTTTAGTGTGCTATCTGTTAGGGGTTTGAAAATATTTAAAATGCTTCTAAAGTAGAATTTTAGAAAATTTTGAGTTGGGGGGGAAGGGATATTTCAAAAACATCATCCAACGATATAAATTGTCCTCTAGAGTTGATGTGTATGTCTAAGCACTTTACAAATATTTAAAAAGCTTCTTAAGTAAAATTTTCAGCTTTGGGTAAAGGGGGATTTCAAAAACATCTTCCCATGACATAATTTGTCCTCTGAAGTCAATTCTGATATTTATAGCACTCTATCTATTAGTGCTTTAGAAATATTTTAAAAGCTTCTTAAGTAGAATTCTAGAAATTTTTGAGTTTTTGGGAGGGGGGATTTCAAAAACATCTTCCCATGACATAACTTGTCTTCTAAAGTAAATTCTGATGTTTGTAGCTCTCTATCAATTAGGGTAAGACACCCAGTAGTTGGACACTTTAATCACTTTGAAAACTTTTTGACATTTACACTACTCTAGTTACTGTATTATACCACCTAGAAACTTAATTTTTGTATCAAAAAATTTCTGAAGAATTTCTGAACAAGTAGGTTACTAATTCAAATAGTTTCACTTGTACAGCGCCTCCTATTTTTGAATTTACTAACAAGTGACAATTCTGCCTAAACTTGGACACACAAACAGCTCATTGTAAATTGGTTATTAAAATAGTATAAAAGATTCTGTCCAAGAATAGGCAGGTGGCCGACTACTGGGTGTCTTACCCTAGTGCTTCAGAAATATTTAAAAAGCTTCATGAGCACATGGACTTATAAAAATAAAAACATCTTCTCATAACATAATTTGTCCTCTAAAAACAATTTGTATTTTTTTACTGGTCTATCTCTTGTCAAATCCTTTCCCTAGTTAATAAAGTTTAAATGGCTTATCAACACAGAGTTGTCTTCTACCCCATGGCACATACATGCTACTGTTAAAGGGGTTATGATAAGCAAAGCTGGGACATCACAAATAGGTTCCATAAGCAGTGTCAGCTAGATAGTAAATAAGTTAAAGCGATGACTGTCAAGTGAAAACGGGATTTTGGAATATATTTTAATGAACAAGGTTAAAAGCTGAAGTTATGTCATTTCCTGAAAGCTCTAGCCACCTAGATGAACTTCTTTCCAATATAGCAATTGATCTCTCATGTGGTATTTTACCTTCTTCTTTAAATTGATTTCTGTCCAATAAGCAAAACTAATAAAATCCTACTGGGCTAACCCAGGCCATGTCTCCTAACATGGTAGAGCAATAGGCATGTCCATCCAGAACCGCAAACATTTAAGAAGACTAATAGCTTAAGAAGAAGTAAATTTTACCATTCATCCACAGCTTCCCTCTTGGATTAAGTGTCCATTTCACTTTAGAGCGTTTTTCTGCAAGCATGGCCATTGTGATTTTAAAATTTCTGCGCCGCTTATTTAAAATGTAGTACTTAATTTTGTAAAATTATAATTTAAACCTCATGATATTTCTTGCTTCTCTTTTATTTATTTAGTTTTCCCTTAGAATAAAAGCTCTGTAATCTATAAAAAACAATTTTTCATAGTTTTTATATAAGTATTTATTTACTTTAATTTTGCTATTTGAATAGTTATTAGCGATGTTGAAAAAGTTCCAGTTAACGGCGCATCTTATGAATTCAAATTTTTTGAACGGTTTTGACTAAAAGGGGGAATAGCCTAATAAAAAGTCATGTCTAGTCGCAGTGATAGACCTGAGCCTGAGACTATTCCAACCATCATAGTTGATCCTAGTACAAAGAAGAAGTATCAGAGAGGAAAGCTACTTGGAAAGGTAGGCTAATGCTGTTTTATTCATTTTAGCTTGTCTGAGCCTATCTCAGCCATTTTCAGCTGCATACCATTTTATTCTCTTTCCAGATACCTTAAATCAAATTTCCATAGAGAAATGGTGTTGGGTCTCTGGTAAAATTCTACTTCAGCTACTTTTGGCTATCTTGGAAAAGCTTTAAGTTAGAAAAATGAAACTTTCAGGGATGGGTCTACAGGCTAAAGTATGTCCTATCTATTGAAATTTTTACAAAACAGCATTATTCCTTTATTTTCAGTTAACAGTTTCTTTTTCTCTGGCTTTAGTTCTTAAAATTCAATTCCTGTTATTTGAGTAGAATTTTAAGCCATATCAATGTTTTCTTTCAAAATTTAGGAAATGTATTTGCATAGCCCATCCTCAAAACCTTATAAATTGGAGTTGAGCAAAGTTGTGAAGCTGAAAACATTTTTTATTGTAGGCTACTTCATCTAAGCAGAAGACTTATTTCGCCTAACAAGGTTTCACTTTTATAACCCACAGATTTTAAAGGTCAGGACCTTCTAGAGAGAGGAGTAGAGGTAGGTACTTCAAAATACCTCTCTCTGTGTGTGTGTTTTCTCTGTTTGTGTGTTGTCTCTGTATGTGTGTTGTCTCTGTTTGTATGTTGTCTTTGTGTGTGTGTCATCTCTGTGTGTGTGTTGTCTCTATGTGTGCATCATCTCTGTGTGTGTGTTGTCTCTGTGTTTGTGTTGTCCCTTTGTGTGTGTTGTCTGTGTTTGTGTTGTCTCTGAATATGTGTAGTCTCTGTGTGTGTTTTGTCTCTGTGTGTGTGTAGTCTCAGTGTGTGTTTTGTCTCTGTGTGTGTGTTGTCTCTGTGTGTATGTTGTCTGTGTGTGTTATGTCTCTGTGTGTGGGACATACTTTAGCCTGTAGACCCATCCCTGAAAGTTTCATTGGTAAATTTCTACCAAATCATATTATTGACTTATGCATAAAGTGAGTATACCACTTGATGCCTTTTTTTATGCTGATTACAAATATAGTAATCATTTCTATCAAAAATGAATTTCAACCCCCCCCCCATATATGCCAATTCAGGGTATATAGCCTATTTCTACAACCTAACCTAACCCTGAGTTGACAAATATAGGGGGGGGAGGGCTGAAATTTATTTCAGATAGAAATGATTATTATATTCACAATCAGCATAAAAAAAGGCATCAAATGGTGTATTCACTTTATTCCTAACTCAATAATATGATCTGGTAGAAAATTACCATTTCATTTTCCTAACTAAACCCTTTTCCAGGACAGCCTGCTAAATTAGAATTTTACCACCTATAGGCCTAGATTTCTTAGTGATGGTGGAATGTCAACTTCCACTGATATTTGAGTCCCAGTTTAAATTTCAGTCAATGTTTGCCAAATCTTGTTGGCTTTGAACAAGCCTAGAGTTGTAGCCTGGACTGTCTTATCTGTCAACTCATTTCACAGTGGTACAACTCTAATATTGGATAAGCTTTGCTGCTCTCTTTTTTAAAGGACCATGATAGGTAGATTTTTATGTGCTGGCCCCTGGCCTAATGGTGGCAAGTCATTTACCCCTTCCCCCCCCCTTTCTGGCAATTACCCCCAGGAAATATCCCCCTGTGGAAAATAAGACTTCAAATTTGAGAATTTTATTTGAATTTTTTTTATTTCTGTAGGGGGAAGGAATTTTTACTACTTGTGTATTACTCACTCAAGTTTATGCTGTGTAAAATTTGAGAACACACCAATTTTTTTGTTAGTTTCTTTGTTACATTAGAAATAATGGTCTGCATCCAAATTGTGTTTGGTACAATCATTCTGCATATTAGATAGATAGAGAAGTGTATTTTAAAGCCAAATATATGGCCATGAACATAGTAAAATAACATAAATGAAAGCCATGAATAACATAAACTTTGATCAGCAATAATCATAAAACACTTAAATAAAAGACTATAATAACTTAATAATATTACTTAAAACTTGGAAAAGTGGTCATTAAAAAAAAAAATACTTAACACTTGGAGAAAACACTTAAATGAAACATTGCATTTACTTTGTACTGTGATTTTTTTTTTAGTTAACAAAATTTCCAGATACCTTACTATTCTTCTGTAATTTTTTAGTGGCTTTATACCTAGAAAGAATTATTTTCTGACTTCAAACTGTCCAAATTCTTTACTCCCCTAGTAAATACCCCCCCCCCCCCATGGAAAAGAAGGCTTTCAAAATTTGAGAATTTTATTCGAGTTTAATTTTTTAAATTTCTGTAGAGGAAAGGAGTTTTGGTACTTGTGTATTAGGCAACTCACTCAAGTTTACACTGTGTTAAAACTCAAGAGCAAACTGGTTTCTTTGTTAGTTTTTTTTTTCAGCTTAGTTCAAGACAAAGGCAAGTGACAGAATATATAAGAAATATATTATTTGGGCTATATATTTGCACATAAGGGGGGGGGGGAGCTGGTAAAGTATTTGGACAGTTTAAAGTCAGGAAACAATTCTTTTTAGTTATGGCCACTAAAATATTACAGAAGAATAGCAAGGTTCCTGGAAATTTTGTAAACTAAAAAAAAAACAAATGTGTTCATGACCATATGTTTGACTTTAAAATACACTTCTCTATCTATCTAATATGCAGAATAATTGTACCAAACACACTTTGCATGCAGACCCACTATACTTTACCCCCCTAATATGGGAATTTATTTCTAAAGTAACAAAGAAACTAACAAAAAAAAACTGGTGTGTTCTCAAATTTTACAACACAAAAACTTGAGTGAGTGGAACATAATACACAAGTACTAAAATTCCTTCCCTCTACAAAAAAAAACTCAAACAAAATTCTTAAGTTTGGAAAGCCTTATTTTCCATGAGGGAGGGGGAGCAAATGCCTAGAACCAGCCTAGTATAGCCAGAATTAGGAGGTATAAATACATCCTTCATTACCCTAGAGCTCAGCAGCTTTTGAATCTTGGTTGCCCCTTTTTGTTGAAAAGGCAGGGTAATAACTACATAGCTTGTATGCTATGTTCAAACTGAGCATGATACAGGCTGGGGACAATTTTTTTCCTCTCTAGACACTTTTAGTGCCCTTGCACCTATTTTGTACTCTAAAGATGCTACAACCATTCCAAACTTATAATGAGCTAAGCAAGGAATTAATACAGTTTCTTTAGACCTACCACACATAGGCCTTGTTTTCTTATGATAAATGTTCACTTAATAAGCTCAAAGTTTTGATAGGCAATAACTTACAGTAATCATTGCTTTTGTAACTGTGTTTATCAGGCCAGATACAGCCCTAGCCTAAATATGCTTACATATCCAATTTTTTTGTAAGATAAGACCTTTAGTACTTGGAGACAGGACCTAGCCTTGGACAAACAAACACCCTGATTAAAATATATCTCTCCTAAATAGACTGCATCCTCTTAATATTGAACACAGTGTAAAGAGCTTTACATAGTATAGATTTGCTGATTAGATTCTTGAAAAATATTGTATTTTGACATTTAAATTTAGATTGAAGCTACCCCTACAGCCTGGTACATTTAAGGAGTTTTTCCACCATCTAATTGTTAGCTAACAAAAAATTGTTTGGACAGCAGAAAAAGAATTGTTAGCTCACAATTCGCAGAAACATGATACTGGGCAGAAAATTCAAAGAAAAATTCTGGCCAAGATAGTGTTACAGTGAGTTTATCTCAGCTTGATAATACCCAGCTGACACCAAAGCTTTGAAATTCAATTAATAGAATATTTCAAAGTGTTCATATCTTATAGACAAAAAATATAATTATTAATGCCCACAAGTGAAACAAAGGCACAAAGAATGTTATTAATTGGCAAAGTACATTGAATTTAGGCAAAAATTAAAACACCAGTGCTCAAGCTTTCCTAAAGGAAATGTTTAATGCATTTACATAAATTATCCCATATATAGAGGAAGTACATGAAGCTTGTAAAAAAATATAATTTAATTGCATAAGTGAAATTGTTAGATTTTTGATCATATCAAATTGCTATGAGTATGTGGCAATTTCGTTGTTTTTCTTCTTTTTTTTTAATGAAAGAATTGATTTTTTTTTCAATGAGATTACCAGAAAAGATATTTCTAATAAACTAAAAGGGGAAAGGAAGAAAAATAAGCAGATAATAAGAAATATAAAAAATTAAAATATGAAGGTAATAATAAAAATATGAAAAATAAAAATAAGAAGATAATAAGAAAAATAAGAAATAAAAATAATAAGAAATAAGAAAAATAAGAAAGGAAGAAAAATAAGAAATAAGAAAAATAAGAAATTCTCTATTGATATTGTAAGCATAAAAAGTACCCATCCTGCTTATTTTTGAATATTTCGTGTTAAACTCGCCAACAATTTCCTTCAACAAGTATTTGATTTGTTAGAGAAATCCTCTAACAATGTTAAATAACAATTTTTAGTTGAACTGCAGGAAAAAAATTGTTGGAGAAAATGTTAGCTAACAGTTTTTTGTTGGACAGCAGAAAAACCCCTTTAAATATAATTGTTCTGTTTCACAACACTTGTTTTGAATTAAAAATGTCCAATATTGAGCCCTTCTGTGATTCAGATAATTTTATCCAACTTAAAGATCTTTTGTCTGATATTAGACAGTGTTTCCTGTGATTAGGCTTGAGGTTTAATCATCTGTCTAAGATTAACTGCCAGTGCATTCAAATATTCAGTATTGTTTTTGGCTAAAACAATGAAGCAAATTGCATTCTTAGTAGACATATCCAATGGTGAAACAACCCAATCTCTGGGTGATATAGTAGAGATTTTACACTGGTTTCACTGTCGAAGTAGTGATTAGCAGCCCAAACCCATTAAAAGGGGGGGTGTTGAGATGTAATTTTGATGGCAAAATTTATGAAGTAAGGATTTTGTTAGTTTTATGTTGAGGCCTAACCTAGTTTGGGACAGGAAATAGTAAATATTTAGTGGTTGACGTTTTCTAAAGTAACCATTGCTATACAAGTAAAAGTATTGGGCCTACTATTAGTTATTTCATTTGATGCTATTTCTATGCAGCATCACCTTAAATCTGGTTTTGCAGGTGTGAAAGCATGGTTTCTTGTGTTACACCTGCCAGTGATGACTTCAAAGTTTGATTGAGGACTCTGGGGTATCCCAGTGTAGATCCCATCCCCTCTGCTCCCAATCTCTGTCCACACCATGCTTGAATGACTCCAGGGTTTGGGACTTGATGGTTTGACTTCTTAAGGAGCTCCAAAGTGGAGGAACACTGTTTGAAAAGAAGTCATAGCATTTTCTGCTGTTGGTAGTTCATTGGATAATTTTCTGGGATTTTGCCTGGGTTCTCTGGTTGGGGCTGATGGAAAGAAGGCCTGAGCCAGGTTTGGCTAAACATGTTAGTTGCAGCCAACATGTTCTTTTGATAATGCCAAGATGTCCCCTGCATTTGCAGCAGCTAAGAGGGTATGGTGATGGAACTTCAGCTGGAAGTCAACCATAACACCAAGATCATGCTCTTCACCTGCTGGTGTTAGATTAGAGGAGCTGCCAAGTCTAGGGCTATTCAATGTCTAATGTTGCTGGTAGTTATTGGGTCCTAGGTGGAGCACCTTGCATTTTTTAGCTTTGCACTATAGGAGCCATTTTTCTGACCAGTTTGATAGGTTATCCAGGTCTTCCTGTAGAGAGGTTCTTGCTTCTGCAGTATTGGCCACCCCTGCAAGATGGAGTCATCAGCTTAGATGGTTATTTTATGTATAATCAAGGACATCACTAATATAAATGTTGAATAAAGTTGGGCCAAGCCAAGTGCCCTGAAATACTCTCTTTACTTGTTGTAGGTTGGAGTAAACCAGTGAGTCTTCAGAAGTATAGAGAACAACAACCTGTGTTCTCTATGTCAGAAAGGCCTCACCCCAGTCAATAACTTCTTTAATTAATTGCTGGCATTCTAGTTTTAGATTTAGTCTACAATAAGGAACCTTCTCAAATGCCTTAGCCTGGTCAAGGAGAAAAAGATCAACTGGAATCCATTTATTCATGAGCTTATTGTTGTCATCATAGACATTAAGCAGGCTGGTATCTATTGATTGCCTTTTCTAAAACTGTGTTAACAGCTGGGCAAAAGGCTGTCAAGTGTTTTATGATGGCATCATTTACTATTCCTTCCCTAATTTTAGAGGGGACAGAGGCCAGACTGATAGGTTTGTAATTTTTGGCATCTGTACTTTTGTTTTTGAATACAGAAAGCACATTAGCAATCCTACAGTTTGGGGACTTTACTGGTGTTTAAAGATGTTGGCTAATAGGGAGGCTATCTGGTTTTCCATTTCTTTCAGGAGCCTTGGATGGATACCATCAGGACCTCTTGCTTTTGTTATACCAATCCATGCATCATGGTCACTTTTCTGACAGTGCCCTCCCCCCCCCCACTGATGTTCCCAGATATATCCCTAATAATAAATTTCTCATTTAATTGATCTTATAATAAATGATAGGTTCTTTGTTGTAATGGGTTTTGCAGTGAAATTTAGTTTCACCAGCATGAGAACAATACAATTATGAACATTAATACTGTTTGAAATGATTTTTTAAAATTGGGTAACAATGGAAGAAACTATGATAATCTCATTAATAGAAACATGCTACTTATTATGAAGTAAGAAGGCTATTGCTTTATAGCCTTCTTTAGTTCAGGAATTCAATTGATATTTTATCAAAAGCTTTAGAATAGTAAAAATAAATACAATGTATTAGTAGCCTACATCATTGTCTGCTGTTTTTTGGGTCAACTCACTTCAGTAAGCTGTGCATTGTTATACCTTCTATTATGAAAACAAGTCTGGGCAGGGTGCAGAAACAATTTGACTTGAAGTATTCCTGTATCAGTGCAAAATCGTGACAAAAAATCAAAGTATTTGGAATCAGGTCCCTAATTACCCATATCCAATATGCATTCTTTTTTATGAAGTGGTTTTACAACTAATTCTTTCCATGCAGTTGAACATTTATCTTTCTTTTAACACTGATTATACAGCAGACCAAGTGGTACTGCCAAAACTGATGCTAGACAAGAGACTATACTATTGAAAAAATCATGAATAATGGGGGAATTATTTGAGTCTAGATTTTGTATTAACTAGGGGGTATACCACTCCCCTATGACTCTCATTTTAGACAACAGAAAATTTGGAAATTTAATACTGCTTTTTCAAAGGCACTTGTTAAAACCAATTGTAATTAGGTATTAGCTTATTTTTCTCAAAGTTCAATAAGATGCAATATATCCTTTTAAAAATTTTGTAAATATTTATATATTAGTATGAGCTCATGGGTGTCCATAGGCTGAATTTTAGAGGAGGTTTACCTGGTCTAATCAGCACTTAAAATTCTGTACAATAGAAATCTCAAAATTTAAAATATAAGGCAGCATCATTCAGCCAGCCCAGGGGCTGGAGCCCACCTCTGCCCAATATTATTATGTTATTAAATATAAATTCAATATTATTAATTATAAATTAATACTAGAAGATAGCTAAGAGGCCCACAATCACCCAGAACAACAAACCAAACAAATAACTTTGTCTTTTTAAAAAGATGCTTAATTAAAAGTAATCCTGAAGTAAATGAAATTTAAGATTTCTCTTTATTAAATGGATAGATGAAAATTTATCAATAAGATCCTTGTGAGCATCCAAGCAACAGGCTATTGACACAAACGGAGTGAATTCAGATCTCTCAGTACTATACTTGTCAATGTTGATACTCTTTTTTTTGTTGCATGTTATAATGATGTACATCTTGTGATTGGGAGAACAAACTTTGATTGAGGTAATATGGTGGTAATTTCAAAATGTCATAATTGAATTTGAAAATAATTGCTCCAAAAGTAAATTGTTGAGAAACTGGAAGTATATCTATTTAAATATATAAAGATGCTGTAGAAGACTTATTTGGAAGTGCAATAGGCGATGGAATAAAAAGTTTCAGGATTCTTAGGGCTTTTTCAAGTTCAGGTTGACTCAGTAATACATATGTTTTTGTTTAATTGCTATTAAATTTTAAAAAGAACCAAGTTTCAGGGGTCAGTAGACCAAATAAGTTTTGGAACCACTAGCTTATGCAAAAACTTTAGAATACTAAATGGATACTATATTAAGCAATCTTCTTTTGCATCTTCTCTTTGTGACAATTCTCAGTAGTTTATTTGAGCACAACAAAAGTAAGACAAAGCTAAACAATTTTGCCCATGGAAAACCTTATTTAGCTTCTCAACATAATTTTTACTAATATATGGCATGGAATAATGTAGAGAAGCTATTTTAAAGAAGAAAAAAAAATTCTATTTCTATTTCTAGAGATAAATTAGAAATTTCTATTTCTACCTCATATGGTACTTGTGCACTAATTGGTACACACCGCTATAATTGTATCAAGGGAACACAAAACATGCCAAATGGGGATTTGTAATTGCAATAGAGAAATGGAATGCCAAGCATGGTTTTCATAGCCTTTACACTATTTAAACCGTTGTTTTTTTGGGGTTTAGGGGGTGGGAGAAGATACCTAGGTTAGGTTACATATTTAATATATGCTATGCTTTACCCCCCCCCCCCCCCACCCATAATGTGCAAATACATAGCCCAAATTTGTTTCTAAACTATCATATATACATCCTATTTTTTTTTTTATTAGCATTAACCAAACTTGACTTCTTTTGTTTGTACCATTTAGTGCACAAGTAGCACTCATATTATCATCATTTTAGTGCCCCTGAATATGTTGATAGATAGATATATGTTGTTTCTTAGAATATACAAATACATGTTTAGAGGGTGGAAAGTTTTTCCACAAATATTTGTTTGAAGAACAAGCCCCCTCCCCTCTATACCGAAATATTAGGCAATAGTGGCATGTAAAGGTGTTTTTTTTTTGCATTTCATCTCTTGGGAAAAAAAAAATCCTTGATAAGCTCTTGCCACCCAAAATTTTGGCTTTGCACACATGAGCTTGAATGTTCCTAACATTTTTGTCCTGGACCTTTACCTCCACTTGTTTCTACCCAGAGCTGTTCAAAGGGGGGGGCAGATCAGCTGTCCAGGGGTGCTGCAGCTGGGAGGTTGCCCACTTTGATCTAATTTTTCACTTCAATTTTTCTTTTGCTTATGTTTGAGTTAGGAGGGGTGTGTGCTGTAATTAATTTGTACCCGGGCACTACCAACCCTAGGAACAGCTCTATGTATACCTATATTTATTTATTTTTTTAGGAAGGGCTGATGGAGAATAAATGCTAATTTAAGGGTATGAATTTACATCCACATTGGATAGACTAATATATTTTATATTTATAGCTAATAGAAAATAAAAGAATGGATAACTTGATGCAAATTAAGGGGATAACCCCTAGATCTTTACATCCAGCTAGAATTGTGTCAAGTTGGTGTAGCCAATTCATCTTTTTAGCACATTTAAGTCAATTGTTTTTAAGCATCTCAGCTTTTCAAGAACTTATAAAAAAAAAACTTATTTTCACTTCTTTCTCAATATCCTTCATAGTTACATTACATATTCCGCCATAATATACATGTAGCTTTTCCAATTAGTTATATTTTTTTATACTAAGCTGAATAGACATAGGGTGACTATTTTCAAAGCAGATTGAGAAATTTGCCATATCTGATAAGTCCTGTATGCTAAAGATCTAGAATGATTCCTTTCTCATCTCCATTGGTGAGTCTTGATTAGATTTGTATGCAGCACTAGAAGAGCCAGAATTGGAACATCCAAGTTACAGGTAATTTCAAAAATATAATTTACTAACTGCACCACCTTTCTTCTCTTTATGTGATCATGTACCTCTCAGTCTCCCAAATGCCTTTTATCTCTTTTAAACATCTAATTGAAAGAAAATATGCTAACATTTTCTTAGTGCCACTGGTGGGTTCAGTAGGGTTTAAAAGAACCATCATTCAGAAACAAGAAGGGAAAGAACATTCTTTGAAGGAAAGAAACAAGAAAAATGGTAATAAAATATTTTGGCTGAAAGTAGGTAGCTTGTTGAATTTGTTTTATCATCATGGGAAATTTGGAATTTTCTAGTTAGAAGTAATCTAGTTAGAAGTAGGACCTTTTCCTCTGCCTATGACTAAGTCAAGAATTGTTTAGAGACTATCTAAATGAAAACAGAAATCTTGAATTTTGTGAATTTTTGGAAGGGGGATTTACTAGCTTTACACAAATCTACCAAACCAAAAATTTTAAGAAAAAAACAGGTATTTAAAGTTGAAATAATTGCTCCAATGCACATTTTAAATGAAAAAAATGGTGATTTTGTCAACACTTACTTATCTTGCAAAAATTTCTAAGCAGATAATATAATTTATGAAAATTGCCAAAATTTTTGTTGTATTTAGGGTAGGCTACATTTTAAACTCAGGACCTCTCTTAGCTCTCATGTATGTCCTAACATGGTCACTCTCCTTAATTCAAATAAAAGCAATAGTATAAGGAAATAGTTTGTAAACTAATAAAAAAGAATGCCCATGACTTTAATAAATTATTCTTAAAATTTTCGACTATCTTACTTTTTTCTTTTGTGCAATGTTTTTGTGATTTGTTTTCAAGGCCGTATCCAGGGGGGGGGGTTACCCGGTTTGAACCCCCCCCCCTGAAATTTGTGACCGAGTCGAAAATAAGTCTAAAAAATACCTGTAAAGACAAAACTACGGGATGTTAGACAAAGTCCACGGGACAAAATCGGGTAACCCCCCCCCCCCAAACAAAAATCCTGGATCTGCTCTTGTTTGTTTTAATAGTTAAAAGGTCTATTTGATACACATGGGCTTCCAAGTAATTTTGTTTGATATAGGGTGGATTTGCAAGATGTTTCGAACTGACAGATATGGCTACAAACGAAATACTGGCTGGCAAAATAGTCCCAAAAAGTCTCTTGACAAAACCGCATCAACGTGACAAAATGACGCAAGAAATTCAAATTCACAAAGCCCTGCATCACAAGTACATTGTTGGATTTCATGGCTTTTTTGAAGATCCAAACCATGTATATATTATTCTGGAGCTCTGCAGGAGAAGGGTAAGTTAAAAAAAAATGTCTTAAGTTTTTAGGACTAGTTTTTTTTTTTAATTTATGTGATTGTTTAGTAGTTCAGAGGTTGCTGTTTTAAAGTAGTTAAGAGGTTGATATATATATATATATATATATATATATATATATATATATATATATATATATATATATATATATATATATATATATATATACATATATATATACATATATATATATATACATATATATATATATATATATATATATATATATATATATATATATATATAAACAGAAGAAAGAAATCGGTTATACTCTTCTGAGAGAAGCAGGAGAATGTCTGAAGAAAGCAGTAGAAAAGAAGAACTTTTTGAACATTGGTCTGGCTCAAAGCATGCTGAAAGAAGCACTAAAAGCTCGTTCCGAAGAAAGGGAAAGGCCAGATGATGCTGAATCTGTGGAGGTACTTGTTTGAAAGAGGAAATCAGAACTGATTGATTGTCTTTCAAAAAGAACCTAAGAAGTGATGACAACGCGAATAACGTTAAGTGTGATTCTACCAGTCAATCAATCAATCATTTATTACCCACAACTAACAAAAAGTAGTACAAGTGGAGTACATAATAATAAAAAAGAAAAACAAAAAAAAAACAAAAAAACTCAACAAACACTAGCAATTAAATTAAACTACGAAAAGAACTGTAAAAGACCGTGGTCAGGGCCAAATTTACAAAATGCATCTGCAGAAAGCTATTTATATAAGTTATCAAGCTTTTGAGTTACACCCGTAACATAGAAATTTTTAATTAGATACCGATTTCTAATCCATGGTGGCAGAGAAAGAAGAAATTTGCAAAATTTGAAATATGTAACTTTAATCTTTTTTAAATCCTTTAGCTTAAGAACAGAATGAACACCCAAAAAATAAAGCACAGAATGATCAGAAAAAGTCGAGAATAAGCGCCCAAGAGCTCTTCTGTTATATTTTCCACGGTTTGCTTCAATTTTTGAATAACTGAACTGAATTTTTCTTACTTAATCAGCAACAATCTGTTTACGAAAGAGAGCTAGAGAATTAGAAACAGTAATACCAAGCCACCGAAAGGAAGAGACAGAAAGTACGGAAAATTAAGTATATACCAGAGGAGTAGACGAAGACAGATTATAAGATAAGAATTCACACTTGTCAAGATTTAGGGATAGACCAATATTTAGGAAAGACTGAGAAATTAAGGAAACCATCGCAGAAAGAGCAGACTTAGTACGACTAATCAACAGAATGTCATCAGCATAGGCAATGTAAGAAACATCAGTAGAACCAGAAAAATAAGTGCCTGAGATCTTTTCAAGAACAGTAGAAATACAAATTTTGAACAGGGTTGGTGATAAAACACCTCCCTGCCTAACACCACGAAGCAGTTTAATAGTTGTTTCTGGAAAAGATTTCAGGCGGAGGTAAGAATTAGAATACCAAAACCATAGAAAGTAAATAACCGAAAAATTAATACCAGAAGAAGCCAAAGAAAAGAAAAGCTGGTTATGAACAACAGAGTCAAAAGCCTTTGAAAGACAAGTGCACAGAGATTTACGCCTTTACCCTTAGAAGAATTAGAAAGTAGAATAGAAGAAAGGACACGATGAGCATGTTGGCACCCCACACCAGGTCTGAAACCAAGTTGATTTTCACCAAAGAAAGAAATATTTCGAGTTAAATTATGTAAAAGAATATATTCGAAGACCTTGCTAATCTTGCAAGAAACAGAAACTGGACGGTAAGAAGAGCAATTTGTTGGCTGTTTACCTCTTTTTAATATTGAACTCACGCTGCCTCACAAAAAGCTTTCCGGGACGACAGAAGATACCAAGCATATTTAAAACAAAAGTGCAAGATGTGACACAAGTTCAGCACATGGGGGAGTTAGATGCATTTTAGAGATACCATCATCATCAATAGACTTCGACTTAAGATGATTCAAAGCATTCAAAACTTCACAACGCAATATAGGAAAAACAAAAAGCTGACTTAAAAATTTAAGGACAATTTTAAGAATCGCTTCACCAAGCTTTCTATGAACAGAATAATTCAAAACGGAGTAAATCTTCAAATAATATGCATGCCTAGAGCTTGGTGGAATACCAATACTAATCACATTAGAATTGTCTGTTTTGATTGAATTAATTACTTTCCTTCAATTTTTTGGCGAAGATGGAAAATGAAGCCCTTGGTATCGGACCCTTTTTAGATACTTCTTAAGTTCTAATTTACTTTTATGTTTAATAAGAAAAATATTACTGTACCTAGGCCAACCACAATCAGTCCAAATTTTTTGCAAAAATTTAGCTTTATATTTACAGGTCTTAACGCTATGGTCAAGTGACTAAAGAAGCTTTTTAGTATTCTTTTGGATTAACTTTACTGGGACAGAAATATTTTCAGCTTCTTTCATAGCAGAGAAGATAAAATGATAATATTGGTCCATTTCGTATTCAGCAAATATAAAATTCCGACTACACTACAAAAGCTGAGAAGGAGCATAAATCGTACTTAGAAGTGAAGCCAAAGCTATAAAATAAACAGAAACATTCGCATCATTTCAATCAGGCTTATGAAACCAATTAGAACGTACACCATAACTCTTAGAAATACTCCCAGAAAAAACAACAGACTTTGATAAACAAAAAGATACCAGAAGGTGTTCAAGTTCGTTCTCGGCAAAATGAACCGTAACTGGCGAGTAGACAAGAGCTGCAGAACAAATAGCGTTATAAATGTCTGATTTACCACCTGAATGGTGAATATACGTATATTTATGGGACTTCTAAAAAATTTTATTTGCCGGGGGAGAATCAAAAAGCTGATAAATCCTTAAATTATCAGAAACCAGATCGGTATTAAAATAACAAGCAATAACAACATGCAACCCGTTATCCAATATCTTTTGAATTAAAGTTTTAAGACCATTACAAGCACAAGAGAAATTCTGAAGTGAACTAATGGAACGATCATTATATGGCAGATACACATTAATTAATACAACATTACCAAGACGCACCGCAAGAAAAGTGACATCTGATTGGAAAATCACAGGACTCGCACCAGAAATATTTTTTTTAAAAACACAAGCTAAACCGCCAGAAGGGTGACCACACGTAATTTTAACTGGACGCACAAAAACGACGTTATCTCTGCTTCGTCTCAGAAAATTTTCGGTAAAAGCAGTCAGTAAATGTTCTTGGAGGCAAACAACGTTGTAATTAACACAGAAATCATCCATAAAAAGGTCCTTGCCTTTCGTACCATAATTATTTGATCAGACTATACTTATGCCCGTATCCATTTCTGAGAATAGACTTTATCAATGATGTTCTTAACGGGCCATCGTAGGCTGTAAGAAAGATGAGATCCTCCACAATTAGCATATATCAGAGATTACGTACAACGATCCCTGATCGCAGACAAATGAGGTCCAGTACAGCGAGCGCACTTGGGAGCGCTACTAGTACATGCACTTTCCAAGTGTCCAGGTGAACGACACTTGAAGCAACACTTTGGCAATTGCTTGAACTCATAAACACGGAAGATTTCATACCCAATCTTCACACCGTTTCGCAGAAATGATCCTTTAGTAATAGCGTCTGCAAATTCAAGGTTAAACGATTTGCTTGTTCCAAACAGACTAGGCTCGATTATACCAAAATGGTTTCCGTAGCATTTCAAGGTTAAAATCAGACGGGATTTCTCTAATAATACCAGTGTCTTTCTTAGATAAAACTTTCACACTAGAACCAGTCAGAGCTCCTTTTTCTGATTTGAAAAAAACCTTAGCTGCAGATTTCTCAATATTCACCGTCCACCAATTTTTAGTCACTTGCACTCTGGACACCAGCTGATGACCAGAAATTGAATCTATTAATAATTTTCTCTTAAGTGGGTCACCATGATGAGGTGGGGGATTGGAGACCAAATTTGTAGTACGCGAATCACACGCAGCAGGTTGGCTAATCACAGGCATTTGAGGAAAGTTCAGATTTCAGGAATCAATCTTGGCGGATACTAGTGAAATCGCTTGCACAAGTCTCGTAAGTTTGGCTGTGACTTGTGTAAACGCTGCAACAGAGATGGAACAGGGACATCTGTTGGCGTTTTGATGACGAAACAAGGGAGCTGTTTTCCATCGGCATCACATTTATTCATGAAGTCTATAATATCTTGCAGGTGACTGAGAATTGCATTACTGCCCCTGCTGACAGGGGGATCGTTTTTATTCACAAAACTCCATAGATTTTCTTTCTCTGACTTAACAGTTTTCAAATCTTTAAAAAAGTCCACTCCTTTCCGTAAAATAACGGCTTCATCAACACCACTTAAATTTTTAAAAACAAAGTTCAACAGCGGTGAATACAAAAGCTCGGAAACGCTCATCTCGTTATAAATTCACTTCAAAAATAATTTAAACTAACACACGCGAAGTACACGTGATGGTCAGGCGACGAGCGCTGAATAATAGCAAATTAAGTTCATTAAACATAAACATAAGCTATTTTTTCGTCTGCATTGGTATAATCCTTTGCAATAGGTTTGAATCCAAAACAGGTCTTTTCACCATGAACTCTGAAGTCAAACAGTTCCTGGTAACGAACTGTAAGTAAGGACCGACCCGGCTCAATGGTAACCAAAACTAACAGAACTAATTGTAACACAGAACCAGTGAATTGTTACACTTACTCATGGACGCCAATCGTACGGTTTATTCCTGTTCGTAAACATTCAAAAGTTCTCGTTTACTAAGGTTGTTTGTTCCTTGTACCTGAATCTAAGTTGTGCTTTCATTAAAGTTCTCTTTTTTGTATGAGCAAATAAATTAATTGAAGATAGAATAAGACTTCCAGCCTTCTTTTCCGTAACCTCACGGGCTTTTAGAGGGTGATGATGATCATAAGGCAGTAACTGGGACCTTCATCTGCCTGTGCTCTGAGCGCCTCTTAGTAGTCACTTTTCGCCACTTCTTTTTAGTTGTGAAATAACTAGCAAGGCCGTATCCAGGGGGGGTTACCCGGTTTTAACCCCCCCCCCCCCCGAAATTTTTGACCGAGTCGAAAATTATTAAAACCTAGGTAAAAATCAGTAAAATTAGTCGAAAACTGAGTCAAAAATTAGTAACCCCTCCCCCCCGAAAAAGTAAAAAATTAGTAACCCCCCCCCCTGAAAAAAATCCTGGATCCGCCCTTGATAACTAGTCACTAGTTATATATATATATATATATATATATATATATATATATATATATATATATATATATATATATATACTATATATATATACTATATATATGAAACTATACCGATATACGAACACATTAGTGTACCGAAACTACCCCGACGTAAAATGTTGGAGTATGAATAATTGAGCAAAAACTACAACTATGTGTCAAAAACAGCTTTTACTGCTAATAGTTTCCCCCTATCTCCCCTTATAGTTTCAGATTCCCTTTATCTTCCCTTGTAGATTCACCTTCTCACTATCCTCCCTTATAGTTTCATCTTCTCTTTATCATGTTTCTCTATAGCAACCCAAAATGCCATCAGTGAAATAAGGTAACTCCTATTACACACCTGTGTGTAACTATGACCTTCTGACTTGTCATAGCTCTATAATCTGTCGATGAAATTTAAATAATGGTACATCCTTAGATAGAGTTGGCTGAGTACACACTCAACCCAGTATACAGTGTAAAGCAAATTTATTAGCCACTCAAATGAACCTGTTTCCAAAAGGCGTGCAAGAGTAGCTGCAAGACTGACATGCTCCAATAAGGAATTGATCCAATTTTTAGTCAATTTGAATAGCTGGAATAAACAGCTTTTTAATTTTGTCACTTTTGGCTGAACCTATGTGGTATTACTAACTGGTTATATTTGTTGCTTCTTAAAATAATTTAAGGAAAACACTAGTTCAATCTTAATGTAAAGAGTAGGCGGTTGTGGGAGGTATTAACCATATGCTGTGCTTTGGTGTCAATTGAGGGGTGGTAGGAGAGTGCACTGTAGACTGGTTATATACACACCCGTTACTGTCCACAGCTAGTTATATTTATTGCATTTTACAATACTGTCTGGAAAGCACTAGTTAAACCTTGACATAGAGAGTAAGCGGTTGTCAGAGGAAATAACTGTGCTGTGGTGTCAATTAGGATGGGGAGTTGTGGCTGGAGAGCACATCTAGATCTGTAAAAATTGCCTTTTTTTCTATTTTCATTGTAAAAAATTCGAGGAAACAACAAAATTGCCCCCTTCTTCTAGATTTTAAGACATATTTTTGCCACCCCTTTCTACGTTTCTACGAATGGATGCCACTGTCTTTTTTGTAAGATAATCTCCGTTTTCTGCTTTTATTCGCTTTTTCTTTTACACCTTTTTGGCTCCACCTGCTTTCATTAATTTTTTTTCTCTACTTAGTTTGGCCCTCTTCTTTCTTTTTTTCGGAAATATTGTTTCCTTATTTTGCAAATTATCTATTTTTGATTTAGCTGAGAAATGACGTGAAATTGGTCTTGAAGAGGAAGGTTTAATTTTTCCATTGATAGTGATTTTTGTTTGTTTTAACTTCTAAACCAGGCACTTCTGCAAAGAAAGGAGGCTTTGGGCCTACCCTGATATCTTCTTGAATAAATATTAAATGTCATTAACTATATAAAATGTCAACTAAATTTTTCTGAAGATTTTTTTTTTCAAACAGTTCGTGGTAATGAACTGTAAGTATGAAGCAACGCGGGCGAATAGTGACCAAACTTAAAAAAGGAAAAGAATTGGCTATTTATGCTGACTCCCAAGTATATAAAATTCAACAAGTTTAATTGTACCCATAAAAGCTAAGAGAATGAGAAAACTTGTTGGATTTTGCATAAATTGGGGAAAAAAATGTATGGTTACCACTTGAGCAACGGTTAAACCATTCACGACTTTAAGTATCTGTGTACCTGTCCAGCTCTACTCAATTGATGAGTGTGCGTGTATTTGTGGAATTTGAAACATATAAAAAGGGAAGTTGACTAGCATGCCAGTGAAGACCCAAGGAGAGAGACAGAGAGAGCCCATGTACCTTTCATTTCCACTAGAAAACCCCTAAAAAATTCTGTCGTATTAATGAAAATCACACTATTAGATTTCAGCATATCAGAGAACTCTATTCTAAAGGTTTCAAGCTCCTATCTAAAAAAGACTGGAATTTGCTCTTTTTTTCCAGAAGAAAGATCTTCATTTTTTCCAGGGATGATCATATTGAACCAATGGTCCTAGAAGATCGGGAGAGCTTTTTGAAAGGAAAGTAAAAATTTTAGGGCCTCTTTTTAAGTTACCAAAAAGATCGTGTCAAGGAAAAGTGGCGTTTTCTGCTATTTTTTGGCACCAAACTACGATTTTACCCCAAATAGGATCAAGTTGCTGCTGATTGAAAATTCTGAGATAGCCAATTGATAAAAAAATATCAAAAACTGTATATTGAACTTGCCGATTGTAGAGGAAGTGATACCATACGTTGGCGAATTTGTTCGTGAAAAGTCACATAGTTCATAAAAGATAAATGGTTAATATTCACGTTTATCTTAACGCTTGATTTAACTAAGTTGTTTCACGTGATTTTACAAAATAACATAAATGAAAGGCACAAATAACATAAACTTTGATCAGCGATCATCATAAAACACTTATTAGTTAGTTAACAAAATTTCCAGATACCTCGCTATTATTCTGTGGCCATACCTAGAAAGAATTGTTTTCTGACTTCATACTGTCCAACTACATCCCCCCCCCCCTTGTGTGCAAATATATAGCCCAAATTATATATTTCTCATATATTTGCCACTTGTATTTGTCTTGTCTCGCGCTAAGCTAAGCTGAAAAATACTAGTGAAGAAACCGGTTTGTTCTCAATTTTTACACAGCATAAACTTGAGTGAGTTGTCCATAATACGCAAATTCAAAAATTTCTTCCCCCTACGGAAATAAAAAAATATAACTCAAATAAAATTCTTAAATTTGGAAAGCCTTATTTTCCACGGGGGGTATTTTCCACGGTGGGGTATTTTCCGCCCGGGGGGCGGGGGGTAGTTGCCGGGGGGTAAACACCGGCCATCGTTTTACATGTCCAATGAAGTCTTGACAGAGCCACCTATATTTCGACAAGGCCTGTTGCTGTATGTCGAAAATTTCAATAAGGTTACTACAAAATATTCTCAAAAGAAATGAATCTCATAATAGAAGCCATTATCTACATTTCAATTTGGCTGAAAGAACATTTTTAGTCAGTTGGGTATTCCACTACAACAGACAAGAATTTTCGACACTTGGAACATAGTTTCGTCAATATAAAATTAGCTGTCATTTAACTTAATTTTATGAAGAAAAGGCCAATGTGGCTACATTTTAGAAAATTCCAGATGCATCTTGATGCATTGGTGCTGATCCCACCTTTTTTGCAAAAAAAATAAAAATATTTTTGCAAAAAAATAAAAAATATTTCCCACCTTTTTGCAAAAAAAAAATTTTTTTTGCAAAAAAATAACCAAGTAATGACAGTTTGAACTGTAATTGCCGGGAGCTCATTTTGTGTCGAAAACAGGAAACTGATTGAATTGACTGTTCTTTTCTTATCTGGGTGTATGGGATATAGTGTCAACGTTTCGCATTGTCAAAATATAACGACGGGTTCAAGAGATGGTGTTCCAAGTCACGGCTAAGCAGAGTTACCCTCTTTCGAAGGAAAATTTCGACAATGGTTCCAAAATTGCACTGTCGAATCATCCTTTACCCTGGCCCTCTTGTTGCTCGTCACTTCTGCTAATGCATGTCCATCATCATCTTAGTCGAAAAAGGACCCTAATTAGTCCTTTATCATTTGGAAATATGCCCAAAACAATCACTTTTCAGATGTTGTCTACCGATCTTAGGGAAATCACCAAATTGCAGGTTTACCTAAACTCATTGGGAGCAAATCAATTAAGAACTTACTTTTGGTGCTTACTTTTTGCGTGAACCAGACAAGGATTCATCCTGTTCGGCACCGATTGCCGAAGGCGTTGATGAACTTAACCTGTCTTTGGCAGCCTCTTCAGTGAACCCTCGTCCCAGCGACGACGCCCGTGTCGGTCAAACTTCACTCAAGGATATATGTTATTCTTGAATGTCTGCCAGATTTTTTCAGTGATCACCAAGCAGGGCGTATTCAGGATTCTTGTTTGGGGGTATTTTTTTGGATAGGAGGGGGGGGGGTACATAAAACTAAAAAACGCATCAAAAGTTTGTTTATATGCATTTTTGTTACATTTTTTACAAGCCGGACAGGCATTTACAGGGGGGGGGGGTCACCCCACCCCTCAATACAGCCATGCCAATAAGTCTCCTTTTTCAAGTCGGATTGGCGTCACGGGTAAGGACATCGAAGAATATAGTACCGATTGATGGTCTTACAACAGTTCGGCATCACTTTTAAACTATAGCCATGCGAAGAGACATTTGGAAGTTGATTTATCGGCAGGCTGTCAACATGCCTGAGAAGTTGGGCTTCTACTAGGAAGAGCTGCTAGGGATGCCAAAAGAGGATCTAACAAATTCCGTAAGGCAGTGTAAATGAAGAAAAAGTAACGGCAACTATGAACAATTATTGACTATATTAAATGCTATCCTCAAAAGTCAAGGAACATTTGAAATATAACTATGACTGTAACTACGACTATGTGCAGTGCAGTACTGCCAAGTGCAGTCATAGTGGACGTTTGAGAGTTATCCTGATAACAATATATTTACAGACCTAGTCACATGGGACGGGAGACTCCTTCCCCAAGACTGGTCTAAAGGCTTTCTGCCCTATTTTAATTGTAAATATTGGTATAAAGAGGCACTTACCCAATTTGAAGCCCTTCTCAACCTCCGACTCGACCTCCTCTGGTAGTATATGCTACTCTTGATTAAGCCTCGTCTTGATTGACATCATTCACCCTACCACCAGCATGACCGGCTTCGATTCGACGGCCAATCATAGCCGTGAGAATATTTGAAGGCTGTCCAGCTATATTGACTGTCCAATCATAGCCGCCTTTTTAAAACTGATCCCCGTACAAAAATACTGCTGGTAGGGTAAATGATGTCAATCAAGACGAGGCTTTAGAGAAATGATCTTGAGAAACACTATCAGCGTGACAGCTTTTCTTTTCAATAAAAACAAAAAATGTTGTAACTTTTGTACGCATAATTGTTCTTTTATTTTATCTTTTCAAAAAGCATTGATTTAATAAAAATTTATTTAATCCAGAGTCTCATGGAACTCCACAAGCGACGAAAAGCAATCACGGAGCCGGAGACTCGCTACTTCTTACGACAGATTCTTATCGGAGTCAAATATTTACATGATAATAAGATCATCCATAGAGATTTGAAGTTAGGTAACCTTTTTTTGAATGACGAAATGGAAATCAAAATCGGTGACTTTGGCTTGGCCACAAATGTTGTCGGTGGTGAAAGGAAGAAGACACTGTGTGGCACTCCAAATTATATTGCCCCTGAGGTTTTGAACAAGAAAGGGCATTCTTTTGAAGTGGATGTTTGGTCCATAGGATGTATAATGTAAGATTTTTTTACATGTTATTTTACAATTTTTTTCCTTTTTTCTTACGATTGGTACAAATCATAAACTCTTTAAAAATCGAGGACAGTGTGTGATACAGTGTATGGTACTCCAGATTATACTGTTCTAAGGTTTTGAATAAGAAAGGTATTCTTTTGAAGGGGCTGTTTGGTCTATAGAATGTATAATACTATATTTTTTAATCTGTATTTATTCTTAATATGTTTACAATTTTCCCTTTTTTCTTATGATTTGATAAAAATTATATTTTTTTTTAAATCGAGGACTGTGTGTGGTACTCCAAATTATACTGCTCTAGAGTTTTGAAGAAGAGAATATATTTTTTTGAGGTAGTTTTACATTTTTCTTATTTTTTCTTACGAATTTGTGAAAATTGACGTGTCCAAACCTACATACCTTACCGTACATACCGTATTTTGAATTTGACGGTTTTTACACAATTTTGGCATTCTTGATTGTTCTTTTCAAGTGGATGTTGAGTCAGTTAAATTTGATCTTTTTATATTGTTGTTTCTTCTTTGACTTATTTGTTAAAAATTAATGTATGGTAGCATGGGCATATATAGGCTTCTTCCCTATGTAGCTTGCTAACAAAATTATAAATGAATTAGAAAGTTTAAAACAAAATGGTAAAATTACTCCACAACTATATAATACATTTTTCCCCCGCGGTAGTGTTTGTCCAAAGTTTTATGGTCTACCAAAATTACATAAGCAAGGCATTCCTTTAAGGCCCATAGTAGCTTGTACGAAACCCCCCACATCCAATATTGGGAAATGGTTATGTATAGCCTTTAAACCTTTGCTTTACTCTAAAAAATCATATATATATATATATATATATATATATATATATATATATATATATATATATATATATATATATATATATATATATATATATATATAATTCGGTAGATTTAGTTGAAAAACTCAAAAACGTAAATATCTCGGAAAATACAATTATAAGTAGCTTTGACATTGTTTCAATGTATACAAATATTAATGTAGCAGTATCTGAACAATTAATAGAAAATAAAATCAAAGAAAATTATCATTCAATAGAATCTTCAGCAGCAGGAATAGATTGCGAAGTCTTAATGACCTTGGTTAAACTCTGTAACAAGTACTCAATGTATTTCCAATTCCGTAAGTCTTTTTACCAGCAAATTAATGGTATATCCATGGGCGCGCCCCTCTCCAGGTTACTGGCGAATATTTATGTCGAACTTATTGAAAATTGGGCATTAGATTCGTTTACTTTTTTTTTTGAAAATCGAGGACTGTGTGTGGTACTCCAAATTATACTGTTGTAAAGTTTTTGAAGAAGGGAATATATTTTTTGAGGTAGTTTTACGTTTTTCTTATGTTTTCTTACGAATTAGTGAAAATTGACGTGTCTGAACCTACATACCTTACCGTAAATACCATATTTTGAAGTCTGACGGTTTTTACACAGTTTTGGCATTCTTGATTATCTTTCAAGTGGATGTTGGGTCAGTTAAGTTTGATCTTTTTATATTGTTGTTTCTTCTTTGACTTATTTGTTAAAAATTAATGTGTGGTAGCATGGGTGTACATAGATTCTTCTCTAGGGGGAGGAGGCAGCTGATTCTGTGATGAAGGGTAGGGAGCTGAAGGCAGCTCACAAAACCTTACATTGCCATCAAGTTCTATCATACCTATGAAATCTTTATTAATAAATAATCACCAAAAATCATAAATCATCAATAAGCTTGATCATTAACTTTCTTGTATTAGAGCTAAACCTGTCCAAGAAAATATGGGTAATGGTGTCTTGTTTTGCTGTTATTCTATGATTCCAGCTTTTTATTTCCATCCTTATAAACCAACTACCTATTATCAACTGCTTTTTAGCCATCTACCTTTTTCAACTGCTTTTTCAACGATCCTCTTCTCAGCCATATCTAGTTTAAATTTTAATTTCTAGGGGGGGGGGGCAGGTGCCCCCCCATTTTCGTACGCCCATGTGTGGTAAGCTTTCAAACTTTACCATAAGTTAAGCAGATATTTTGAACGAAATATTCGCATTGTTGGTGTTTTACTGATGTGGATATCTGCTAGTTTTAGTTGGAATCAAAACATTGTAACAGTATATCCAAGCACAGTCTATTTATTAGATATCATGAAGAAAAATAAATTTGAAAGTAATTTCCTGTGGAAACTCAAAAGTAAATAAAAAATAAGATATTTTGCAATGTAAAAAAAAATACATGTAAAAAATTTCTTAGACCACACTGCTTTTCCATTTACGAAAATTTAAGCAAGAAAAAACGGGTTATAATTTCAACAAAGCAGTGTAAATAAAAACAAAACAACACTTTAATTAAAAAATATCCCGAATATTTCGGCCCCACGTCTGGGAGCCTTTCTCAACGGAAAAAAAATGTTTAAAAAAATAAAACACATACAAATAATACGACAACCAAACATATGAGGAAGAAGAAAAAATTAAATAAGAATAACTCACATTATAAACAAACTTCCAGCACTGGCGTTATAACAAGAACAAAACCAAAGCGAATGTCTATGGCAGGGCCGTATCCAGGATTTTTGTTCAGGGGGGTTTTTACTAATTTTTGACTTTTTTTGGGGGGGGGGTTACTTATTTTTGACTCAGTTTTCGACTAATTTTACTGATTTTTACCTAGGTTTTACTAATTTTCGACTTATTTTCGAGTTGGTAAAAAATTTCGGGGGGTGGGTTCAAACCGGGTAACCCCCCCCCCCTGGATACGGCCTTGGTCTATGGTGAAACCATGGGTCAGTCTCCCTCAACATTCAGTGCATCTTATACACTTCTTTTTCTTGCTTAATTTTTCATACATGTAAACTTCTTTTGACTTGAATTTTGAATAAAAAAAGACGAATTCGTTTCCAGTGGATGTCTGGTCAATTAAATGTATAATTTGAGTTTTTTTATTGTCATTTTCTTCCTTAACATTTTCATTTGTAGTTTTTTTCTTCATGTTGTCATTTGACAACATTTAATGTAGATGGCGTACAGGCTTTACCCTGTTCTAATCTAACGTGTTTATAAAATTAGGTCATATCTCCCAATATGGCCAATGTATAAATTATTATATTTAGTGTAATATTATCATAATTCATACCAAAATATAATATTTTTATAATTGTAAAGCTCAAAAACTGTAAAGAAGAGAGAACGAATGAAAATCGAAGAGAACTTTGCAAATATTTCGGTCGAGACCTACGCTGAACCATCTTCAATGTTGAATAAGAAAAAATAGAGATAAAAGTCCAAAGGATAATACAAAAATCAAACCTTAAAAAAAATGAAACTAAAATAAGTTATTCTTTCATCGTTACTTGGAAAGGGTCTTATTATTGAGTGCAGCAAGATGTGTAGCTTCACAAACACTACCCAGTATGATATTCCAAACAATTTTTGTAAAATTTCTAATGATAAATATGTACAAATAATAGTTCAAATAGGGATAAGTCCTTTAAATAGACAGTGAAAACAATGACAAAATCTCTGGATATTTCGATCACATACACAGTGATCGTTTATCTGTCAGTGATTACTGTGTATGTGATCGAAATATCCAGAGATTTTGTCTTTGTTTTCACTGTCAAATAAAATGATTTATCTCCATTTGAACTGTTATTTGTACGTCATGGAGAGGCAGCGTGATCTCAAATAATTCTAAATTTAAGGTATTATGTCGAAACATGGGCGTAGGGAGGGGGGGGGGGTAGCTGAACCCCCGCCCCCCCTAGACCTTCAAATTTACATTAGATATGGCTGAAAAAGCAGATGGTTTGTAAAAAGCAGTTGATAAAACTCCATCACACTATCGACTGCCCCCCCCCCCTAGACAATATGCTGCCTAATGCTGCCTACGCCCATGTGTCGAAAATACTTGACTTATAAAACAATGCTTTAAATGATTTGGATCATACAAAACATGATAATTTCAGTAGTGATTTGGACAGTTACTATTACCTGGAATTAAATACTGTCCGAATACAGTAAAAGATTTAAAGTTTCATAAAACAAAAGTTCAATAGGGATAAATCATTTCTATAGACAGTGAAAGCAGTTACAGAATCTCTGGATATTTCGGTCACATATGCAGTGACCGTCTTCAGCATGTTACCAAAATATCCTGAGATTTTTAACTGTTGTCTAATAAAAAGATCTATCCCTATTTGAACTGTTATTTGAACGTCATGGAAAGGAAGTGCGGTCTAGGAAAATACTTATGATAAATGTGCTTATGAATGGTAAACTTTTGTTGTTGTGTATGGCAGATTACATATGGGGAAGTAAACATTAGTTGAATATGTTCCTCCTTGGACGCTTAAATCTCTGAACTAGATAGTGCAGATATATATAGTAACCCAATCATTTTCAAGATTCAGTTGTGTAATAATAAGTAGGCCTACTTACTATTGTGAATTTAGTTGATTATTATCACTATTTTGTTTCTTAGGTATACTTTGCTGGTTGGGCGTCCGCCATTTGAAACTCAAACACTGAAAGAGACCTATGCCAAGATCAAGAAGAATGAATACCACGTTCCTTCGAGAATTGGACCTCTTGCCAAGGATCTCATAATGAGAATGCTTCAGGGTGATCCAACGAGGCGTCCAACAGTCCACCAAATTCTGACTGATGATTTCATGACCCTTGGTAAAAAATTTCTCTTGCTCATTTGCTCCAAGTCCATGCCCTTGCGTTTTTCTTATGTATAAAGGAACATCCTCACAGGATCTGAATTTCATAGATGCTTCCGAATTCATTGATTAAAACCGAATCTTAGCGAATGATTTTTTATATATATATATATATATATATATATATATATATATATATATATATATACGTACATATATACATATAGCTACATATATGGTCATATATATAACGACGATTCATTAGCTCAAATGGTCAAATTTGTATTCATATAAAAAAAAAAAAAAAAAAAAAAAAACTTGGCGAATAGCTACATAAAATGTTGCCAACACTGTACACTCATCAGTCTGATGTTCGGGCGAAATAAGTTAGGGTCAGTGTTGAGCGAAATTCGACTAAACTGTTTTCGACTAAACGATTTGTCTTTATCAATAAATAGGCTCAGGGTATCATCTGGTTTTGAGAGTTTATCTGCACTCTCATATTCACAAATTGTGCGTAAATTTAGCCACAAGGATCTAAAGACCAATATCAATTTTGTTTTTGATAGAATTAGACGGATCGAAATCTTTCATACCGACTCCAAGGTTTCCAAAACCGAAGCGGGAAAACATGCTAGATTGACTCAAGTGGAACTCAATTTCAGGGTCTTCCTTGAATTCGATACTCAGTTCCTTTTTATATTTCTGATTTTCAGGCTCAGTATATGTCAGTGGTAGTGGGCTAGACTTGTATTCCTATGTACTTAAGGATATGGGTTCAAATCCTTGTGACAACGATTTTTTTTGGTTTGGAACGATGGCCAGTGGTGTGACTCTGTAAGCTTAGCCAGATTCGACCCAGCTCCAAAAAGGTTACCCGGGGAAAATCCGAGGAAGATAAAGAGCAATAGTGTGTGAAAGCACAGGATGGCTGGCCCCTAACCCCCAATTGCAATTCCTGGTTGAAGGGTCTAGAGTGCCGCGACTTTTCTAGTATCTGTATCAGTCTTCTGTTTCTGAACCCCAGATTTCACTATTGCGCATCATGGCCTCTTTTTAATGCTAAGTTTCGCGTAGAGAGAGTTCACCCTTATCGTTAATATTGGAACAATTTCAATAAGTACATTGACTGATTAGTTGAAAATGTTTATACCTACGTATAATACGAATTCTTGGGTTTAATTTCTCAAGCTGCCTTTTTAAACTTCTGGTTTCAATGGGCTGTGGTTAACTCTTTACTAGTTTGAACGTAAAGGTACACTCATGATTTGAATAAAAAATGCAAAATTAAGAAATATTATTTTTATATTTAGAGGGTTTTAGCTCATTTTTTTGAAATTTTAATTCGAGATAACTTCTACTTTCTGGTTTAGCTAACTATAACTAGTGTGTTAGTCTAGTCTATAACTAGTTACCGTCGTATTTTCTTTCATTGATTTTATTATTTTCACTTAAAGCTGTGACTGGGATAAAACTCAAATGGGGAGTAACAGTATTTGAAATGTCACAAAATAAAATAAACAAGGCTCATTGTGTTTATCATCTATTAAATCTTCTTCTTCAATAAATCAGTTTAATTATTCAAAGGATCTAAGTAATATGCTATTTACTCACTTGAAACCACAGTTTATATAATTATCCAGTAAGCTTATCGCAGATCATTTCTGTTCTTCGTTCTCAAGGTGCGAACAAAAAGCTCCTCCCACTTCTTTCTTCACTTATGGATCAGTGTGTTTGCGTCTATCAATGAGAAATGGTTACAAAGTGCATTATTCGTAATAGCGGATTTCCACTTGTTTCCGATTGTTTCGCGTCTGACTTGTCAACCCGTGAAAAGATCTGATGTCGCTTATGTTTCTATCTGCAAAAACGTTCTCCGGAGCATTCGCACCCCGGTCTGGGTTTTTATAATGGGTGAGATAGGGAATGATCATACTGGATAATTATATAAACTGTGCTTGAAACTCCAGCGTGATGTGGAGTTTCTCTGTAACCCCATATGAGGATTGTATTTATGTCTTATGTCTGGCAGCAATGATGGTGCTATACATCAACTTAGTGGCTTGGCAGACCTCATTGAGCCAACGCGCAAATACTCAGTTACTCAGTTATGGCACGCTCACTACTCGGTTATGGCACGCCATTTACGGTCATTTATTTTTGTTTAAATGCTTCATACATCAAATGATAGTGATGGTGCTATTCATTCATGTAATTTCTCAGCACACTTCACTGAGCTAATGCACAATTCTATTCAGTTACTTACTGGCCGTTAACAGCAACAGGAGGATTGTGCATACTTCATTATACCTGGGTACCCATCACATAATTCACTGGCATGCATTTTCATGCAAATGCATCTTACGTCTAGCAGCAGTGATAGTGCTACCCATTCATGTAATTTTTTCAGCAGACTCAACTGAGCTAATGCACAGCTCTATTCAGTTACTGACTTGCTCGTGGGAACTGTGCACATGCTTATGTATCCGGGTTACAGCAAACCCCATCACACTAATCACGTCCTTGCAAATGGATTTTCTGTTTATTTCTTCAGGAAATACGTTTTATAACATGTCATTCTCTAATAAATGAACCATAATATATTAATATTAATTTACTACCTTAGTATACAGATAAAAGCATAATGACAAATATAAATAGATAGACTTTGATTGGAATTCACCGTACCCCTCCATACTAAGTATGAATATGCTGAACCGCACCACCATAGGGGTTATCCTAAGTTTAAACTTGATATTGTTTGGAATGGCAAGTTCGACCGTAAGCTCCGTAATAATCCGTAATGTAGCCAGTCTGAAAGGGAAAGCATAATAAAAATATTTGGTTTGAAACTACTTTAACATAGAAATATGAAGTGAGAAATATGAAGAGATAAATAAAGGATTCCGTAGGTATGTATACGGATTGACGTTTCCCATTTTCAGGGTTCTATCACGTCTTGCTTCCCGTTGCTTGGCAATGGCACCATGTTTTGACACGAAACTGTATTTTCTTTTTTCCTTCGCTAGGGTGTGTTCTATTGCGAGTTCCTTTTTCCTGTTTGACAATGGCGCTGCGTTTTGACACGAAACTAAATTTTCTTTTTCCTTCGGTAGGGTATGTTTCATCACGGGTTCCTTTTCCTGTTTGACAATGGTGCTGCGTTTTGACACGAAACTAAATCTTCTTTTTCCTTCGCTAGGGTATGTTCCTTCACGACTTCCCTTGTCCTGTTTGACAATCGCGCCACGTTTTGACATCGAAACTGAATTTTCTTTTTCCTTTGCTAGGGTATGTTCCATCTGACACTAAACTAAATTTTCTTTTTCCTTCCCTAGGGTATTTGACACGCGTTTTGACACGGAACTGATTTTTGACACGCGTTTTGACACGGAACTGATTTTATTTTCCTTCTCTAGGGTATGTTCCATCGCGACTCCCCTTGTCCTGCTTGGCAATGGCGCCGTGTTTGACACTAAACTGAATTTTCTTTTTCCTTCCCTAGGGTATGTTCCGTCACGACTTCCTTTGTCCTGTTTAACAATGACGCCGCGTTTTGACACGAAACTAAATTTTCTTTTTCCTTCCCTTGGGTATGTTCCGTCACGGTTTCCTTTTTCCTGCTTGACAATGTCGCCATGTTTTGACACGGAACTGATTTTATTTTCATTCTCTAGGATATGTTCCATCACGACTCCCTTTTTCCTGTTTGGCAATGGCGCAGTGTTTGACACTAAACTGAATTTTCTTTTTCCTTCCCTAGGGTATATTCCGTCACGACTTCCTTTGTCCTGTTTAACAATGGCCCCGTGTTTGACACTAAACTAAATTTTCTTTTTCCTACCCTAGGGTATGTTCCGTCACGGCTTCCTTTTTCCTGCTTGACAATGACGCCGTGTTTTGACACGGAACTATTTTATTTTCCTTCTCTAGGGTATGTTCCATCGCGGCTTCCTTTGTCCCGCTTGGCAATGGCGCCGTGTTTGCCACTAAACTAAATTTGATTTTTCCTTCTCTAGGGTATGTTCTGTCACCGCTTCCTTTGTCCTGCTTGACAATGACGCGGCGTTTTGACACGGAACTGATTTTATTCTCCTTCTCTAGGGTACGTTCCATCGCGGCTTCCTTTGTCCTGCTTGGCAATGACGCCGTGTTTGACACTAAGCTAAGTTTTCTTTTTTTCTTCTCTAGGGTATGTTCCATCGCGACTTCCTTTGTCCTGCTTGACAATGGCGCCGCGTTTTGACGCAAAACTAAATTCTAGCATCGTAGCAGTTCGAAGACCATTGGGAGAGATAAACCAAAAAGGTGAGCTCTTAGATATTTAATCAGACTCTTTTTTGTCACTGAACAAACTAGTGAGGTAAATTAAATGTTTTCTCAGGGATACAGTTTTACCGGCTCTATCTTGTGGGGTGTTTTATTGTCAGTTTTTGGTAGTTTTTTTGGGGTTGCCAGTAGATGGCGCACAAATCTACTTTGGAGCAGTTAAAAATTTGATAGCGATATCGTTTTTATAGAAATTATGATTTTTTTAATTCTTGTACGAGTGCAATTTACAATGGTATGTACTTGTTGAATTCTAGTAGACTTTAAGTCTAGCTCTTTTCGAAGTCAATTCAAACATAATTTTATGCATAACTTTTCTGTTTAAAAACAGTACGTATTGTTTATATTGTACGTATATGTACGTATAAAGTTGAACTCTATTCAAAACTATTTAAGCATAATTTATAAAATTTGAATAGACTGTAAATCAAACTCGATTTGAAGTCTATTCAATTGTCGTTCATTGTGCAACTATCAAACTTTAGTAGAGTGTAAGTTGACTCTATTCAAAGCCAACTCAAACATAATTCTTAATATAATTTTTGAATTTGGTAGAATATAAGTCGAACTCCTATTCGAAACCTATTTAAATATAGTTTATAAAATTTTAGTAGACTGTAAATCGAACTCAATTCGAAGTCTATTTCTATTCAAATGTAGTTCATTATGTAATATTCGAGGTTTAGCAGACTCTCCAAGTCGAAAACTATACAAAGCCTATTCAGATATATTTCTATTCTGATTCTCGAATTTGGTAGACTTTAAGTCGAACTACATTTAAAGTATATTCAAATATACCTTTGAATACAATTCTATACGTAGTCCAGTCGTCCTGGCTAAGTGGACGTGCGCTTGGTTGAGAATTCTTTGTTTAAGGGGCACGGGTTCGTTCCCTGGCGTGGCCAGTTATTTGGTTTGGGACGCGGGTCAGTGGTGTGACTCTGTAAGCTCAGCCAGAGCCGACCCATCTCTAAATGGGTACATGGAGAAATCTGAGGAAGGTAAGCAAGAAGTATGTGCGAAAGCACAGGATGGCTGGCCCCCAGCCCCCCATTGCACTGCCTGGCTGAAGGGCCACGAAACGGAGGTCAGCACCACCGGTTTGGACCTTAAGGTTCTAGTGCCGTCATACTTACTTACTTACTATGCGTAGTCCTTGAAATTTAGGAGACTGTAACTCGAACTCCATTCAAATATAATTCTTGGAATTTAATAGACCATAAATCGAACACTCTTCAAGGTCTATTTAAAGTCAAAACGTCAATATTGATAAAAAAAAAATCGGAAAAATGTAAACAATGGGAGAATTAAATAGCTTATAGCCCTTGCCTCAAGGGCTGTGTTGGAGGGGTTGCCATCCTCAGAGACATTGTTATTGGACCTTTCAACTATGTTGACCAAAATGGCCATTTCAAAATTTCGATAAAATTGCTTTGGAGAAAAAGGGGCGCGGGAGGGGAGCTGGTTCCCCTCTAATAATTTTTGACTTTTAAAAATGGCTTTAGAACTTTCAATGTCAAATCAAAAGAGCCTCTTCCAAATTTTTTACGAAGAATCCTTCCATACGAAGTGCCTTAGTGAAAAAAAATGATACATACATCCCACTTCGCTTGTTACTGAGGCAGCGTCAATTCCAAAATTATAAAATTTATTATGTTTAAAATTACCTACCAAAACTTGAGAGCCTGAGAAGATTTCCCTTTTTTTCGAAAAAGTGGAAACCTTTCTAAAATGTACTTTTCGAATTTGAACCAACCCCAAGGCTAGGATCTATGAATACCACTGTTCTGGGGCGTGCTTAGGCATAAACGTTTAGTAAAAATTTTTTAATGTCCTATATTTGAAGTCCGATTTCAGGTTTTGGTCTACAATTTTCGTGATTTCTAAGAAGTGGGTGGAATTCGAAATTACTACTACTAAAACTAACGAACGCTCACTGCAGCACCAAGGCGGTGCCCGAAATTTGTTTGTTTATTTATTTGTATTTTTTCCAATTCAGAGAATTTGCCTCAAGTTAGCGCGCCTGTTGCAAAGTCTGTGCCTCAGAAAAAGAGTGAATCGCCTGAAGCATTGCTTCTAGACCTCCATGCTCAGCTGAAGGATCTTATACAGTCTAAAAATAGCAAGAATGCCAAGGCTAATATGGGTAAGTGTTCTTTTTCTCTCTTCCTCTCTCTTTATTTTTTTCTATCTCTCCTTCTCTCCCTGTCTTTTTATCCCCCTTCTCTCTTTCGCTTGTTCTACATCTCCTCCCCCTTTCTCTCATCTTTTCTCTTTTTCTATTGCTCCACCCCCCTCTGTCTTTCAAGTCCTTTCTCTCCCTTTATTTCCCTTTATTTTTTTTCTTTCTCTTCTTCCTATATCTTTTTTTGTCTTCTTTGGTCTTCTATGTATTTCCTTTTATCTATATCTTCTTATATCTTCTTATGACTTATACCTTCGACCTGTGCTTATAATTTTGTGCATGTAATACGGAGATTGGGGTTCGATTCCCAAAGCCGCAAGGCTGAGCGACAGGCCTGCTATCTGTCTTTATAAAAAAGATCCAGCAATTGAAACGTCAGTTCGATACCCTATTTGCTCTATTGATCCAACAACCAACAATTTAAAACGCTTTTTGAAAAAAAAATGTCAAGTGAGAAAAAAAACCATAATTGAAAGCTGGCTCAGGAATTGCATTATCGTAAACCTAATCCTAACTTATACGGGGCCTGGGGTTCGGTCCCCGCCGCAGCATAGTTGTGTGACAAGTTCGCTACTTGTCCCTGTAAAAAGACCCAGCAACTGAAACGTCGATTCGACGTCCTATGCGCCAGCAATGGCTCTGTGGGATTTTTGTTAAATCCTATCTCTCTTTTGTTACGACGTTATTTATTTAGATGACGCTGAAGACCCAGAAAGTGTACCCATGGTATGGATTAGCAAATGGGTTGACTACTCGGATAAATACGGCTTTGGCTATCAACTCTGTGATGACAGTATTGGTGTGATATTCAATGATCTCACTCGACTTTTGCTTCTATCCAATGGAAAGTAAGTCCTTTGTTTTTCTTCAATTTATTGGATACCCGAATTTTACTTCCAGCAAATAGAAGCAAAGCATAGGGGATTATTTTTATTGTTCCTATCTTAGTCTTGGGTTTGTGGTAATAATTAGGTTGAGTGACTCCTTGATGAGTCCTTTTCTAATTGTATTTGGCCGATAAAACTTTTAAAAACTTATCTGTGGTTCAAATTAAGTCGTGAACAGATGTCTCTGCTTTTATTTCTTCACAACCTTCTAGAAATTTCAAAAACAAGTCTTATCAAATGGGCTTCATCAGTTGATTCAGCATGAAAATCTAGTTAAGAAGATGTATATAATGAAACTTTCTTCTTTTACTCATGTGTCTTCTTATCACAAGGATCGATTGTTTTAACTCAGGGATCTCCATACTACAAATGCGGCCTGATAGAAGACAAAAAAAGATAGGCAGAAGAGAGAGAAAAAATAAAGGAAAATAAAGGGAGCGAAAGGACTTAAAAGACAGAGGGGAGGTGGAGCGATAGAAAAAGAGAAAAGATGAGAGAGAGGGGGAGGAGATGTAGAAAAAGAGAAAGAGAGAAGGGGGATAAAAAGAGAAGGAGAGATAGAAAAAGATAAAGAGAGGAAGAGAGAGAAAGAACACTTACCCATATTAGCCTTGGCATTCTTGCTATTTTTAGACTGTATAAGATCCTTCAGCTGAGTATGGAGGTCTAGCAGCAATGCTTCAGGCGATTCACTCTTTTTCTGAGGCACAGACTTTGCAACAGGCGCGCTAACTTGAGGCAAATTCTCTGAATTGGAAAAAATACAAATAAACAAACAAAGAAATTTCGGGCACCGCCTTGGTGCTGCAGTGAGCTTTCATTAGTTTTAGTACAGTATGGAAAATTTGGTTCAGAAATGGGACATCACAGTGCGTGGTTTGGGAAGTTTCCCAAAGCGGTACAGCATTAACTTCAACAGGCCTTTTATATTTCCATCGCAATGCAATAAAATTTGCCAGTACGCACGCGCGAAGGTGGAGTTATGATAAAAGGTGTGCGACTGGCGTGACCCAATAATCTTTAATAGAGAGTATAGGAATATTCAATTCTGTTATATTTATGCTATGTCCATCAGCTGGTCTGAAATAAATAAAAAGCAAAAAAAGAATTTCTCAAATGTCTGAGAAAATTTTGTTAGAAGTTTTGGGAAAGAGTGGAATAACTACTACGGAAGAAGGATGAAAAGTAACCCTGTAAAGATAAAAATACAAGAAAGAAGATGAAAATAAAATTTATGAGATTAACAAAAAAAAACTTGAACTTCTTTTCTATTTTCAAAATTATTTCAAACTTTTGAAATATATTAAAAAAACAGTAACGTTCAAATTTTGACAAATCAAAAGGTTAAAAAAAGATATGAGAGAACTGTAGATGATGGGAAAATTTTGTGACATTTTGGAATTCAGCATAAAAGTACTATTAGAATCAACTATTTCATTTCTTGAAGCTCCCCCCCCCCCACAAAAAAAAACAAAAAGAAAAACATCTTGAACCAATTTTTTTTCAATCGACAATCAAATGCTGCAATGTATCCTCTTTGTGCGCTTTCTCCCGAGGCTTATTTTGTGAAATTAATCGATTTTGTATCAATTATCGTAATTGTATAATTGTAATGTGATGTCAGTGTAATGCGAATCACTTTATAATGAATATAACTCATTTTCTTTTTTCTAGAGGCATAAATTGCGTTGAACGAGATAGCACAGAGCTATCTTGACCCCCCCCCCCCCAAAAAAAAAGGAAAAACATCTTGAATCCAATTCTTCTTCCATTAGATGATCATATCGTGCAATGTCGCATTCGTGCATTCATCCCCGATGTTTGTTTAATCTCTTTAATCAATTTTATATCAAGATTCGTAATCGTGTGATGTAATCGTAACTGCAAATCGTATAACGAGGTATCTGGTTCTTTTTTATAGTGATTATTGCTCATTTTCTTTTTCCAGACACTTGCATTACATCTTGCTAATTTGACTCTCTCTCTCTCTCTCTCTCTCTCTTTCTTTCTTTCTTTCTTTCTTTCTTTCTCTCTCTCTCTCTCTCTCTCTCTCTCTCTCCCTCCCTCCCTCCCTCCCTCTCTCTCTCTCTCTCTCCCTCTCTCTCTCTCTCTCTCTCTCTCTCTCTCTCTCTCTCTCTCTCTCTCTCACTCTCTCTCTCTCACTCACTCACACTCTCTCTCTCTCACAATCTCACAAAAAAAAAAAAAAAAATCTTGAACCGAATGTGTCTTCGTCAGATAATCAAATCCTGGAATATATCCTCTTTGTTGTTTATTCCCGATATTTTTTCATGAAATTAATCGGTTCGTAATAATTATCGTAATCTTTTTGTGTAATCGCAGTCAGTATATGTATGATTTAAATTAAACGTCTTAGATAAAGACGTAAGCAAAATGAAAAGATTTGGGGGGTTCTGAGAGTTCAAGGGGCAATAATAGGCTTGTAAATTTATGTTGCGATGACTAATTCGTTTAGATTAGGAATTAATGAGGGTGAACAAGTGGTGTTGTGTAACAAGAAGATCGATCAAGTGGCTAGCTCCACTTACCTGGGCAGTGATTTTGGAAAGACGGTAGATGAAGTGAAGATGTTAAAAATAGAATAGCTAAGGCCCAGGGTGTTTCTCACAATTGAAAAAAGTTTGGAAGAATAAAAAAACAAGTCTGCGGACCAAGATCAGAGTATTGGAAGCTAAGGTTATAGCAGTGCCGAAGTATGGATATAAAACGTGAGTGCTTCGAAAGGCAGATGAAGATTTGTTAAATATTTTCCGGAGGAATGGTATGTCAAGTAACAAGCTTTACGAAAAATATGATTTGATTCCACTTTCTAAGGCTATATTGGAAGAATATGGCTAAAGGATAACTGATGGCCAAAGATAGTTTTCTTGGGCTATACACTTGCGGACAAAACGGAAAGCTCATCCTCCCCGACTGGGGTGGAAATAAGTCATAAAGGAGGGTTTCAAGGGGATCGGAACTTCACGAAAGGGGTAAAGATTGGGATTTTGACTAGAGTTGATTGGAAGAGTGTGCGTAGCTGCGTTGGCCTTAAGCTGCTTGGTTGTTAATCACGATGAATGTGGCCTAAGCTGCGTTGGCCTTAAGCTGCTTGGTTGTTAATCACGATGAATGTGGCCTAAGCTGCGTTGGCCTTAAGCTGCTTGGTTGTTAATCACGATGAATGTGGCCTAAGCTGTGTTGGCCTTAAGCTGTTATAGATCATGTGATCTATATTGGTAGTAGCCTCACTGTTATGAATGTATGAGCACTGCTGGTAAATACCTGCATGTACCAGTTGTCTCACTAAATACCAGGGGGGGGGGTAACAGACAGGGAAAAGGAATGGTACATAGCAGGTTATTATATAAACCATTCATTTAATAGCAAAACAAGGAATAAAACTTATATGATCAAAGAATTAACTTAAAATAACTAAAATTAATATTACTCACCATAAATTGACTTCTAGTTGATGAACATGAGATATGAAGATGTCCAGGAAGCAGTACCGGGGGCAGGAACAGGGGTTGACAATTTTTTTTAGTATATCTTCTCTGGGGTAAAAGAACTACTTCTCAGCTAGTTCTAGAGCTTAAAGCATGCGTGAGTCAGTTATTGGCAGCAGTAGTAGTATGACGAGGTATCTCAGTCACTTGTATAATGAATATAACTCTTTCTCTTTTTTCCAGAGACATACATTACATCGAACGAGATGGCACAGAGAATTATCATAGTCTTACAACTTTTCCAGCGAGTTTGGACAAGAAAGTTAAACTTCTTTCCTATTTCCGGAACTATATGAATGAACATCTCCTCAAAGCAGGAGCCCTTATGGCTCCAAGAGAGGGAGATGAGCTCAGTAGAATTCCAAGTTTGCAGAAATGGTTTAGAACATCTCGTGCTGTTGTTATGCATATGACTAATGGAACGTTTCAGGTATGATTATGGTTGCAAATTTTGTATGGGTAATAGCCAATTATGTCGCTTTTGCTATGTATCTCACTAATGGAATGTTTCAGGTTTAATCATTGGTGCCAGTTCTGTATATTTACCAGCAAATTATACCTTGAAGCATTAATTTGTTTATTCATATAAGAAGCACATAAAAGAACCCGTTTGCTCCTGTTGGCTCTTCTCTTAACCCGGTTAACACCACTGGCATCGAAGTAAGAATATCTAAGGAGCTTTCTGCCCTTAACAGACTGAAACGCTGCCTTTGGCGAAAATTTAACATCAGACGCGCACCAAAACTACGTATTTTCAACGCTCTCGTCGGCTCTGTGATGCTCTAAGGAGCTGAAAGGTGGCAAACATCGGCCGCAACTCTCTAGGGCATCCATATGTCAAAGAGCCTGAGTGACATAGAAGATCTGCCGGTACGACTTCATGAACCAGAAGTTATTCCAACTCACTAAACAGTCTCGGTTTAATTCAAATAGCTGAACGAACCATACGATGGTTTGAATGCCTCCAAACCTACCCGTAAATTTCATTTACGACTTCCACACTATCACAGCCGGTTGGAGGCAACCCCGGTTGGCCAAAGAAACGATGGTCCGATGATATGTCAGAGTTCTTCACGGTGGCAAATATTTAGGCTTAGCAACGACAAGCGCTCTTCATGACCCGAAATGGATAGAGGAGGCAAACGTCACTCTCTACGCCGAGTAGTGCTTGGCAAGAGATTTAAGTCCAGTCACAAAAACCACGAAAAAGTGCAACACACTTTGAAGTGTTGAACTATCTAAATAAAAGGACTAATATCAGTTGAACATATTAAACATATTGAACATATTAAATTTACATGCTACTGACATAGCACTAAGAAGCGCTAAAATTGAGCTGTTTACAGGGTACATAAAAATTGCAAAAGAATAAAAGATATAGACTAAAACTTCGAATAACGAAACAAAATTTAAACAAAAGAGAAAACTAACGGTTTTTAAAGCAGAAAAATGAAATGCTTATCCTAATTAAATATAAAGGCCGACTTTTTTACCAGGGATTCCGTAACATTTGGAAGCATTTGCACTGCATGTCGAAGGTACTCACACTGTAGATGATGCATATATGGTAGCTGAATTTCACACTGCAGGCTTGAGTGTTTGCTATAAACTTTTCTAATGCCCGTGGGATGTTACAGTAGCCCTTTCTACTATTTTTTGCCACCAAATACCCAAAAACATATGCCACTCAAATAGCTTATGAAAATGAAGCTTTCTTTTTTTTTGAGAATCAGCAGATTGTTGTTGCATCGAATTTTTAGAGACGAATGTATTTTGAAAACCTGGAATTCTGTAAAAAGTCCAGTTTTGAGACGTCTTAATAGCCTCTGTAGATTCAAACAACCATAAATTACCTATAAATTTCTTCTTCTTTTTAGGACTGGGTTTTCCTTTGAATGCAATTTAGCTCTTTTCTTATTCCTTTGTATTGGGATAGTATTTATATTTATCTACAGCCACTGTTGTTACTAGGCAAAATGTTGGGGGGGGGGGGCAGAGATTTTACCGACTGGCTGGTCATTTTTATCGAATCTTTCTTGTCAATAATTAGCTTAATGTCCGTTTCGAATACAATGCGTAAGATCACTGCGCGAGTCAGTAAAACCGGTGCATTTACCAACCGAGATTTAGATTTCGGTACTTATCATGTCACTGTTTTAATGCTGTTTATTTAACCAAATGGACAGCTGTGGTACCATCTATGAAATCACGGCAAGAGTCGGTAAAACTGCTGCGTTTACCGACCAAGTTTGAAATTTCTGTAGATGACAGGTCAGTATTTTTGTCGTCTTTATTGAACCCAACAGAATTTTAACGGCGTCGAAAAAATCGCGGCGCGAAGCGCCACGATTTTATCGAATTATTTTTTATCGAGTGACCAAAAACATTGGGGGAGGGCGGCCTCCCTCCCATATATGATGGCCTTGTCTACAGCGCTAAAAATGTCGAGACATTCCATTTATTCCCAGACAATCAAAAATCATACTGCAAATTTCCAGCGTTGTCAGATTTAACTAAATAGTTTTGCTTATTTATTTTCACGGTTCAACATGGCAACGTTGAAGAAAATGTGCTTCTGCCATAAAAATATCTTAATTTTGAAACACCTTTAAGAGAAACGCTATGAAATTATGGTTTTCAGGTATTAAAAACCTAAGATGTGTGTAGGGGACAAAACGGGGTTTTTATTCTGATGGCCTTGGCACTTTAAGCATCTTTTAGGGTCTAATCTATTTTAGTTAAATAATTTTACCGTTAATTAATTTATTAAATACTAAGAGGGTTGAGCTACTTTTTATTTTTATTATTTGCTTTTCTATTGTTACTATCTATGGTTGTTTTTTTTCTCGTTTTTGTTCGTGCCCGAATTGCTTACGTTATTCATTCTTATTCATAGTATGATTACTTATGTTGTTCACTTTTATTTATTTTATATTTTTATCTATTCATAGTTTTTATTCTTATTATTACATTCTTATACATTCTAATGCATTCTCTGCACTCTTATTCGTATTTATATCTTATTCAAGTGTATATTCATTTGTGTTCCGAAAATTTATCCGCGCCGCCGCCGGCGCGATCATTTTTGACCGCAAACATTTATGTTTTGATCAGTCTTTCTCAAATCCCAGCTTTAATTTACAACAGATTTGGGCCTATTCACGAGTTAGAAACTTCGCGAGTCGCTAGCTGGACGCGTGTCTTCTTCGTTATTCATCAAGAGAAGTAGAAACCTGGTAGAAACGAAATGGCTGTGGCATTTCAGAACCATTCCATAATAGTTGAAAGATCTAACAGCTATGTATTCCTAACGGAATTAGTTATCAAAATTAGTAGTATAATTTTTTCATCGAGCACCCGTCACCGTCGAGAAGAACTGTCAAAATTTACATCACAGCTGCGCTGGTAGGAAAATCTTTCCCCTTAGCTTTCATACCATCAAACGTCTAAAAGAGCTTTGGAAGGTATATCCCTTTACAGTCCAGATTGTTGATAATGAAGATCTGTGCTCTGAAATAGAGACCAACCAAATGTTGTTTTAGCCCATGAAGCTGATGGCAGAAGCTGATTGCTAAGCTCATCAGAGGCTCTAACTCCAGCCTCACCCCTACCTGCACAGCCACCCTTTCAGCCAATGCTTTCAGTAAGCCCTGTAATTTTGCAGCCCTTGTGAAATAGGACTGTAACATTTACAACCACATCCCAAAACCAACCAGACCCCACCCTGAGTCAGGTAATATATTAGGACATAACGAAAGTGGCCTTCACTGATTCATCTGAGAAGGCACTTATTGAAATATATAAAAGTTGACGTCCAATAAGGGACCTAGGCGTTAACAATGAACAAAACCAACCCACCACAACCACCAAATCAAAATGCTTCAGGGAAGAAAGGAGGACAGAACGAAAGTGGTCACAGATGCATCAGTGAAGGCCAAGATTGAAATAGTGAAATAGTGAAGGCCAAGATGTGAAATAGGACTGTAACATTTACAACCACATCCCAACACCACCAAGAAAACAAACTGCTTCAAGGAAGAAAGGAGGACAGAACGAAAGTGGCCTTCACTGATGCATCAGTGAAGGCCAAGATTGAAATAGTGAAATAGTGAAGGCCAAGATGTGAAATAGGACTGTCACATTTACAACCACATCCCAACACCACCAAGAAAACAAAATGCTTCAGGGAAGAAAGGAGGACAGAACGAAAGTGGTCACTGATGCATCAGTGAAGGCCAAGATGTGAAATAGGACTGTCACATTTACAACCACATCCCAACACCACCAAGAAAACACAAGGCTTCAGAGAAGAAAGGAGGACAGAACGAAAGTGGCCTTCACTGATGCATAAGTGAAGGCCAAGATTGAAATATTGAAATAGTGAAGGCCAAGATGAGAAGTAGGACTGTCACAATTACAACCACATCCCAACCCCACCCAGAAAACAAACTGCTTCAGGGAAGAACGGAGGACAGAACGAGTGGCCTTCACTGATGCCTCAGTGAAGGCCCAGATTGAAATAGTGAAATAGTGTAGGCCAAGATGTTAAATAGGACTGTCACATTTACAACCACATCCCAACACCACCAACAAAACAAAATGCTTCAGGGAAGAAAGGAGGACAGAACGAAAGTGGCCTTCACTGATGCATCAGTGAAGGCCAAGATTGAAATAGTGAAATAGTGAAGGCCAAGATGTGAAATAGGACTGTCACATTTACAACCACCTCCCAACACCACCCAGAAAACAAAATGCTTCAGTGAAGAAATGAGGACAGAACGAAAGTGGTCACTGAGGCCTACGATCTGGAAACTATAGTAATTGATTTAGATATTAGTCCTATATGATAAAGTGTTCTGTAACTTTTAAAACCCCTTAACACCCCACAAAAGTCCCCACCCATCTTCAGGTACGAACTTAGTCCCGAACGAAAGATGTTTCCAATATGCCACACAGACTGACCACAGTGAACTAGTGAAATAGAGAAGGCCAAGATGTGAAATAGGACTTTAACATTTACAACCACATCCCAACACCTACCATAACACAAACTGCGTCAATGTAGAAAGGAGGACAGAACGAGTGGTCACTGATGCATCAGTGAAGGCCAAGATTGAAATAGTGAAATAGTGAAGGCCAAGATGTGAAATAGGACTGTCACATTTACAACCACATCCCCACACCACCAAGACAACAAAATGCTTCAATGACGAAAGGAGGACAGAACGAGTGGCCTTCACTGATGAATCCGTGAAGGCCAAGATTGAAATAGTGAAATGGTGACGTCCAAGATGTGAAATAGGACTGTCACATTTACAACCACATCCCCACCCCACCAAGAACACAAACTGCTGCAAGGAAGAAAGGAGGACAGAACGAGTGGCCTTCACTGATGCATAAGTGAAGGCCAAGATTGAAATAGAGAAATATTGAAGGCCAAGATGTGTAATAGGGCTGTCACATTTACAACCACATCCCACCACCACCAAGAAAACACAATGCTTCAAGGAAGAAAGGAGGACAGAACGAGTTGCCTTCACTGATGCAACAGTTAAGGCCAAGATTGAAAAAGTGAAATAGTGAAGGCCAAGATGTGAAATAGGACTTTCACATTTACAACCACATCCCAACACCACCAAGAAAACAAAATGCTTCAGAGAAGAAAGGAGGACAGAACGAAAGTGGTCACTGATGCATCAGTGAAGGCCAAGATTGAAATAGTGAAATAGTGAAGGCCAAGATGTGACATATGACTGTCACTTTTAAAACCACAGCCCAACACCGCCAAGAACCCACACTGCTTCAGAGACGAAATGAGGACAGAACGAAAGTGGTCAGTTATGCATCAGTGAAGGCCAAGAGTTACATAGTGAAATATTGAAGGCCAAGATGTGAAATAGGACTGTCACATTTACAACCACATCCCAACACCACCAAGAAAACAAAATGCTTCAGAGAAGAAAGGAGGACAGAACGAAAGTGGTCACTGATGCATCAGTGAAGGCCAAGATTGAAGCTGCCTTGGCTACAAGGAAGGCAAAGAAGGGGTGGAAAATAAAATGAAGCAGCAAAAGCAGGCTTTGAAGAGATTTGGCAAGAAGACAGCACTGAGGGTGAAAATTAAACTGAAAAGGTTCAGACAGCGATTTTAATGAAAATTCAGACAGCCCTCTTGGGTAAGATTAACTAAAAAAAAAACAAGTTTTTTTAACTGCAAGTAAGGAGCGACATTAAAACTTGAAACGAATAGAAATTATTCCGTATATGAAAGGGGCTCTCCCCTCCTCAACGCATCGCTCTTTACGCTAAAGTTTGACTCTGTCTTACAACTTTATTTTTTAAAACAATAAATAACTTTAGCGTAAAGAGCGAGGCGTTGAGGAGAGGACAGCCCCTTTCATATACGGAATAATTTCTGTTCGTTTTAAGTTTTAATGTCGCTCTTACTTTTAGTTACAAATACTTGTTTTTTTTTAGTTAATTTCTGAACGTTTTTGAATTAATGCAGCTTTGATTTTGGCTCACCGTACATGAATAATTAAAACGAAATTCGTGTATTAATTTTCTTTTTTTGGCTAATTTGCTTTCTCGAAGTTTTGTTCTGACGTAACTTACGAATTAACTTACGTAACGAATTTCTATATTCGTATGTTTTTACTATGTATACTAGGGAGTTCGCTCCCTAGTCAATATCTCACTCTTTACGCTAAAGTTCAAATTTTGTTCGAATCACAAACCCCTGAATCACAAAGACCGGTTAATTAGAATAAATAGCTCTTTTGAAAGTACTAAAAAAACTTTAGCGTAAAGAGCGAGGTATTGACTAGGGGGCGAACAATCTCATATACGTAATAAGTTCTGTACTTTTTAGTTTTAATCTTGCTCCGCTCCTTACTTTCAGTTGAAAAAAACTTGTTTTTTTTTATTTAATTTCTGATCGTTTTTTAAATAATGCTGGGAAATCCCTCAATGAAATATCCTCCATGGAAAGATCCTCTCCCGTAACCCCTACTCCGACCCCCCACTAGAAAAATTCCTGCTGAAAACGCCTGTATACTTCCCAATAACCAATACTATGTGTAAACAATGGGCAAAGTGTATAACTTGCAGCCCTTCCCCCGGGAACTGTGGGGGATTAATTCATTCTCAAAGACATATTAATTAGATTTTTGACTATGCTGAACAAAATGGCTATCTCAAAATTTTGATTGGGTAACTTCGGGAAACAAATGAGCATGGGGGGGGGGGGCAAGTTGCTCTCCAATTTTTCGGTCACTTAAAAAGGGCACTAGAACTTTTAATTTCCGTTCGAATGAGCCCTCTCACGATATTCTAGGTCTACTGGATCGATACGATCACCCCTGGAAAAAAAACATACAAATAAACACGCATCCGTGATCTTTCTTCTGGCTTGAAACCTCCATAGTAGGGTTGTCTAGTACGCTGAATCTGATGGTGTGATTTTCATTCAAGTTCTATGACTTTTGCGGGTCGTTTCCCCCTTTTTTCAAACATCGGACGCATTTTCCCAGGTTCTCAGCTTTGATGGGTAAGACTAAACTTGATGAAACTTATATGTTAAGAACTCACATAAACATCTAATTCGTTTAAAGCAACCATTATTACAAGAAGTCCGTTTTTTTTTTATAGTTTCGGTTACTATTGAGCCGGGTCGCTCCTTACTTACAGTTTGTTACCATGAACTGTTTGATAGTGAAAAGGAATGTGAACTTAGTTTTGATTTAGGTTGCAGTTGGCAACTTTGTAAAAGTCATCTTTGAGGGCCATCGGGGAGAAGGTGGAACCTACGGCTGAGGTCAGCGTGACGACTTTAAGTGGTGGGAGAGGTAATGTGTGAAAGTGGCTGAAACAGCCAGATCTTATCTACTACGTGAAAGAGGATTTAGGGTAAAAACCCCAATTCTTGGACAATGTGTGATCTTGTACAATTGTTTTGACTAAAATGTAACTTCCCTAAAGAAGGACTGTAGGTTCTTAATCTTGGACCTGATGCAGATAGTTGGGATTGGCTGACTACAATCTTAAAGCCAAGCCTATTTAATTATGATTGCTCTTTTTCACAACACATGTCAGTAATTAAATCTGTCCATGATTGAGATACTTCAATTTTAAGATCCTTTGTCCAAGATTGGGCAGTAGCCTATTTTCCAAGTTTAGACTTAAGCTAAAAATTAGCAATTACAGTTTGGCCTCTACTATTTACTGTCTGTGCATTCAAAATAGTTACCATTGTACATGGGTGAAATGTTAAAACTAATGAAATACTTATTAAAAAAATTTAGACAGAGTAAGTAGAGAAAAAGTAATTTTCCGGGTGGTATAATAGATAACTATTGAGATGGTGGTTAGGGAGATTTGCATTTGTAGTTTCCATCCCGTTTATTTCTGTCGATGTCTGAAATAGGTCCTCCTCCTGTAATTAGAAACCTCCTAGTTATTTCACCTCCAGTGGTTTTATGACAAATAAGGAAACACGTCAATTGTACTTGATGAATTTAACAGTTAGGAACTTGAGAATTTTCAGAACCTCCTGTTTTAAAAAACGCTGCTATGTCAAGAAATCTACCTCAGTATTTATTAACGCCTGCCAAGGACCAGGGGCGGATCTAGGGAAAAATCTTGGGGGAGGCCCAATGTGACAAGGGCGCCATGGAGTAAAATCTTGGGGGAAGGGGGCAATGTGACAAAGGTGCCAATAATTGACCAAATTGACAAATTTATTCTAAAAAAAGAGTAACAAAAACAGAATAAGAGGGTTCCAGAAAAAAATCTTGGGTGTCAGGGTTCCCCACGCCCCATTACCCTGGATCCGCCAGTGGCAAGGACTCAAGAAATATTGATTCTTTGCTATACCAAGGTGTCTTGAAATAGAGAGGTCCTTAAATCTCAAGTTCTTACCTGGAATTTGACCTGGTGTCTGTTTGAAAGAAAATTGTCTATTCAGTGGATGCGCTACAAGAACTAGTGCTGAATGAAAAATCCCCCTGGAAGCCCAAGGAATTCTTGCAAACTATTAGTGTGTGTGCTTGTTTGTTTAATATTGAAAACTGCACTTGATTTCTAAGCGGGAAAATCGAAATCCTTAACCACACGAGAAAGGAAAAGCTTAAACATTGCGATTGATGCAGTAAAGAATTGGCTCAAATTAATTAAAAGTCAGCGGAACACCGTCACCTCGGCCGGCGGTGGCGCACCGGCGGCGTTACGACACTTCAGTGGCGGTCGACAGGGCCACTCGTCGGTGGCGTTCGATGCATGCGCCGGCGTGGCGCCGGGGTCTAACAATATCATATGTTATGGTATCAGGGAGCACATTTAGCCACCAGGGCATGCGACGCAGGGAGTATCACAAACAAAATTGACTTGTTATGATGGCAAAGAAAAAGTACGATAAAACTAACAAAAAAAAGCTAGATTTTCTGCATTATTAATTTAATAAGACTTGGATAAAGAAAAAAAAAATTAGAATAGGGACCCAGTGTTATGAAAAGAGAACAGTAGTATAATATTAACAATTTTTGTAATTAAAAACTAACATATAACCAGTGGCGGATCCAGGGGGCAAGGGGGCGCGTCCCTCCCCCTAACGTAATCTAAAGTAGTTTAATTTACTTAACTAACGCAAGTTTGCGTTAAATAAACTTGATCCTAAAGCAAGATTATCGGATCAACCTATTTTGCTCCCCCCCACCCTTAAATAAATCCTAGATCAGCCCCTGCATATAACATTAACAATTAAGCCCAATGAAAATACTACTTTAGTAGTTGTACAGTTCTGGGTGTTTTCCTTCTAGTATAGTGGAAAAAAACTCAGTGTTTTTGAACTAGCCACACTCCCCTCCCACCCGAATATGATATTCTGTAACTGCACATGGCTCTTTTTTAGGTCCACACAAGTTGGGAAGGGTGGTCCAGAAACCTGCGGAGATCGCCTTAAGCTATACAAGATATCTGGATCCCCTTTTTAAAAATTTTATATCCATGAGCGCCTGTGATTGGTAGGGGGTTGTAAGGCCGGGTATTTACTCCCTCTCCCCAATGAAATGGTACTTTGCCTGGTAAATTTGCAGTGGGTCATATAATATAGCTAGGATGAATGTGAAAAACATCATTTAATGCCTTTTTTTATGCTCTTTCATTATTAATAATTGCCTCTGGGGCTATTGTATTTTGAGCCCTTAAAGGGGTCCCAAAGGTATTTAATTTTTTAACCACATAAATGAGTTATCACCATTAGTTTAGTTTATACTAGTATAGTCAACAACATACCGTTAGTTTATAAACAGGTTGTTCTAGAGTAATATATTCCAAAAATACTTATTTCTAACAATTCAAACCTCATTTATTAGGCAACTCAAATATAAACCGTTTTCCTACCGTTTCAAGTTTTTCGATTGCCGTCGACAAAAATAGCGCTGAATTTTGCGATTCGAAACTTTGCCGTCGACAATTCAGAGTATTTTCCAATTCAGGGTATATATTTGCATTTTAGGGGGATGGGGGTGGGTAAATTTGCAGTGGGCCATACAATTTAGCTAGGATGAAAGTGAAAACATCATTTGATGCTTTTTTTATGCTCTTTCATAATTCATGTCAAATACATTCAGGGCCCCCTCAAGGGCTCAAGATGCAACTAGCCCCAGAAGCAATTCTTGAATTATGAAAGAGCATAAAAAAAGACATCAAATGATGTTTTCTCTTTCATCCTAACTAAATTATATGGCCCACTGCAAATTTACCCTTTTCCTGGAATTGGAATTCCCCCCTCCCCCGAATATTTCTTCGCTCAGAAATACCTTTGCACAGTCTGAGCCTCCCTTCCTCCCCCTCCCGAAAAAACGTTTATCCGCGTGCCCTACAGAATATAGCATTTTTTGGTCACTGTAATTCAGTTTTCCATGAGGTATTTCTTCATACCTGTAAGCATAGTTGTACTTGATTCTGATGCTTGAAGGGGGTCAATGAACCCAAATAGTTGTATTCCCAGACGAATATCATTCATTTTCCCCAGTGGTTCGAAAGGGGGATCTTTCGAACCACTTCTTGTGAATTTGGGAAAATTTTCTTTGGGGACACACCGCCCCCTCCTCCCCCCACCTAATGCGTCTATAATGAATGTTAGCATTTGAGTCTCTAAAACAGACTTTTCTTTTTCAGATCAACTTCTTCAAAGATCATACAAAAATTATTCTTTGTCCATTGATGTCTGCTGTCACTTACATAGACGAACATAAGAGTTTCCGTACTTACAAATTAAGCTCACTCAAGGAATTTGGATGCCATGTTGACTTGTATGATCGATTGCATTATGCGTTTGAAAAAGTCGAATTTCTTGTCAATAGCCGATCTGGAAGTTGCCGTTTGCAACAAGGAAAGAGTGATTAAGAGTTGCAATTTTTTCTTCTTTGCCATGATCTTTTTTCTTTTAAGTTGCATTTTATTGAAACTTTTCGACAGGAAATTATGCCTGGTTTTTAAAAAGTTGCTAACCTTCCTATTGTACAGATACTGCACTTCAAATTATCTCAAGCCCAGAAAGTTGAACTGAAAATTGGACTTGGAAAGTCTAACTAGCCCTTTTGAAAATCTGGAATTCTTCTGAGAATTCTGTAAACATTGTGTAAAAGTCCAGTTTTGAGACGTCTTGATAGCCTCTTCAGATTAAAACAACCATAGATTGCCCATAAATTTCTTCTTCTATTTAAGGCTATGGGCTTTCCTTTTAATATTATTTTGCTTCTTTCCTACTTCCTTGGTTAGAAAATATCGACGAGGAAAATGTATCTTTGCTAAGCATTGTTGGCGGAATAGAAAACAAAAACTGATAATAGAAAACCATAAAAAGGGAGACTAAAAATTAAAAAAAATAAGTGTCATAGGATTATGTCATAGGAGGTATAGGATTAGTAACTGCCCTGGATTTGGTAGCCTAGTAAAAATAAGGTTAGTAAGCTTGAGACCACAAATTAAGAAAAAAACTAAGAAACATGACTATAGGGACCGGAAATTTTGAGATATTTTATTGATGCCAAAAATTCATAATTCAAAAATGCATACTGTAAATTTCCAATTTTGCGCTTGTTGAAAATGTTTTTCTTTCAATGGGGCCGCGTCTGGATTTCTTCTTGTTTTGTAAAAGCAGTATTGCCGGTTTTAGAGAAGCCCTAGAAACACAGTAACAAGCCACTTTTTCTTCGTCAATATTTTTCTAAATACATTACTTACCGTCTAAATAAATTAGTTAGTGATACTAAATAAGTTAGTACTGAAAATTAATATTAATAGAAGATTAAAAAGAATCAATAAGAAGAAGTACCATGCATTAATCAGGCTTGCTTTCGAAATTGGGCAAAACTTTCGAAATTGGGCAAAACGAAAGTAGCAAAACTTTATATTGAACTTCGAAAATATGGATCTAGGCCCACTTTACTTATTTCCGATTAATTGACAACTTTCCAAATAAGCCCAAAGCTTTGTTCCTCCCCTCCCTCCGACCTCTGTGGGCGAAACAAAATATAATATTGTAATATTAGAAACAAAACGATTTTTTTTATTCTTATCCCCCCCCCCCATGGACAATATCTCTGCATGTGTATGTTCAAAATCGGGCTTCTCAACAGACCAAATTCTTAATGGTGGGAAACTTTAAAAAATGTGTGTTCTAGGCCCAAATATTCAGTTTTGAGAAGAACTGAAAAACTTGCTATAACCCCTTCCCATCCTAGGTAGGAGTAAAAGTAATTATTTTACAAAAGTTAATTTTGAGGTGCAAGATTCGTAAATGATGAATTTGATTTTTCTTTCTTTGTATGTTTTTAAAATAGAACAAAATCATTAGTTGATTAGAAATGATAGTATTTTTTTTAAAAAAATCAAGGGTAATAAGGATTTTTAAATATGTAAAAATGGTGAATATGTTTTTTTTTCAGGATTCTTTTCAGCTTCAGGAAATTTAAATTGATAAATATTTTTACATGCAGAACTGTTTTTTGTATCACAGTCCTGTAGTGGCTAAATAGACCTATGATGAATATGTTGAAAAAGGAATACTTCTTTTCGAACTGAGTTTATCCCGGTGCCAGATTTACAGTTCTGAGAAAAACACCCATGGGTGTATTACTTTGAAAATGTGGAAAAAAGAATTTCTTTTTCTACAAAACCGTTCCTGTAAGAAAAATGGCTGCCCTCCCGGGGGCAAAGGGGTATCCCTCCCGTGAAATCCTAGGAATATCTATGAGAAGAATATTTATGCTAAAGGATGTGCATCCGGCATATTTATTTTTTTTTTGATTTTATTTATTATTATTTTATGCTTTATTTTTATGCATTAGTATCTGGAATTAAGTGTTATCTCACTCTTCTAGAATCTACAATTTTGAACCATAACAAAAAAAAACCTGGTCTTCTTCACCCTCTCCCAGGTAAATCCTTGGGGCATGAATCAGAAGAACAAATTTATTGTATTCTGAAGAAAAGGCTTAATTTCTTTTTTTTTTCCTTTTAATAGAAACTGTTTTTGAAATTAGCACCTTCTCACTTGAAGTCTTCCATAATTTACAATCTTGTTCATTAAGAAAAAGTCCTGGTTTTCCCCCCTCCCTTAGGGCAATCCTTGGTACACGAATCAGAAGAATGAAATTATTCAATGCTAAAGAAAGAAGGCTGTATTTGTGCATTTTCATATGAACGTTTTTCGAGAGAAATATTATCTCACTGGAAGTCTTCCAGAATCTACAATCTTTTTCCATAAAAAAAAATCCTGCATTTTTTCCCTCCCCCAGGGAAATCCTAGTTCCACGAATAAGAACAACAAAATTATTTTATGCTGAAGGAAAGAGACTTTATCTGTTTATTCTCATAGGAACAGTTTTTGGAAATACATCATCTCACTAGAAACCCTCCAATATTTCTATTTTTCTAAATGACGAAATTATAAGCATTGTTTCCTTTTATTTCCGTCCATCCTCTATGCATAAATCGGGGTGCCCAGATTCAATTGTACATTTTGATTAGTTCATGAAAATAAATACAAAAATATTAAGCTAATTTTGAAAATCCTTTACCCAGCTCTGAGAACCATTTTTATACAAAACGACACTTTTTTCTGTCCTTTCATTTGGTTTTTCTGTACCAATTTTAGCTAGTTTTGAACGTTTTATTTTATTTTAGGTTTTCTGTTAATTTATTTAGCTGCCAGTATCAATGAAGTGATTTGCTTTTTAAGTCATACGACAAATTTTGACATTTAAAGCCTTGTAAATTCTGTTATTTCCAAAATTAAATATGTTTCATCTTCTGGCTTTACTCGTTCAGTTGAACCAAGTTGGTTGGAATGTCAAACATGTTTTTGTTCTTGTATGAAATTTTAATTGCTTTTTCTTGACAATAATTACCTTGAAATAATGCTGAAATCACTTTTTGTAGATGTTTTAAATAAAAGGTGTTTTGATATATTGGTCTAGACCAGTTTTGGGTACCGTATTTCAAACAGCCAGTTGTACGAAAAATATGGATTACCCCCCTTTCTAGGGTTATAATCAGATAAAGGTTGAGATAGTTAGGACACTTTTTTCTATTTCCAGACAACCAGCTGTATGAAAATTGCGGTATTACCCCACTTTCTGTGGCTATAATCAGATAAAGGTTGAGACATATAGTACACTTTTTGTGTACTATCAGTGAAACCTCCAGGGATTTTGGAAGAATCTAGGCTTAGAATGCAACTTGGTTGCATCAACATAGTCATATCTACAACAAGAAATGCTGTTGGGGATCTAGGCTTAAAATGCAACTTGGTTGCATCTACGTAGTCATATCTACAACAAGAAATGCTGTTGGGGATCTAGGCTTAGAATGCAACTTGGTTGCATCTACGTAGTCATATCTACAACAAGAAATGCTGTTGGGGATCTAGGCTTAAAATGCAACTTGGTTGCATCTACGTAGTCATGTCTACAAAAAGAAATGCTGTTGGGGATCTAGTCTTAAAATGCAACTTGGTTGCATCTACGTAGTCATATCTACCAAAATAAAAACTGTTAGGGATCAGTGTTGGGGATCTAGGCTTAGAATGCAACTTGGTTGCATCAACATAGTCATATCTACAACAAGAAATGCTGTTGGGGATCTAGGCTTAAAATGCAACTTGGTTGCATCTACGTAGTCATATCTACAACAAGAAATGCTGTTGGGGATCTAGGCTTAAAATGCAACTTGGTTGCATCTACGTAGTCATGTCTACCAAAAGAAATGCTGTTGGGGATCTAGGCTTAGAATGCAACTTGGTTGCATCTACGTAGTCATATCTACCAAAATAAAAACTGTTAGGGATCAGTGTTGGGGATCTAGGCTTAGAATGCAACTTGGTTGCATCCACATAGTCATATCTACAACAAGAAATGCTGTTGGGTATCTAGGCTTAAAATGCACCTTGGTTGCATCTACGTAGTCATATCTACCAAAAGAAATGCTGTTGGGGATCTAGGCTTAGAATGCAACTTGGTTGCATCTACGTAGTCATATCTACAACAAGAAATGCTGTTGGGGATCTAGGCTTAAAATGCAACTTGGTTGCATCTACATAGTCATATCTACCAAAATAAAAACTGTTAGGGATCAGTGTTGGGGATCTAGGCTTAGAATGCAACTTGGTTGCATCTACGTAGTCATATCTACAAAAATAAAAACTGTTAGGGATCAGTGTTGGGGATCTAGGCTTAGAATGCAACTTGGTTGCATCAACATAGTCATATCTACAACAAGAAATGCTGTTGGGGATCTAGGCTTAAAATGCAACTTGGTTGCATCTACGTAGTCATGTCTACCAAAAGAAATGCTGTTGGGGATCTAGGCTTAGAATGCAACTTGGTTGCATCAACATAGTCATATCTACAACAAGAAATGCTGTTGGGGATCTAGGCTTAAAATGCAACTTGGTTGCATCTACGTAGTCATATCTACCAAAAGAAATGCTGTTGGGGATCTAAGCTTAGAATGCAACTTGGTTGCATCTACATAGTCATATCTACCAAAATAAAAACTGTTAGGGATCAGTGTTGGGGATCTAGGCTTAGAATGCAACTTGGCTGCATCTACATAGTCATATCTACCAAAAGAAATGCTGTTGGGGATCTAGGCTTAGAATGCAACTTGGTTGCATCTACGTAGTCATATCTACACAAATGAAAACTGTTAGGGATCTGTGTTGGGGATCTAGGCTTAGAATGCAACTTGGTTGCATCAACATAGTCATATCTACAACAAGAAATGCTGTTGGGGATCTAGGCTTAAAATTCAACTTGGTTGAATCTACTTAATCATGTCTACCAAAATAAAATATGTTGGGGATCTAAGCTGAGAATAAACCTGGGTTGCATCTACATAGTCATATCTACAAAAATGAAAACTGTTAGGGATCCGTGTTGGGGATCTAGGCTTAGAATGCAAATTGGCTGCATCTACATAGTCATATCTACCAAAAGAAATGCTGTTGGGGATCTAAGCATAGAATACAACTTGGTTGCATCTACGTAGTCATATCTACCAAAATAAAAACTGTTAGGGATCAGTGTTGGGGATCTAGGCTTAGAATGCAACTTGGTTGCATCAACATAGTCATATCTACAACAAGAAATGCTGTTGGGGATCTAGGCTTAAAATGCAACTTGGTTGCATCTACGTAGTCATATCTACCAAAAGAAATGATGTTGGGGATCTAAGCTTAGAATGCAACTGGGTTGCATCTACGTAGTCATATCTACCACAATAAAAACTGTTAGGGATCAGTGTTGGGGATCTAGGCTTAGAATGCAACTTGGTTGCATCAACATAGTCATATCTACAACAAGAAATGCTGTTGGGGATCTAGGCTTAAAATGCAACTTGGTTGCATCTACGTAGTCATATCTACCAAAAGAAATACTGTTGGGGATCTAAGCTTAGAATGCAACTTGGTTGCATCTACGTAGTCATATCTACCAAAATAAAAACTGTTAGGGATCAGTGTTGGGTATCTAGGCTTAGAATGCAACTTGGTTGCATCAACATAGTCATATCTACAACAAGAAATGCTGTTGGGGATCTAGGCTTAAAATGCAACTTGGTTGCATCTACATAGTCATATCTACCAAAAGAAATGCTGTTGGGGATCTAGGCTTAGAATGCAACTTGGTTGAATCTACGTAGTCATATCTACAAAAGAAAAACTGTTGGGGATCTAGGCTTAGAATGCAACTTGGCTGCATCTACATAGTCATATCTACCAAAAGAAATGCTGTTGGGGATCTAGGCTTAAAATGCAACTTAGTTGAATCTAGGTAGTCATATCTACCAAAAGAAATGCTGTTGGGGATCTAGGCTTAGAATTCAACTTGGTTGCATCTAAATAGTCAACTCTCACAAAAGAAATGCTGTTGGGGATCTAGGCTTAGAATGCAACTTGGTTGCATCAACGTAGTCATATCTACAACAAGAAATGCTGTTGGGGATCTAGGCTTAAAATGCAACTTGGTTGCATCTACGTAGTCATATCTACCAAAAGAAATGCTGTTGGGGATCTAAGCTTAGAATGCAACTTGGTTGCATCTACGTAGTCATATCTACCAAAATAAAAACTGTTAGGGATCAGTGTTGGGGATCTAGGCTTAGAATGCAACTTGGCTGCATCTACATAGTCATATCTAACATAAGAAATGCTGTTGGGGATCTAGGCTTAGAATGCAACTTGGTTGCATCTACATAGTCATATCTACAAAAGAAAAACTGTTGGGGATCTAGGCTTAGAATGCAACTTGGCTGCATCTACATAGTCATATCTACCAAAAGAAATGCTGTTGGGGATAAGTGGTGGGGATCTAGGCTTAAAATGCAACTTAGTTGAATCTAGGTAGTCATATCTACCAAAAGAAATGCTGTTGGGGATCTAGGCTTAGAATTCAACTTGGTTGCATCTAAATAGTCATATCTCTCAAAAGAAATGCTGTTGGGGATCTAGACTTAGAATGCAACTTGGTTGAATCTACGTAGTCATATCTAACAAAAGAAATGCTGTTGGGTATCAAGGCTTAGAATACAACTTGTTTGCATCTACGTAGTCATATCTACCAAAAGAAATGCTGTTAGGGATCACTGTTGGGGGATCTAGGCTTAGAATGCAACTTAGTTGAATCTACGTAGACATGTCTACGAAAAGATATCCTGTTGGGGATCAGTGGTGCGGATCTAGGCTTAGTATGCAACTTAGTTGAATCTACGTAGTCATATCTACCAAAAGAAATGCTGTTGGGGATCAGTGGTGGGGATCTAGGCTTAGAATGCAACTTGGTTGAATCTACGTAGTCATATCTACCAAAAGAAATGCTGTTGGGGATCAGTGGTGGGGATCTAGGCTTAGAATGCAACTTGGTTGAATTTACGTAGTCATGTCTAACAAAAGAAATGCAGTTGGGGATCTAGGCTTAGAATGAAACTTGGTTGAATCTACGTAGTCATGTCTAAAAAAAGGAATGCTGTTTGGGGATCTAGGCTTAGAATGCAACTTGGTTGTATCTACATAGTCATATCTACAAAAAGAAATTCTGTTGGGGATCAGTGTTGGGTACCTAGGCTTAGAATTAGTCCAGTAAATCTACGAAACTCTGGGACAAAATTGCAATATAAAATATTTTTACACCGTCTTGTAGAGAAAAAAATTATGTACAACAAATTAAAAGTCCCTAAAAATCCCCTTGGCGGAACAGGGGGAAAATTGGAAAAATTCAGGGGAAGATTTATTGTGCGCTCGAATTTCACGTCTGCTCTTGTTCTGCGCGGAGAAATCGAAAAAAGAAAGTTATTTTGTTTTATCGCTGGACTTGGTTTGATTTCCCCCTTTAGCGGGGGAGGGGAATGGGGAAAACAGTTTCCTCGAGAGTTGTGCGATATGGCTGGTCAAAATATTGCCCTCGAGGTTTTTTGACTCGATGATTTCAAAAAACATGGTATTAGATTCGTATATTGCTTTTCTGCAGTGTTTTCACCGTAGGGGAAACAATGCATCGGGCCTTAGGAGTGCGTGGGCAGACTTACTTCGACTATATAATAGAAATGTAAGACAAAATTAAATGTAAAAAAGGAAACAAATCAGGTAATTTCGGGAATCACAGCAAAAGATAATCACGGTTTTTATTGAACTAAAAAGGATAATTTCAAGGATTTGTACTAAACATAGTCTTCTTCATTGTTATCAACAACAAAAAAATCTTTATTTGAAAACGCAATCCCTTGGCAGTCTTTGCAAGCAAGTGTCCAAGGCAATTCATTTTTTTGGCAACTACGGCGCGAACTGTCACAGTTGGAACGCGTGCAGCTGCAACGAATCACATATAGGAGATGAGGCGGAGTAGGTCCGATGTCTGTCATGACTGGGGTGAGGCGTCCGTCACGTTTCGACAACTTCAGTCTTTTGGGTCAAATCCTGACGCAGTATTACGCCATTCCATTACCTGATAGAAGACTCTATAAGAATGAAATTTCACAGCCGATGGAGTTGGTGGAAGTCTCTCTGGGTTCAAAAAAGTTGATGTCTTTGAGCTGTTCAGTTTTTCTAGAAAAACCCTGTACCTAGCTTTGCTGAGACCCTCCCCTTTCTTAGCCTTGTAGAAACACAGCAAAATATTTTCACCGTCTTGCTGGACTTCTTCCTTCGTAGAGCGCAGATTAAGGAATTCTTCACAGTTATTCCTAAATTCTTCATGGCTTTTCAGGAATGGCAGGACAGCCTGCTCTCCTATTCCAAATAAACGGGACGTCGTGTCGCAATCAAGAAAAGCGCGTCCAACAAGAATAGAGTGACAAACCTGCCCCAGAAATCTTTTGATAAAGTTGATGTGCCAGTATTTAGTTGACAGCACTCTTGACTTGATACTGGTTTCGAAGTAGAGATCCCTGGCTTCCGGAGGCAAATGATGGAGGAGAAGGATCAATAAATCAGTGAAGTTTCCGACTACTGCGGTTACCCTTTCGTTTGCCGCATTAACACCTGTAAATGCAATCAGAATGCCCGCATCTCTCTCTGCATGAAGCTCTCTCTCTCCATGAAGGACAGTGAGGTCGGTTTGGACAAGTTTTTTACCAAAAGATTGAATAATGTTCTGCCTATGTTCGGAATTCCACAAAAAGTCCTCCTTCTTCCTTTGCAGCTTCATACTTAGTGTGATATCGACGGTGGGACACTGGATACTTTTCGTTCGTCTAACCTAGGTGACATCTTTGGTAGACGGACCTGAAGTGTAACCATCAAAGATGATGGAAGGGTTTGAATACTTCTGTGTCATGAATGAAACATAACTTGCAAATCTGTTCGAAAGAGTTTCCTGTTTTCCATGGAATATGCTGGAGCAGCCATCCACCATCGATCACGTATTTTTCCGACTCTTTTGATAGGACGTTCACAGGTTCTGCCTTTGCTAATTTCCAAATAGCTTTCGCTAGCTCCGCTTTATTTAACTGTCGTGGCAGGCTTGACGATTCGAAAAGAGCAGTAGGGTAGCCTGAGAGTTTCTTCCATATCCCCTCCGGCTGTAGTTGCCGCTGCTGCAAGATGTTGGAACAGAATACTTGCATCAATTTGTATGTCTTCATCGTCAGCATCGTAATCACTTTGCTTTTGCGCTTGAAGATGTAGTGATCGGCATCGGCGTCGTCCATTGACTTCAGAATTTCTTTTCCTATCGCCTTAGTTGCATCCGTGTTGACATCCCTTGCTGCTGTATACGATTCGATATATTGCGCAATTGAGTGCAGTTGTCATACGGACAGGACTGCGCAAAAAGAGCTACTAAAGCCTTTACGTCCTTTTTATCCGAGCAAGTCTTGCGGAAACGTGGGGGTCACGACATGTACTCAACGCTGGTGAGAGATTAATTTCAGCTCGCACTGGCATTGACATTGTCCAGATAAACCCATGCGTCTCACTCATTCCATTTCCCATCGTGAGTCCCATGCTTGTTTTCAGTGACCTCATCAGTACTTGCTCAATTACTAAGTGAGAAGAGAGCCCAGCCCAAAATCTATCTCTTCTTCGAATGACAAACATCCCATCCACGTTGTCTTTATACAGCTTCTGGTTACTTTCTTTCAGCTCTTCCATTTTCTGAAGAAATATTCTCACCGATTTCGTATACAGGTTGTGGCCAGCAGCTGCAAAGTAAGAGAGCATCTCAGAGAGGGCTTGAAGATACTGCACCCAGTTTCCAGTCCGTTCTACCCTGATGGTCTTCTTAAGCACTCCGAACATTTCTGGATACTGAAGCCATATTTTGCAGTCCTGTTGTTCTCCAGCGTGTCTTGAAACTCCATCATTCGTGTTTTGATTCGACGCACTACTCCTGCGTTTGATGAGTCTTCATGGGTTACTTCCTCATTCATTAGAGCCATGCATATTGCCGACGCTTCTGCCAAGTCTTGATGATTCGCACGTATGTCATCTGTGCAGTCGAAATCATACGATTTTCAAATGAGAATGATCTGCAATGCTGAATCTATAAGCTCGTGCGCTCTCATGGCTCCTGAAACAACCTTACCGCTAAGGATATGCTTAATGGTGTTACCGGCATATAGGCATTCGAGCATTCTTTTATTCCTGTTTCTGCCATCAAGTGCCCGATCGCTCCAAGAAAGCTCATACTGCAATGGAGACCACCGATCATTGGAACTACTGCCTTGAGAGGACTATCGGCAGGCTCAGCATTGAGGACGTTCACCGCTTTCATGTGCAAAGGCTGGTCGAAAGTAATAACTGGTACCATTCCGTGCTGGCGGGTTTTATCGGAGATAAAACGTAAGATCGTGTATACACAAGAAAGATCGGAGGGATTATAGTCAATAATAGGACGAAAAACAATCGACGAAGAGTCTTTGCGTGACCCAGGGTGAATCGCTTGCATAATCCACTTCATCCGACCCGTTTCGTGTCATGTATCCAGCTTACATGCCATAGTAGGTCAATGCCATCGATCTTGTCGCCGAAGGGGATGGTCCATTAAACAAGACTGTTATCCTGTTGGCTTCTGTTGTAGAAGTAGAAAGTTACTTGTCCAATCGACAGTGCAAATGTCGTGGTCGACATTGTCACCAATGAACTGGATGAAGGTTTTAGAAGTCATCCCTGGAAATACATTACCATGAGTTACTGCGGCAGAATGCTCGCATCGAATCAGTTCGAGTAAGAAATAGAAAAACCTACCCTATTCAGCTGCTAGATGAGAAGACGTAAATCAGATTCCTTATGCACCAGGAATCCAAGGTATACTTGGAAAGAAGCGAGCAAAGATCGGCAAACCTGCATTATTGCTTGGTCGATTGAACCTAACAGTAGGTAGTGAATCTCAAGCAAACAGGAAAAGAGAAGCACCAGGGAATAGGATATTAAACTCTCGTCAAAACGGTGTTAGAAGGTTTTAAAACTGAGTTGATAGATCTTTGTCTCCTCTCCAAATTCTGTAGAGCCGTCTGACTATCTTTTCCCTTTAGAGGATATCTTGATTTCCCCCCTCTTTTTTTTGTAACTGGAAAACGGGGAGGAAAGGATAATGACAGCAATCAAAGTAACATATTCATTCTTCTCGCCTGGGAAACACCGGAAAACAAGTCTTGTAGACTGCTGCCCAGAATCTTTATTTACCCCCTCTTTCCCCATGTAAGTGGGGAACGACTTATTACACAGCAATAAAAAAAACGCATATTCGATCTTCTTGGACCCAAGAGCATCAGGAATGCCATTCTCAGCATCAAAAACATCAGGTCGTAGATTTTCGAGTTTTCCCCTGGATTTTCCCCTTTCCCCCCATTTTTCACCCTGTTCCGCGAAGGAAATTTTGGGGACTTATGGTATGTTGTACAGAATATTTTTTCTCTACAAAATGGTGTAAAAATCATTTATATTGCAATTTTGTCCCAGATCGTCAATTTTTTCCGTAGATTTACTGGACTAAATGCAACTTGGTTGAATCTACGTAGTCATATCTACCAAAAGAGATGCTGTTGGGGGTCAAAACTTAGAATGCAACTTGGTTGCATCTACATAGTCATATCTACCAAAAGAAATGCTGTTAGGGATCAGTGTTCGGGATCTAGGCTTAGAATACAAATTAGTTGAATCTACGTAGTCATGTCTACCAAAAGCAATGCTGTTGGGGATCTAGGCTTAGAATGCAACTTGGTTGAATCTACGTAGTCATATCTACCAAAGGAAATGCTGTTGGGGATTAGTGGTGGGGATCTAGGCTTAGAATGCGACTTGGTTGAATCTACGTAGTCGTGTCTAACAAAAGAAATGCTATTTGGGGATCTAGGCTTAGAATGCAACGTGGTTGCATCTACATAGTCATATCTACAAAAAGAAATGTTGTTGGGGATCTAGGCTTAGAATGCAACTTGGTTGAATCTACGTAGTCATACCTGCCAAAAGAAATGCTGTTGGGGATCTAGGCTTAGAATGCAACTTGGCTGAATCTACGTAGTCATATCTACGAAAAGAAATGCTGTTGGGGATCTAGGCTTAGAATACAACTTGGTTGAATCTACGTAATCATATCTACCAAAAGAAATGCTGTTGGGGATCAGTGGTGGGGATCTAGGCTTAGAATGCAACTTGGTTAAATCTACGTAGTCATATCTACCAAAAGAAATGCTGTTGGACATCATTTTGGGGATCTAGGCTTAGAATGCAACTTGGTTGCGTCTACACAGTCATATCTACCAAAAGAAATGATGTTGGGGATCTAGGCTTAGAATGCAACTTGGTTGAATCTACGCAGTCATATCTACCAAAAGAAATGCTGCTGGGGATCAGTCTTGGGGATCTAGGCTTAGAATGCAACTTGGTTGAATCTACGTAGTCATATCTACCAAAAGAAATGCTGTTGGGGATCAAGGCTTAGAATGCAACTTGGTTGCATCTAAATAGTCATATCTACCAAAAGAAATGCTATTGGGGATCTAGGCTTAGAATGCAACTTGGTTGAATCTACATAGTCATATCTACCTAAAGAAATGCTGTTGGGGATCAATCAAGACTGGTACAAAGGATTTTTCAAATCAGTAGATCTAAGACTACAAAATTCAACTTTATGAACCTTTCTACAAATTGTTCATTTTTTAGGGGGGAAGATACCCCCCCTAATGCTTTAAATCTTTGCAGTGGTTCAATACAAAAAAAATAGTCTAGGTCAATTTGAATAATAGAGCGGTCAGAGAATCTTTCATAAATTTTCAGGATTGATATTTGACTCGATATACGAAAGCTTTATTTCCATGGCTTGTAGCCCGTTCAGACACATGGGGAAACGCTCAAAACCGATCGGTACCATGGGAAAACCAATCTGTTTTTGGGGCTAAGAATTTTGACTTGTTTCCCTATGGTATCAATCGGCTTTCCGTGAGTTATCGAGAAAAACTGAGTAAGTATTTTTAAATGTTGAAATCATGTCAACTGTCAAGCCCGTGAAAGTTCGAAATTTGATGGTTCTTATCCAGGATCATTAGTTTTTATCCAACACAAGTAATTTATTTGCATAAAACTAATACGAAAGAGGAAGATACTTCAAGAAATACACTTGGAGCGTACAAGTGCATGTTATCTGTGCTTTTTAGGAATAATTTTGCATCTACCGTTTGAACACTTTTCCACTCATATCCATCGGTTTTCCCATGCGTCTGAATGGACCATTAATTTTTTTTGTGTAAAATATAAAAGACAGTTCGTCCGGAAGCAGAAAGATGGTCCAGTCAAAGTGACAAAAAACTTGAAAGCTTAATTAGAGTAAAGCCAAGATAGATTGTCTCCGTGAGGGGCAAATATACGTCTGAATGGACCATTAATTGTTTTCTGTAAAATATAAAAGACAGTTTGTCCAGAAGCAGAAAGTTCGTCCAGTCAAAGTGACAAAAAACTTGAAAGCTTAATTAGAGTAAAGTCAAGATAGATTGTCTCCGTGAGGGGCAAACTTGACATAATTTTTTCAGAGTTGCATAGAAATTATTGTCCTAAGGCAGATAGGCATACAGTAAGGCTGTTTTGATACATTGATCTAGACCCGTTTTGGGTACCCGTCTAACTGGCAGTATTTCAGACAACCAGCTGTACGAAAAATATGGTATTATCCTAATTTCTAGGGCTATAATCAGGAAAGTTTGAGATGGCTAGGACATATTTTGCATACGTAAGATGACAGATTGTCAAAGATCTTCCTTTTCGGCTATCCGTCTAAGGTCAAACGAAAAGTAGGTCATCCCCGAATAGGGTGGGAAAAGTAAGGAAGGACTTAAAGGAAATTGGTACTTCTTGGAAGTGGATAAATAGGAAAGTCAATAGATTGGGATGGAGAAGGAGTGTGCTCAGCTGTGTTGGACTCAAGCAGCTTAGCGCTGCAGTTAGTTGTTAGCAGTAGAAGTAGTAATTATCAGAAATTAGTGTCTCAACTACTATTGCCTATATTTAAATATTCTGCTCACCCCCCCCTTTTATTGGTGGGGACCGAAGACACGACCTCGGTTATAAGGGCTGACGTCCTGAGCAAGCAGAGGGGTTAAAAAAAAAAAACACGTATTAACAAAAGACGTTTTGATATATTAGTGTAGATGAGAATATTCATTAAGAACCAGGATTCTTAATTTGTTATATTCTGGTCCTTGGCTGGATCCAGGGAAGCGGACTTAAAGGGTTAGTGTTTAAACCCGCTCCTCCTGAATGTAAAAACTTCCTAAAATGTATAAACTAAATGAAAATATACAAAAACAATTATTTTCATTGTGTTTATAAAATAGAGGAGGAATTCACGATCCTTTTTTCTTCGGGAGGGACTGCACTTGTATGCAGGAATGATCCAAAAATGAAACTTTCTTAATTCTCACAAAATTTTAAATCTCAGTGAGTTGTATGGTATGAATCTTAATTTTCGATTTGTTAGGTTTGAATCCATGGGGACTTGGGGAGATACATTTTCAAAACCCTCTTCTCCAAAATACAAAAATTTACTTAAAATATATAAATTAAACGAAAATATATACTAACAACGGGTATGCTTTAATTTTATTGGCACAACCACATCAAATAGTTGGCCACGGATGCCTTTGGTAATCAGCCACGTAGTACGACGCCATATCAAAGCAATACCTAAAGTCTCTCACGTTGCCGTTGTGGGAAAATCATATTGCTAAGGATGCGGTCAAACTGGTTTATTTTCACGTATTTTAGCGCAGAGATGAGATGTGTTTTTCAGTGTTTCTCCCTTCAAAATCCAGAAAAAATTCAAATAAATCCCAAAAACTAATATTGACGGATGTCACCACACATTAAGAATTTCCACTCCTTTTTTTTGGTACTTGCATATTAAACGTACTCTTTTATATACTGTATATGGAATGTCAAACTGGAGATGCTACAGACACCGGGACAGATACCCGCCGTACTGGTTATTTCAATAGACCGCTATTAAGAATAGGAATTCATAGAGTAGTTTTCATTACGTTTACGATATTTAAACTGTTGTTTTTTGGGGTTTAGAGGGGGGGGGGAGGGAAAGTACCTAGGTTAGGTTACGTATTTAATATATGGTGTGCTTTGCACCCCCCCCACTAATGTGCAAATATACAGCCCAAATTTGTTTCTAAACTATTATATATTCATCCTATTTTATTTTATTTCATTAGCATAAACCAAACTTGACTTCTTTAGCAGTATATAAAGAGTATGTTTAATTCGCAAGTACCCTTTTTTTATTAGAAGGCGTTTTATTTTGCTCCATATTTTTCTATAGCATGTAACTACAATAACTGCATAAGTTAGTAGTTCTTGTGGAAGGGGTATAATAAAAACAAAAAGAGAGATGAATCTCAAGATGAAGATTTATATATATATATATATATATATATATATATATATATATATATATATATATATATATATATATATATATATAATTGTCGCTAAAGTGACTGAGCGCCACAGAAGCTAAATAGAGTTGCTTCGATGAGAACACTAAAGCAACTGGATGAAAATAAAATGAACACGAAATTAACTATTATGTTGCAAAATAATTCTATGTTTTGCTACTACTGCTGCAATTATCCTAGGTCTAAAGTGACTGAGCGCCACAGAAGCTAAATAGAGTTACTTAAATGAGAACACTAAAGCAACTGGATAAAAACAAAATGAACACGAAATTAACTATTATGTTGCAAAATAATTCTATGTTTTGCTACTACTGCTGCAATTATCCTAGGTCTTGTATTTAATTTCGTCCCCTGGTGATTTTGTAAAACTTTATTACCCTCATTAGCAACTGGTTTACTTTTAAGGAGAATGTTATACATCGGGGCAATATTTAAATTACCTGTATCCTGTATCTCTATTAAAATATTAGCAAGAACATGTTTTTGATCTCAATTGCCTCCCTAGCACACTATGTTATTTTAGTTTTTATCTTTGTTATCTTAGCGTTGAAGATGCCTTGTTTCATACAGGCGAAATATCCACGTCGCTTTAGCTTTGTCTTTCCCTTCTACTGGCTGTTTTCTTCTTCGTGAGATTTCTCTCTTTTTGCTTTGTCATGACTAGCCAGTTTGGCTTTAGATCTTTCAAGGGGTATAGTGTAATCAGAACCAGGATGTACACCAGGGTTCTTAGGGCCCATGCCTTGTGATTTTCCTAGACATGGAGGGCTAAATTTAAGAGAATTTAAAGGAGCTACAATTCTGAAACACTAAAGGACTTCAGCGATTAAATGCAATTTAGTTTCGACCCCGTTCTTAGTTGGCATTGTAAGGACAAAGCAGAAACCAAATCAACCGAAACAAATTCGAAAATACGGAGAAATGGCTTATACGAAATTCGGACAGATCATTTGGTAAATAAGGGAGGGCATAGTATTTTCTTGTGACTCCAGAAGGTATCCCTTTTATTACTTAATTTTCATTTTGTAAAGCACAATATTAAATTATATAACATCACAAATTCTAATATAAAAATCTGGATTTGGCGCATATTCAGTGTCATAGAAGCATTTATCGAAAGATAACAGCGTACTGGGACGAAAAGATTGTTTCTTTGAATTTTGATAAGCAAAAAACATCCTCAAATTTACGGAATTAGTTCCTGCTTATTTTTGTTTTGTTTCACAGTTCAGTCTGGCAATACTGCCACCAATTTGCTTTTTTCTTTGATTGTATTTGCTTTTGGAAATGACCGGTACATTAAAAGCAAGAGCAGAAGTTGATCTAATTTGTGAATATTCTGCACTGTTTTGGTATTGACTTGGTGAAACCGGGCTCTGAACGGTTCATACAAAATCTTACACGGTTCATAGACGCAATGAAATTGAATATCTGATCCGAGAAATAAATAAGCCAAATATTCGGCCATATGGTGAAATCTTTTTCGTCGAGCATCGCGGAACACTTTTTCCGAAGTGACTTGTTCCTTAATTGAACAGGACAGGAATTGAACAGGAATTCATTAGCAAAATATATTTTCAGCAAACATTCAGCAAAATGTATTTTCAAAATCTACGGGGGGGATTTAATTTTTTTTCATTTTTGAATGAAAATCCCGAAAAAAGAGGCATATTTCAGTGAGCCTCTGCCCTTCCCCCGAAGGAAATATTTCTAAACCTAAAGGAAAGAAGAGGATAAATTTAACTTCCCCCCTCCCCCTCCGATTGACACTCCCTGAATTCTGCAAATTTCATCTGATTAAAGCTCATACTATTTTGAAAACCTTTCTTCTCTTTCTATCCAAAATAAGTGACAATATAAAAAACTATTAATAGTCACTGTTTTTTTTTGCAATTTTTTTTTTAAATTAATATATTTAGACATCTTATGGGCCAAGTTATGAGTCGGGCAAGCTCGAGACTCTTTAAGGTGCGAAAATGGTTAGTCATATTTTTAGCTCCCGTCGAACATTAGATTACACAAAGGGTCCCAGACTTTCGGTTGTTTTTTCTTTTTGTGGTATTATTCAGCTTTCTTTTTCTTTTGTAGTTTCCAAGGATGCTTGAAACGATGTTTATTATTGCTGATGTTTGCTTTTCGATTGCATTTGATTGACAATTCGGATCAGTTGACTTATTAGATACACTTTAGCCTCTATAAATGCGGCCCATAGTGTAAAATATAAAAATATATCGCCATCTCTTCTCTAAAGCAGGAACTATGAAAGACCTGCAAGTTCAATCACAGTATATTACATAGATTACAGTGGTGTCAATTGGAGGAGGGGGTGCCTCTTTCAGTATTTTCATAGAAAAATACCTTTTTTGTATTGTAGTTGAAAAACAGCAAAATTACACCCCCCCCCCCCAAAAAAAAAATTGAAAAGTAACCTTTCTGGTGTTTTCATTAGAACTGCCCTTTTTGGTATTTTAATTTTTTTTAAATTGAATTTCCTCCTCCCCATATATTTTTAAAAATATATTTTTTGGTGTTTTCATAAAAAATTCCATTTTTGGCATTTTCATAGAAAAGAACAACAATACGCCCCTCGACCTGGGATAAAAAAAAAATCTTTTTGGGTATTTTCGTTGAAAAATGCCTATTTTTGGTATTACCATCGAATAGAATAAATGTAAACATACTCTATATACACTTTAGTGCCTGTATCTATAAATCAAATAGAGCCAGTAAGAAAAAATAAAAATATATTCTGCCAGATCATGTCCATGGCAGGTACAATGAGAAAGCTACACATCCAATTATAGCATATCCTATAAAAAATAGTTTGGTTGCTTTTTCAATAGACGGCACTGAGGTATTGGTAAAAAATATAAACACATCACTAAAATTGAAGTTTATGTTGATTGCATGGGTTTTGCAGACCCAGGCAGCAATCCAGTAGAGCAAAGGCGACGATGATGCTACCATCCTTGTTGTGACCTGAAACACAAAAGATAAGGTAATGCTCAATTCTGATAGAAAATAAACTTCTTCAGGTGATAAAGAATAATCGACGAATTCCTCCTGGTATTTCAGGTTTAAAGTTATACTCTAAAGAAGGGGCGCCAATTAAATGGGTTAGGGCAATTGCTCCCCCCCCTAAATTTTGAAAAAAAACCTTTGTTAGTATTTTCATTTAAAAAAAGGAACAAAAATCATTTCCCTAGTTTTTGAAAAAAACACCTTTATCATCATTAAAAAAAACTTGAGAAAAATTTTGCCCCCCCCAACTCTAAATTTCCTCGAATCAGTACTCCTACTCTCAAGTCATCTCGGGTAATTTCTCGCCAAAAAGAAGGTTCATGAGAAGGTTCAAAAGAATTCGCCAAATGAGTGAAAACTCCAGATCAACCCTGCATGGCAGTGACATCTAATCCCTTCAAAACAAGATTTCCAAGTTTGTATTTGATGTCCCCCTCCTTACTTGACCTGCTATTTATCTATGATAGCGATTTTAAGTTCAAATGCATACTGTTATAAATCAATTAATTATAGACTAAAGTTATTAATTACAGCCACAAAATTATGTTTGGTGACCACCCCCCTCTCTCTAGAAAAATAGTGATTAGCTGCGTGCATGGCTACAATTTGAAATACAGAAAAATAAAAAAGTCATAACGGAAAACATAACTTACCTGGACATGCATGAAAAGCAATCCAAATACACATAGGAATACACCATAAACAACAAATGAGTGAAAACTCCAGATCAACCCTGCATGGCAGTAAAATCTAATCCCTTCAAAACAAGATTTCCAAGTTTGTATTTGATGTCCCCCTCCTTACTTGACCTGCTATTTATCTATGATAGCGATTTTAAGTTCAAATGCATACTGTTATAAATCAATTAATTATAGACTAAAGTTATTAATTACAGCCACTAAATTATGTTTGGTGACCACCCCCGCCTCTCTAGAAAAATAGTGATTAGCTGCGTGCATGGCTACAATTTGAAATACAGAAAAATGAAAAAGTCATAACGGAAAACATAACTTACCTGGACATGCATGAAAAACAATCCAAATACACATAGGAATACACCATGAATAACAAATGGATAAAAACTTCTGATCAACCCTGCATGGATGTTGCCATCAGATCCTTTCAAACCAAGATTGAATATCAAGTCCCTTCTAGCATTAAAAAATGTCACAGCAAAACTCATCATCAACAATACGACAGGGAGTGCAAGAAGAAAATTTGGAACTTGTTTAACTTCATAATACCTTAAAAATCCTACATTCCAATGGCTTTTTTGAACATATCCATAAAAGTTGGGTATATGAGATGAACACCATTCAGGGTTAAACATACCTCTTACATTGTAATTCCTATTAATGCCATATTCCAAAAGACAATCGCTAGGGAGACTTGCTTTTTCACAGAATAGATAATATCCATACCATAAATATGCTATAAATGGTAGCACAATCAGACATACCTCAAGTGAAATTTGAAGTATACAACTCCTAATTTCATGTGATTCTTCAATCAGATAAATCTTATTTAAGTGATAATGCAATATATAACCAATATTCAGAATGCCATTCGATATGGTAGCTGCTGATAATGAAAACACAAGAGTGGCTTTAAATGGCTTATTCTTTTTCAGATAATAAAGACCACAGAATGTGAGAAAACAGAATAATGATTCACTGTATAATGAAATGAAGAATATTTTAGCTGGTGAAAATAAATAAAATATCACAGCTCTAGTGGTGAATTTCTTGTCTTGAAATGTTAAATCAGTTAACTTACGGAGGATAACTGTTGTGATAACATGAGCACTTAAATTCACTATTAATCCAGCAAATTTGATACATGTTGAAAAGTTGATATATCCAAATAAAAAGAAATATGAAATATTTGCCGAAAGATTCAAAACAAGAGGAAACAGAGGAAAAAAGGCTAACTGATTCTCATAAACGTATCCATGTTCAGCAATACTTCTAAAATACTCTGCATCCCACCTGGTTATGCCATTATGAAGCTGTGAAGTTTTGTTATTTTCACATGGGGCTCTGAAAACATCAGGATTATGTGAAGGAAACAAGCAAGGCAGTAATATCTAGAAAAAGGAAAAATAAAGATGCTAAAATGAAACATTAAAAATTAATTGACCCTACATTAAAAAGTGAGTACTTCATCACTTTTCAAAAAAAAACTTTCCTTTAGTGCATGGGCTCCAAGCACTCCCAGGATATCTAGAGGTACAAAAAGAAAATTTAAGGGAGATTCAGAAATAATATCTGTGCAATTGACTAAAAATATAGGCCTACTAAATACTGAAAAGAATCATTACAGTAAAACTAAAACTAGTCTGTTCTAAAGGTCAGGAAAAGGGGCCTGAAATCGTTTTATAAGACCCAAGGACAAATAGACTAGGCTATGAAAGGCGTGGTTATCCTATTCTTTCCCATGAAGTTATGATGGCTTCACAGGGGGCTTTGAAAACATCAAGATCATGTGAAGGAAATAAGCACGACAGTAAAATCTAGAAAAAAAAGAAAAAATAAAGATGCTAAAATGAAACATAACAAATAAATTTACTCTAAATTAAAAAGAGAGTACATTTCATCACTTTTCAAAAATGAAAAACTTTTTTCAAGGGCAAGGGCTCCCAACCAGAACAAATGCACACACCGGATGTCTAGAGGTCTAAAAAGGAAAGTTAAAAGGGATTTCAGAAATAATAGGGCCATTCTTTTGCACTAAGATCTCACATCTTTCTGCAAAGATTTCTGTTCTTTTACCTCATCTTTGTTCTAAGATTTTACAAATCGCCGATATTAGCAAAAAGTGTGAAGGACACCATCTTTCTGCAATATGGAACAATAATGCGAGATCTTTGATAATATAATCATCATTGTTCTTAGAATGCTGATCAGAGCAGAATGATGAAAGATGTTAGCAAAAGAATGCTATAAGATGTAAGATCAGAGTGCTAATATTTCACTTTTAAGCATTCTTTGCCAAAGGATGTAAGATCTTAGCACAAAGATGAGTAAAAGAACAGCCCTAAGATCTTACATCTAAGATCTCACATCTTTCTGCAAAGATTGCCATTCTTTTAACTCATCTTTGTTCTGCACAAAGTTCTCCGTTCTTTAATATCTGCACAGTTGGCTAAAAATATGAATATATACTGCAAAGAACTACTACAGTAAAACTCTTCTAGCCTGTTCTAAAGGCCAGGAAAGGGGGGCTATCATTTTTTTTTATAAGACCTAAGGACAAATAGACCTTGAAAGACCTGTTTATCCTATTTAGAAGCCAAGAAGTTTTGATATCTTCACAGGAAATTTTGAAAAAGTTCATTTTGAAAGCATCATGCTAAGGAAACAAGGAAGACAAAAATATCTATAAAAAAAAACCCGAAAAACAAGGAGACTAAGATGAGACATAAAAAATGCCCAAAATTAAAAAGTAGGCCTACATAGATTTCACCACTTTTCAAAAGTGAGGTTGCTTCCTCGAGTACAAGGGCTCCCAACAAAGACAAATACCCTTCAAGAATGTCTAGAGGTATAAAAAGACTAAGGGAGATTTGAGCAATAATGTTAGCATAATTAATTTAAAATGCATATGGTAAAAATAGTTATTCCCATAATTTTTTTTTAGCCTTTCTAAGGATCAGGAAGAGGGGCCTGAAATCGTTTTATGAGATGTCGTGACAAATAAACCTTGAAAGACCTAGTTATCCTACTTAGAAGCCATGCAGTTTTGATGGCTTCAAAGGAGGCTTTAAAAATATCAAGATCATGTGAAGGAAACAAGCATGGCAGTAATATCTAGAAAAGGGAAAAAATAAAGAACTAAGATCAAACATAACAATAAAAAGTCCAAGATGAAAAAGTGGGTATATTTCCCCATTTCCTGAAAATGACAACGCTTCCACAAGTGCAAAGGCTCCCAAGTAGGGTGAATGCACCCCCAAGATCTCTAGAGGTACAAAAAAAAACTATAAGTTGGGATACAATTCAGAGAGCAGTACTTATTACATTTGAAAAGGGCACCAAACAGGGAGCAAAATGGCACAAAAATTCCTTTTTTATGTCTGATTTCTATCCTATGCACACAACAAATAGTGCAAACCAAGAAAACCAGCAAAGTTTGTCTATAGCCCAGGGCTAGAATCAGGCTTTACGGGAGGGGGAGGGGGTGTCTTTGATAAAATTGCAAAGGTAACAGTTTTAACATTTAGAAAGAGCATTGCATGATCTAAACTAATCTAATCTAATTTTGTTCCCAGGGTCAAAGTAACAATATTTGGTAGGTTTGTGTTGTAACCCTTGGTTCATATGAAAAAAAAAAAAAAAATGCTGCAATTGCAATATTTGACAATTGCATCAATGAGCAATTTTGGTTGCCATTTTGTTCACACAAGATTTTAAAGTTGTCCAACATTTATTAAACTGAAAATATATAGTTGAAATGGATCAGAATGATGTTTTGCTTTAATGCTTTCAGGAACAAAAATACATTTTTGTGTCTCTTCACTTTTTTTGCAAATAATTTAACTGAACTTGGCAAGCCATAGTCAGCTTCTCAGTCATATCATTTTCAATACAAGCTACTTCTTCTGTTGCTGTTGTCATTATGTTAAAAAAAATTGCTCAGTTTTCCAATATGAATCGAGTTTTGTCATCTAAATAAATTAGTTGACATAGCACTGATAATCATCAATAGGCCTATTGGTAATTAAATTGCAATGATGACCAAATTTTGCTCTTGTGTGAACCTACCTCTGTGGGAAAGGGAAGTGGCTGAGACAAGAATGCTCATCATTAGTGTGGAATACAAGGATGAATACAGTCTGGACCAGATGAATTATCAGTTTTAAAAGACATTATTTGAAAAAAACTACGTTTTCTAAAGAGTTAAAGAGGCTGAGTTACAAGGTCGAACCTTAAAACGTACCGAGATCTGGAGGCACAGTTGGGGGGGCTCCTGCCCCCAAACCCCCCGCTCTCGCATCAATTAAATAAAAGAAAAAGTTTTTTAAACTGAAATGAAAAAGCGAAAATAAATATTAAAACGAACAGAAATTATTCCGTATATGAAAGAAACTGTCCCCTCCTCCACGCCTCGCTCTTTATGCTTAAGTTTTTATTGTTTAAAAAAAGAGTTGTGAGAAACTCAAACTTTAGCGTAAAGAGCGAGGCGTTGAGGAGGGCACAGCCTCTTTCATATACGGAATAATTTCTGTTCGTTTTAAGATTTAATGTCGCTCCTTACTGTCGCTCCAACTGTGCCTCCTAATCCCTGTACGTTTTAAGGTTCGACCTTGTAACTCAGCCTCTTTAACTCTTTAGAAAACGTAGTTTTTTTCAAATAATTTCTGCACGTTTTTGTACAGTTTATTACTTATTATTGCTTGACTAACTGTTAGATGATTGTGTATTATTCTTTTCTTTCTCGACAGGGTGTTTTAAGGGTCGACCTTGTAACTCAGCCTCTTTAACTCTTTAGAAAACATAATTTTTTTCAAATAATTTAAAAAAGAAACTGAGTTTTTTAAAAAAAATTTAAATTCAGTATATAAAAAATTTGATCTAACGGTGAATCGAACTTAAGTTTTCCGCCTGACAGCGAGGAGTCTCACCGCTACACTAAAGAGACATAATTGAAATTGTTTTTTAGTAACGTGATGAATCTTTTTGACGCAAGCAAAACTTGATATTTGGTTTTTGGAAAACAAGGAAGGAGTGATTAAATTGAGCTGACATTTCGAGGATAAGCTCCCAGGCCCTAGGAAAGATTATCCTTTAAATTTCAACCCGATCAGACAACGTTAAAGGGGGGTTGTTGTGGGAAAAATTAACATGGGGTAATATAGGAAAACAAGGTTTTTCGTAAATGTAAATTCGGGAGATAATTTTTTCGGTCTGAAAAAATCAAAAGGCCCTAACAGGTTGAATTCTGCTTCGAATGAGCCCTCATTCAACCGGATCCGTTGCCAACTGTGCCCTGTAGGTGTGGCTAAGAAAAAAAAAGAAATGAGGCATTTTTAGTGGCTATATTTGGTTTTTTGAAAACAGGGAAGGAGTGATCGGATTGAGCTGAAATTTCGAGGATAAGCTCCCGGGCCCTAGGAAAGCTCAACCTCTAAATTTCAGCCCAATCGGACAACGTTAAGGGGGGCTGTGGTGGGAGGGTCCAAACTTCCGGCCCAGTTTACCCCATGAAGATAAAGTCGGAGGAGGATGAAATTTTGCAAGTTTCTTAGTTTGAGCTTGGGCTACAAAATGCGATTACCGCCGTCTCTCTGCGACCTCTAGGACCTGAAATCGCTTAACATTGTGGTGGGTCGCCTCTTTATAGAGGCACAAGTGTGCCTCCTTGATAAATTCCTTTAGAACCATTGAGTCAGTAAGAAATAGGTTCCATCTTAAGCAATTTATCATATACAGGAGGAGGGCATAAAAGAGGCTACATTTGCAGCTTTCAACAAAATTTAGCTAGGATGCAAATAAATACATGATCTGATGCCTTTTTTAATTCAATAATTGCTTCAGGGTGAAATTATATTTTGAACCCTTAATGGTGCCCAAGGCTGCACCCAGGATTTGTTTTCAGATGGGGTTTTACTCAAAGATTTTTTTTTCGGGGGGAGGGAAGGTTACACAAACAATTTTTACGAATCAAAATCACATTTCAGGAGGGGTTCAAACCCCCCTAACCCCCCTCTGGGTACAGCCTTGGTGTCCCAAAAGGTAAAACAATCTACAGTAGCCAATAGTTTATAAGCATATTTCTAAAAAAAAAACCTGTCTAGTGAGAAAAATTCGCCATTTGGAGCTGATTCAGGAATAGTAACTATTATTTTCCTTATTCTTAAATATTGAAATGTTATTTTGAAAACAAATTTTCTGGAATTTTTAAAAAGAGCCTGAAACCACTCAAAAATGATGTTACAGCAAAACTGATGCTATTTTTGAGGGGGCTTCTAGCTTTTTTTATATTTGTGATTTTGTTTTCAAAATAACATTTTGCTATAACTGAATCAGCTAAAAATTGCAATTATTTCCCACAGGCCAGTTTTTTTATAAATATATTTTTAGATTTTTAGTTACTATGGACTGTTTTAAGCCCTTTAAGAGGTCAGAATGCAATATACCCCAGTAGCAATTATCGAATTATGAAGAACATAAAAATAGGCATCAAGTGATACATTCACTTTCATCCTAGCTAAATTATGTTACAAATTGCAAATTTACCAAAAACAGTAGCCAATTCAGAAGAAACAAAAAACGAGAATTGTTGATTGAGATTTCAGTAAATATGGATTTACTGACTTAGGAATCACATGAACATACCACTCAATACCTTTCTTATGCTCTTTCTGAATACAAAAGATAGAAAATACAAATACAACAAACGGGTCTATGGCCAGTAAATGAAAACAAAGAAAGAAAAAACAAAAACAAATATTTCGTCTGTATCAAACAAGGTGTCTTCAGCATAGATAAAAAAAAAAACTAAAACTAAAAAATATACATAAAACTCAAATAGACTCACCTAAATATATAATATACAATTGCTTAAAATTTACAAAATTTCTGAATAAAATAATCACTTTACTCACAAATTCAGAACATAAAAAAGGCACTGAGTGATATTTTCAGCTTATTCCTAGGTCAGTAATTTAAACTACTCCATCTTTACTGATAATTTCAACCACCACCACAGGATCTGCAATAAGTTGACTACTGTATATCAGAGATTGAATCAGGGTTGCCACCACTAGTGATTTACCACTATTTCTAGCGATTTTTTATGTTGCCAAGCGATTTTCTTCTAGCTAGTGATTTATAGTGATTTTTGTTCTAAAACTAGAGGTTTTTTCCTAAATATAGTAATTTTCAATGATATAGCACATGGATTCATGATTCAATTGAATAAATCATACAAGAAGCTAATTGATAAAAAAAAAACACACAAAATAGTGACTCACTACTACAGTTTATAATATGTTCCAGATTAGCATTTTTGCAAATATACTGCCTTTGAAACTTCCAATTTCCCATCATATGTCTAGGGGAGGGTGGGGATGGTTGGTCACATTTTTGTTCTAAAAGAAAGTTTAGCCAAAGTATGAAGACCAGAAGAACGGTTTTGACATAGAAAGATGCAGCATTCATTGTTCTAGCTTCTTTGATTTTTTTTTAGATTTATGCATCCATTATTTTTTTTTTCACCAACATTTTTAACAGGTGAGGTCAAAAGTGACCAATGTGCCCCAATGGTGGACAGCTTGGTCATGGACATGGGGTAGGTTGGTCATCTTTGTTTTACTTCCAAGACCTGACACAATTACAGTAGTAGTCTTGTTTCATTTACAAGGTGTATATTTTGCTTCAAACTCAATTTTTTCAACTTCAATTATCAACTGTTCAGCTTCAAGCACAACAAAAACTGAAAAAGATATGACTTATTCAACTGAGTACTCCCCAAGATAAACATCAAACACTAGTGCTTTCACATCACGTTCAGTCCCTCCAGAGGTTGTGGGAACTGGGAGCTTCAAAACAATATCACTTTGAGGGACTACAGCTTCGTCAATTACTTCTGGGAAAACAAATTTCCATGTGGGAGATTTCCTATGAAGGAAGGTCACAACATATCCCTCACTCGTTTCTTCCTTCACTTGACCTGCAAAGTATTTTTTCTTCTTCTTGCTGACAAATGCCACAAGAACAAAATCACCCACACTGATTTCGTCCTTTTCAGTTGGAATATCATCCAAATCACCATCAAGATCCAAGTCATTGTCCAAGACCATTTCTCTTCACTAACAGAGCTTGCTTCTGCTTTGGCGAAAAGTGCCCTTACTTCTGTAGTATTTTTATTGATTTACTGGTGTTTCTCATCCCAATAAAAACAAACTTCCAAATTTTTCGTTTCTTCTTAGCTGACAGTTCTTCAATCAAGGCATTTTTAACTGGTGTATTTGTGATAACTTGAGATTTGCCCTTCTTTTTTTTGATTGCATCAGTTCTTTTTGGTCGAGCTTTTGGATAGGGTCTTACTACTTCTTGACTAGTAGCAGCAGTCACTAATGCCACAGGCGCTCGAGAAGTTGTCAAACAGGCTGCAGTTTATGGCTTGTGTGGGGTGGGAAGGTTAACGTGACAGTGTGAGACTTTTTCATAAGCTCAGGTGACTCAATGTTAACATGACTGGCATGATTGTCCATTAGAAGCAGCACTGGTCTGTCAATGCTTGGCTTGCTATGGCAAATAAAGTGCTCCAGAAAAACAACAAAGTTCTCTCTAGTCATCCATCCTGAGGAATGAGAAACACCCACACTCCCTGGCGGAAATCCCTTCATCATGTGTGGGAGATACTTTACCCTTGGGAAAATCATGAATGTTGGGATAATAGTGCCTTCAGCTGACACAGCTGTGCACATGGTAACTAGTACCCCTCTTTCTCCAGATGTAATCCTGCCAACTTGTTTATTTCCCTTCTCAGCAACTGTTTTTCTTGGATTCTGATCAAAGTGGGGCCAATCTTGTCTAGATTCCAAACATCACAAGCAGCAAAACTATATTTATGCAACAGTTCCTTGTATGTGTCAAAAAAAAGCATTGACTACAGGTCTGTTAAAAGCAGTTGCCCTTGCAATACTTGTTGCTTCTGGAGATCTGAGAGAAAGCATTGGGTTACACCGTAAGAAGGCCCAGAGCAAGTCCTTACCAGCTGTTCTAGCTTCTTCCCAATGACAAATATCCTTACCGAGTTTCTGCACAAACTCAAATGCCAAGGTTCTGACTTCTTTTGGAGACAGTCCGTGCTGAAAATGGGATGCTCTGACAAGATGTAGCTCAAGACTGTAACATTACTAACATTGGTTGCACTTGTACGACCTTCTTCAGAGAATTTGTGGGCATAGCGTTTTAGAGTAGAGTGGGGGATATCCATCTCACATGCAATAGTGGCAAATTTTCCACCTTCCAGTACTTTTTGCACAGCTTGTCTCATGACTTCTGGGGGAATGGTCCCATTTTGTGTTTTTCTATTGTAGCCTAAGTCTGCATTTCTTTTGGATCTCACCTAGAGAGATGACATAATAATAACCAAAAACAAAAATATACTGATCTGCACTTATGGAAGAAATGTGAATTTACTGTTTTTTTAACCCAGTGGGGCAGGTTGGACAGTGCATCTTCAGAATGACCAACCTTCCTCCCAAAAACATGTCCAACCTGCCCCACACAGGACGCACAAACAAAAACATGGTTCTATGAAAAACTAATAATGTTGAGAGCTTACTTCCAAGTCTAAAAGGAAACCAATTAATAGGCTGCTATATCCTGGAATCATTTCTGAGATTGGCCTTCTCATTCTCTAACAAAACAACATTAAGTCTAGCAACAATTCTGAAAAAAAAACTAAAAAAAAACTAGAAAAGTTTTGTCCACTCTTTTCACATCAAGGCTACTGCTGCCATTTTTTCATGGCATGACTGCACTGTAATTCCTCATATTCAGTAGGAGTTTCCAATTTTTTTCCAACAGATGGCAGACAAATATCCAAGTGTTCAACCTGCCCCACTGACCAACCATCCCCACCCTCCCCTATATCAGTTATAGACCCCAGAGCAACCTAGTTGCCCCAGGGCAAACCTAGTTAATTGCAAAAATGTTCTATACTTCATATTTCACAACATTTGCTCAGATCAAATCTTTGTCTTCATATTTATGGTTGTTTATCTCTACAATCTATCAGTTCTAAGTTAGATTTCCTTCTGTTAAAATCTTTGAAAGTGGAGTGAATGTTGGATATGAATACACCCTCTATGTCTGCAAATAGAACAGAAATAGAGTCATTGAAAAATAAGAAGGTTGATATACATTAAACATAATTTTCTAAATAAAAAAATAAGTCACTGAAAAAAAAATAGGACTTAGTGCTTTTTATAATAGGATTTGTAATATATCTAGATAGATCAAACTGATTGTAATTTGGTAATTGAAGTTGGTTGGGAGTAAGGGGGGGTATCTACTCTGGGAGTTGGCTAATGGTTTTAATCTTTACTTATAATATCTAATAAAAACTCCAATAATTCTCCAAATTTTCTTATTTGTAATTGACACACCTAATAAGTGCAGATAACATCCTTTTCTTTGATTTTTTGGATTTATGTGCTAACCAAAACTCTAGAAATGGAATCTTGATATCAATTGACATATCATCAACTTATTATGTTGATTCCAATTATATAAGATTCATTAAGCATTGTTTTACCCATAAAAGGCTAAGAAACTGCAATAGGGAGGAAACATCCACTAAAAGTCAAGGAATTTTATTTAGAATCAAACCATTAGATTTGCTGTATCAGAGAATCCTACTGCAGAGGTTTCAAGCCCCTATCTGCAAAAGTGTTGATTGCTACTAGCCCCCACTACCATGTCCCTCTTTTCCCAAAAAATTGTTTGATCAAAAGTTTGAGATAATCATTTTGTTTAGCACAGTTGAAAGTTCCTAAACTGTACCTTTAGATTTAACATGATCCATGCAGCCCTTGAGGATAGGTCTGGGGATGAAAGTATGCTAAGGATAATAAGGATAATGTAGAATCTACAAAAACCAGTTTCATAGCCACAAAGACAACTAACAGGTGACAGAATGCATTGGACTGGTATAACCTAGGCTATATATTTGCCCATTAAGGGGGGGGGGTAAGATTAGGTTACTTTACCCCCGCACCCCTAATGTGCAAATATATAGCCCAAATTATATTATTATATAAACCAAAGTATTCTAGCCTACTTTATCACACTTTGGGATATTTTATTAGGATTAACATAACTTTACTTCTTGGGCATGTTCTGTATAATTAACAAGTACCTCTTTTGTTTATTAAAGTAGCAATAAGACTGATGCTTATCAAAATTTGTGAAGGGTAGAACCAATTTTTTCCATGAAAATATAAAAAGGTCATTTTCTAAATTGCCCTGGTGTCCCAGTAATTATACTAGCTCAACTAGAGTAAAAAGAAAATAGTTTCTATATTTTTTGGGGGGGAAAATGGGGGTTTTGAATTGACAAGGAAAACAATAAAAAGAAAAAGGGTAAAATTCCACTTTAGCTACTTTTGGCTATCTTGGAAAGGGGTTCAGTTAGAAAAATAGAACTTTCAAGGATGGGTCTACAGGCTAAAGTATGTCCCAGGAAATAATTTCAAAAAAATAATTTCTTTATCTCTGGCTTAAGTTCAAAAATGTAATTCCTGTAATTTGAGTAGAATTTTAAGCTATACAATGTTTTTTCTCAAAATTTAGGAATGAATATCTTTAAAATTTTTTAAATTGAGGTTGAGCAAAGTTGTGAAACTGAAAACATTTTGTTTTACTTCATTTAAGCAGTAGAACTATTTTGCAAGGTTTTACTTTTGTAACACACAAATTTTCAAAGATCATCAAAGGTCAGGGAGCTCTAGAGGGAGAAGGAGTGGAGGTAGGTGCTTCAAAATACCTTCCCAGGACATAGTTCAGTAAATATTTGGCAGTTCATATTATTGACTTAGGAATATACCACTTGATGCCTTTTTTATGCACTTTACAAATATAATAATTGCTTCAATTGGAAATTCAAATTTACCCACCCTCACCCCCCTAAAGTGCAAATACATACCCTGAATTGTAACCACACAAAGAAGTTATCAACACTAGGTAAGTTATTAAAAAGCAGTTAAAAATATTACTAGTTTATACATAAGCTATTCAAGAGTAACATATTCCAAAAACACTTATTTATAACAATTCAAACCTCATTTATTAGACAACTCAAATATAAAATGTTTTCCTACTGTTTCAAGTTTTTGTGAATGCCACCAACAAAAATAGCACTGAATATTGTGATTCATAACTTTGCTGTAGACAATTCATGGTATATTCCAATTCAGGGTATATATTTGCACATTAGGGGGGTGGATGTGGGTAAATTTGAATTTCTGATAGAAGCAAGTATTATAGGCTATTTGTAAAGAGAAGAAAACAAGGCATCAAGTGGTAGGCCTATGTTCACTTTATTTGTAAGTCAATAATATGAACTGACAAAAATTTATTCATATTTTAGCCTGTAGACCCATCCCTGAAAAGTATCAACTTCCTAGCCTAACCCAACTGCTTTCCAAGCCAAAAGTAGCTAAAATAGAATTTTACCAGAAAAAGAAAATACTTTGATTAATTTTTGGCTATCTTTGTAAATATAAAGGGTAATTTTTGCATGATAAAAAACGAAACGTCAATCTAAAGGTATTTTTCCACATCTAGGAGGGTAATTTTACCCCCTTCCTGTAGTTGTGCCTGTATAGAATATGGTAAAGAAGCAAAACAATTATTAATTACAGTGATAAATAGTATTAAATAATTCTTTTGATTTCTAATCAACAATCTAGCGATTTTTATCCCAGGGCAGCAACTCTGGGTTGAATAGGCTATCTACAGCAATATTTTTTAGAAGCATAATGTCAGAAAGTATTTGGTAGAGGGGTGGGGTGCAATTGTTGAAACAATTGCCATTACACTTTTGAATAGAGAATGAGCAATATTTAAGATATTTGATTTTACTGTAGCTAAATCTAATATATTCATACCAATACAAACACAAATAACAGGTTTACACGTGCTATTAATTTTAAAATCATTGCTTATAGTTAAAGCCAATGATGCCATTTGCCTGACTTAGATAGCGGACCAAGGGAGGCGAAAATGCGCAATCGACGCATTTTCGCTATAAATTTTTTTGGGTGGAGTTTGAAATTCAGGGTAAAACTTTGAAAGAGGCTCATGCGGAGCTTGCCCTTCCCCTTGAAAAACTGTTCCAGAAGTCTCTTGACACGAAAAAAGTCCCTCGAGATTGGAGAAATGCGAATATTCCACCTGTTCACAAGGGTGGAAGCAGGAACTGTGCTGCCAATTACCGACCAATTAGCATCACCACGACAGTCAGTAAAATCCTCGAAGGAATTGCAAACACCACTGTTATGAAACACCTGATTGACAATAAACTACTTACCGATAGCCGACATGGATTCAGATCTGGACGCTCGGTCTAGACAAATCTTATTGACGCATATGAATGTGTCACCGAACTGCTAGACCAGGGTATCCCTGTTTATATGATTTTATTAGACTTTGCAAAGGCTTTTGACAAAGTTTGCCATCGTCGTTTGTAGGCTAAACATTTAGCTACCGGGATACATGTGGAGGTTGTTGAATGGGTGATGCAGTTCTTCTCAGGAAGAAAGCAGAGAGTTAGAGTGTTTGGGGATAAAGTACAAGAGTTTTTCTCAGAAGTTGCTGGAGTTGATAGTGGCGTGCCACAAGGAACGATCTTGGGCCCAACACTTTTCAATATTTACATTAATGATGCTCCACGGGCTGTAAGAAATAAGATGAGCTTCTATGCCGATGATTCAAAGCCTATTGGGCCCTCGGAGTCGTCAGCGACTAGAGCCACCATACAGGAAGACCTGGATGCACTTTCCCTTTGGGCCCGCCAATGGAAGCTTGAGTTTAACATCCAGAAGTGCAAGGCGGTATATTTAGGGAAAAAGAATGAGAAGTGGCAGTACCATATGAGTGGGGGGGATGGCTTTAGACAATCGATTGGTTCCTTGGCAGCTGAAAGAGATTTGGGAATAGTCGTCGATGAAGAACTAAAATTCAACAAACACACACATACAGCGGTTGCCAAAGCATCTCAGACGCTTGGAATAATTAAGCGTACAGTACGTAGCAGATTATCTAAAGTCATGACAAAACTGTACAAGGGTCTCGTGCGACCATTGCTGGAGTTCGGGATGTGTGTTGCCACGCCTCCTAATAAAAGTGACCAACAGAAAATAGAGTCTGTTCAAAGGCGTGCAACCAAAGCTATTGATGGATGCAAGAACCTCAACTATCCATCCCACCTGAACAAACTACAGCTCCCCACACTTGTCTACAGACAGCGGAGGGGCGATGTCATTATGGCTTACAAGCTACTGCATGCTGATTCCTCTTCTCAGAGTCCTTTACAACTTGAGGAATCATTCATGACAAGAGGGCATAGTAAGAAGCTACTCAGGAAGAGAGCTCACAGCAGACTCCGCAACCACTACTTCTCCAATAGAGTGGTGGGCCCCTGGAACAGTCTTCCCAATGCAGCTGTCACCGCTCCCTCTGTAAATGCATTCAAGATCGCCATTTATAATATTTGGTCCACCAAACCATGGAAAACAGAGTGGGACGCCGCCTAACCCGTGACTCCCCATCGTCACTGACAAGCGACTCTACAGGATTTTTCCTTATTTCGCTGGACAATGCGATTTAAGGTAAGGTAAGGTAAATTAGATTTTGCAGGGATGGGTGCAAAAAAAAAAAAAAAAAAAAAGATTAGAGGCAATGTTACCAGATCGTTTGAATTTCTCTTTTAAGAATGCTAAAACTCCAAATTGGTAGGATTCAGCCTTCATTGACAGATTTCGGCACCATATTCCGAAATCTGAAACAGTGAAGCATTTTTGACTGATTACATGCGCTTTTGTGGTCGAAATTTTTTTATCTCAGTCTCATGCTTGACAAGAAAGATATTTTCCTTACTTCTCTGGTGTGTCAAAAAACTAAATAAAAAAGGAAATTAAAGAAGATCTAACAAAACAAAAAAATATTTGCCGATATCTCAGGTGGTATATTATATTACATTCTGGCTAATGTGCTGAATTATTCCCTATCAACAATAGAAATTGTGATTAAAGAACTAACAAAAGAAATAGGTACTCTGTATACTGGTCTTACAATATAGATAAGTTGTACAAAAACTTTGAAGTTAAAGGCAAATTTGATAAAAATAACTAATAGATAGGATTTTCTAATGTAGAACTAAAGAGAAGCATGAACCTTGAAGGTCAGATCTCTCCAAAATGTCATTTGGGTAAGTGATGTCAAAGTTTACTTCTTTATACAGTGTTTTTATGACATTGCAATTCTAAGCTACAAAAAGATATGAATTCTCAAACTTAGTGTTATGAGAACAAAATGTTTCGTAGCTTTCAAAATATAAATTAGAATGACAAGAACGACCAAGTCAAGGACAAGAAATTAAACTGGCCATTATTAATGCAACTATTTATAAAATTGCAGGCTAAAGACAATTTTCTGAGATTTTATCATGAAACAGAAGCTAAAGACATACATATAAGACAAAATTGTGCTTGGCAAGGTCCTTCAACAGTTCCATTGTTATTTTCTTTGTGTTTTCCTTTTAATGAACTTCGAATTAGTTTTGTATATATTTTAATAATATATTGTATTTATCTTCGACTAGTATTCAAGATCATTTTCAAAGTTAAACAGCAAACCCTCCTTCTATATCGCCCAATATTTCCTAAAGAGTTTCATCTTCATTTTCATTTCTCATTGGATGGTTTTTTGATTTCATACATATCAATGGTAAATCTATTCAGCTTAGCGGGCGTAGGATCAAAGTCCCTGCAGCACTTTTCCTGGCAATTTAGCCTAAGTCGGATGGTCACAGTAAAGTTAAACATTTTAAGGTGCATCCTGTTTCGAATTTTGTACTTGACAAGATTCATAACAGAAAACACTCTCTCGACGAAAAGGTTGCTGATGGGTAAGCTTAAGACAGAAAGAGCTGCTTGAGCCATGTCGAACAATGGTCAGCTTTTCTCACTCTTTTCTGTATTCTTTTTTATTGAAATTTGACCACTTTCCCATTTGGCTCTTCACGCTAAGGATAATGCACGCTTTGATAATTTAAAATTTAGGTCGTCATGGAGCCTGAAATACGATATGAGAATCCCTACGGGGTTCCGAAAATTCCACCTGCCTGTATAGACGGATTCCTGAATCTGTTTATTAGAAGTAGTCAGTAAACACTAGACTTTAAAACTTTCAGTTTTGTCATTGTTATTGTGAAGGCAAAATGCGCCCACTTTGCGCCGAATTGTTTTGACATGCGCTAAGTCAGCGCAATGCACCAATTTGAAAAATTCAATGTGCAATCAACTTTGTGATACCTTGGATGTGAAGGAAGATTTGTTTTGTGAGGAGGAAATAACAACAGTACTAAAAGGATTAAAGAATAATAAGGCTCCAGGTGCTGATAGGGTAGTAAATGAGTTTCTTAAATATGGTGGCTCTGAGGTTAGAAATAAGTTATTGAAGATCATGAATATGATTTTTGAAAAAGGGGAAGTACCTAACGATTTTAGGAAAACCTTAATTAAGCCACTTTATAAGAAAGGTGATAAAAGTGAGTGTGGTAATTATCGAGGCATTAGTCTGGTCTCTGTAGGTAGCAAATTGCTTAGTAATATGATACTTTTTAGACTGAGAGATAACGTACACAAAGTTTTAAGAGAAGAGCAGTGTGGTTTTAGAAAAGGTAGAGGAGGTGTTGACCAAATGTTCACTCTGATTCTAATAATCGAGAAGTGCATAATTTTTCAAAAACCTTGTTTCATCATTTTCAGAGATGCCTAGAAATAGTTCGTGGATTGTGATCGAGTAGGTTTATTAAATTTTTTATCCGAGTCTTGTCAAAAAGAAATAGAAATTAAAGTGATAAGTTTTCTACACAAGAGTAAAACTGAGGCGATTAATGTATGAAATAAGATTAGCAGCTGGTTTTTTGTTAAATCAGGATTTTTGCAGAGCTGCGTTCATCTCTATTTGCGTTAATTATTATGATGGACTTAGTCTTAAGCAGAACAGGAAAGGCAATGGCAGACCACGGAATCAAATGGGGAGGAAAAAGTCTCCGGGACTTAAATTATACTGATGGTTTAAGCATCCTAGATGAAAGTGTGAACAAAATGAATGAAGTTTTAGAGGTTTTGCGAGTTCAGGGTGCTACTATTGGTTTGAAAATTAATGTTAGGAAGACTAAGTCACTAAGGCTAGGAATAAGTGAAGATGAAAAGGTGACGTTGGTTAATGAAAAGATTGATCAGGTGGGCAGCTTCACTTACCTTGGGAGTATTATTAGTAAAGATGGTAGGAGCAGTGAAGATGTTAAAAATAGAATAGCCAAGGCTCAGGGTGTTTTTTCAAAGTTAAAAAAAGTCTGGAAGAATAGGAAGATAAGTCTGCAAACCAAGTTTAGAATCTTGGAAGCTACAGTAATGACAATGGTCAAATATGGCTCTGAAGCATGGAGGCTCCGGAAAGCGGATGAATATTTGCTAGATGTTTTCCAGAGAAATTGCTTACGGATTGTTCTGGATACCCGGCTGACTGACCATATTTCAAACAATAGGCTATACGAAAAATATGGTTCAATACTGCTTTCTAGGTCTATAATGAAAAAAAGGTAGAGGTGGTTAGGGCACGTTGTGCGGATGAAGGATGACAGATTGCTGAAGATTGTTCTTTTTGGCCAACCGTCTAGGGCTAAATGGAAAGCAGGCTGTCCCCACCTAGGATGGGAAGACGTCATAAAGAAATAATTAAAGAAAATGGGAACTTCGTGGGTAGGTTTAAAACGGGAGGCTTTAAATAGATTGGGGTGGAAGAAGGGCGTGCGTAGCTGTGCTGACCTCAGTCGGTTTGGTGCTGCGGTGAGTTGTTAGTAGTGTTGTTAGTAGTAATCAACTCAAAAAATCGCCCAAATGTCGCAAATGCGTACCACCTGGCAACTATAATTGTAGCAATTAAACAGTTCCGCTACTGAACTACAAATAAGGAGCAAGCCAGCCTAAATGTAAAACAAACTCTAAAAAACAGAATTTTGATAAAAAAGATAAATCAATAAAATTGGATTTATGCTGATTTCAAATGTATAAAATTAATTAAGTTTAACGTTACTCAACAAAAGATGGGACCCTGAGAAAATTTACCTGATTTTCAAAAAAGGGGGGAATAGCCCCAAAAGTCAAGGGATATTAATACAAACCCTACTATCCGATTCAGTATATAAGAGAACCCCACTATAGAGGTTTCAAGCTCCGATCTACAAAAGTTTGGGATTGTGTATTCTTTGCCGGAAGATAGACCTGGGATGCGTGTTTTTTTTTATTCCCAGGGGCAATGGTATCGAACTTATGGTCCTAGAATATCGGAACTGGGCCCATTTGACTTCAAAGCAAAGGCTTTAGTACCCTTTCTAATGACAAAAGGATTGGAGGGCAACTAGACCCCCTTCCATGCCTCTGTTTCCCCAAAGACATCTGATCAAAATCCTAAGATAGTAATTTGATTCAACATAGTTTAAATGGTCCCATAACTATGCCTTTGGGGATTACATGCCCCTGCAATCCCTCGGAAAGGCCCGGAGGCTACGCAGTTTGTTCTTTGTTACATATAGTATTTGTTATTGGGAAATATACGGAAATGCTCTTTTGGGAAAGTTTTTCGCAAGAGGAGGGGTAAACTGGGAAAATTTTGCGTTGGGAGGGCAATTTTTTTTTGGGGGGGGGAATTTTCCAGGGAAATTTGACACGATCGGAAGAGATTTTATGGCATGATCTGAAAAATTGTCGGAAATGAAATGAAAAACGAATTTTGTTCAACTGAAAGTATTGAGCATCATTAAAACTTAACACGAATAGAAATTATCTGTATATTAGGGGGACATCCACTTTTCAACTTTCACTCTTTACGCTAAAGTTTGACTTTTTGTAACAATTCTTTAAGAAAAAAATGGCACAAACACAAGGGGCGTTAAATTTGAATGGAAATTAAAATAACTTCATGACTTTAGCGTAAAGAGCGAGAATTTAGGTAAGGACAATCCCCCTCTTATTGGAAATAATTTATTTTTGTTAAAGTTTTAATATTGCTCCTTGCAAAAGCCGGATCAAGGGGGGCAAGGGGTGTAGGTTTCCCTGGGGGCCGGTTCGTAGTGGGCTTTGGCTCGTCATACACTTTTTGATCAAATCAAATAAAATTTGAACCGTAATTTCCCAGCTCTGGAATGTGCCAACGCTTTTTAGTAAAGAGTAAGCATGGCTTCGTCCGGGAAGTGATAATGATAGACGAGGGAATCGGTGAGATGACCAAGAGAAGGTCAACTCCCTTTGATACGTCTATAGGTAACCTTACTCGTTTGAAACAGTGAGCTGCATTCGTTTCAGACTGCTTCAAGGTGTTTAGACAAGAGGAGGTATCCTAACATAAGAACCTTAGGTCCGAATTATAACTGCTTCTTTTGGCTGATCTGGTTCAATCGGTCAATCCTTCATAAGATTTTTGTCACGAGTATGTGTATAATTAAGTTACAAATGATTTAACCTAGGTTGTTTTTTAAAGGCTACTCAGCTTTAATGTGGCCTCAACTTTACCATTGGCGACCACCAGTGCAGAGAAGATGCACCAGAATCATGCGCCGATGCAACAGCAGATCAGGATATTCTGCCTTTTAATAAAAAGGCAAGTCTGTCGAAAACAATGGAAAATGAGTCCCGTAGCAGTATTGCAGTACTGAGGGAATACGCAGGAATGCCATTCCTATAGTGCTCTCAAAAGGAAAAAAATAAGAAATCGTATGTAATGTTCATTCTTCCCCTCTCTAGCCTGCAATTTTGTTGACATTTCACCTGCTCAGGGAAAATTGTTCATCCAAGCAAGAAATATTTCAGTCGAAGAAGCACAATCAGTGCGTTTAAAGCTCAACCATACCAGCCCTCCACCCCCACACCCCTCCCCGAGACAAATACAAAACGATACAAAATGAGATTTGGAAAAAAAAAATAATAAGAGCCATTACTATCAGCTGTAATTTTGGCTATTTTGCACGTATTTTGATTTTTACTGGCACATATTCTGTAAAACAAATATATAAAACAGAATAGTCAATTGCAGAACTAAGGGATATAGTCCTTCAGAAGAGTGATTAGTTTTATCGATAGAGGATGAGATTCCAAATAAGTGCGGATAAAAAAAGACAGCATATGTGTCGTATCCTCTTTGAGCCAAGCCATAGTTATGCTTGTTTATAAAAACATGATTTATGAGCACTCCTGCTACGACTAAAAACTCACCGCAACATCCAGCTGCCGCATAGCTCCGAACACTCCTTCTCCATCCGAATCTTTTCAAAGCTTCAATATTCATACCTCCCACGAAGTTCCAATTTCTTTTATATTCTCCCTCATGATCTCTTATAACCCCATTCAGGGATGACCTGTTTTTCGTTGGGATCCAGACGGGCGTAGCTCCAGCATTTTATTGGGGGGGGGGCAAGGGTGGTCCATATCCAGGTAGTCAAGGGGCATGGGCTATATAATATTTTTTCTCTCCAAATTATTGGGGGAGGGGCAAGTACCCCCGACCTCATATCGAAACGACACCCCTGGCCCCAGATGGATAGCGAAAAACATTTTCACTCCTCATCCATAAACCTTGTCCAAGCCATATCAATCTTTATTTCATTATAGCCCTTAAAAGTGGGACAGAATCACTTTTTTCTGTATAGCTTTTTATTTAACCTAAGGTCAGTCATGTGTTTTATCCTTGATTTGAATGTCACACTTGTACTGCAGAAGCGGGACATTGAAATGACGAGAAATTGATTTGATAAGTTTGTATCAACACTAATTTGTTCCCAATTATTCTCTACTAATTGCCAGATCCTACAATAAAGAAAATTACTATTCGAAGGATACATCTTTTCTAGTTCCAAACAATGATAATAACTAGTTTTCACTTTTTTATTGAAAACAAATCCCTAATTTTTCAATTTTATTGGTCAATCATAAAAATGATGCCTGAAATTTGAACAATTCTCAACTCAACAAGTTACGAGCGGGGTACGTCATTGTCGTTATTTATTTAGTTATTAGTAATTTCCGATCGTTGAATTTTTATAGGAAAATTTTATAGTGGGGGGGGGAGGGGGGTTGACACAAAAAAAACTAAAAAACGCCTACAAAATTTGTTTATATACATTTTTGTTACGATTTTACGAGTCAAACAAGCTTGAATCGAATAAAAATAACTACAAACAAGAATTTGGGTATCGCCTCCTCTCACTGCAGAAGCCTAAAACCTACTGCGTCATTGGCGCTTTACTGAAAACTATATGAGTCTTGAACAGTCTTGCAACAGTCAGATTAGATATCTAATCGGTTAGTCATCTCTGAAGCCCAAAGTTACCAAATTCTATGTTCCAATAAATAAGGAACCCCCCTCCCCCCAAAAAAAGGCGATTAAAGGTTTATTGCACTTATAACCAGTCATAAAGAAAATCAGGAAAAAGGTGTCAAAAGAAAAAAGGAAAATCAGGAAAAAGGTGTCAAAAAGTGAAAAAGGAAAAAGAAAATCAGGAATCAGGTATCGCATAATTTAGTTTTTGAGTTTTATATTTTATATTTATATTTTATATTTCATATATTTTATATTTATATTTTAGTTTTTTCTACGGTTATGACTGTAATACATGGGACCTTAAGTTATTCACGTGAAACGTTTTTTGGTATCTTTTATCCAGCGCTTCATTGTGGAGAACAAATATAAAAGAGTTGGAAGTTCAATAATCAAAAGGGCAACAGAGAAGTGTAACTCATATTTGACTTCAGATCGTTACTAATGTTGTCAAAATGTCACCTTTTCTGCTTACCTTCCTTACAAGTGCCACCGCCACTTATCACTGCCACCCATAAATCATAGTAGTTAAGCAAAATGGTTGCACTCATGCCCAAAATTTAGTTCCGTCCGAGATACGATTAATTGCCCTACATGAAAACATGAAAATAGAATACATTAAAATTATTTTTATTAGTGTACAATCTACAGCTCATCATTCTTTTTCAAAAATAAATGGTAATCATCAGCATTTAAAATAAATTTTAAATAAAAGTCAATCACTTTCTTGTAATCGCGAACGCTTAGTCTTTCGTCGTCACCATGTAAGCCAGGCAAAGTTACCGGATCAACAAATGCGGGACTAAATCTGTATAGTTTTTTCGTCAGCTTCATATAGTGTTTCAAATCTGTGTTTGCTGGTGAAATACCTAGAAGAAATAAAATTATTTGCCAGTTGTAGTAGAAATATGTTTACATGGCAACATCTAATCTGGTATTGTTGATGTTTGGAGATAGACCTTGTCATATCTTTGTTTACATTTTTTTTATTCGGAGATAGATTTAGCCCAGGAGAACCGATTGGCGGATGGGGGGGGGGACTTTGTGGCAATGCCTGGGCCTGTGCTCTGTTCTATATAAAATGGGAGCAGCAGTTTGCTAATTTCCGAACCCAAAGGGAGCTAAAGTCGGGATAATAATATTCTAGTTACAGTAACCTAGGAGAGTGAAAAACAGAATAGATGGCGTTTCCTTTATCACTGTAACTTCCAGGACAGCAAGGGCGTCAGAAGTCGGGACAGCAGCTTCAGAAGTCGGGATAGCAGCAAAAAAAAAAAAAAAGATGCCACTCCCATTATGGAGTGTAGCAGTTCGATTATCATTAATTTCATTAACTAAAGGCTTCTAAAGTCGGAATTGTACCTTTCAACAATAAATAATAAAATACGAGGTTCAATACTGTCACTCTGTTTATAATGTATTAGTTAGATTATTGCCAATTGTGAGAACCGAAATAGATTGCTTATTCCGGTAAAAAAAAGGAGAAAAAAATGACGTTAATTCACGTCTACATTCGGCGTTTTCTGGAAAACTGGGACAGAAAGCCGGTAATCTGGATAGAGTTGTATAGAATGCTGGTATAGAATGCTATAGAATACTGGTATAGAATTCTACCGCCGCTCCAGTTTCTTGTTTTTTGGTGCGGTACAAAAAGAAGCCAATAAACGGACCAGCATACCAAAAAAAAAAAAAAAAAAAAAAAAAAAAAAAAAAAAGTGAAGATGGGGTGTTTCATTTTCTAGGAGGTTTGTCAAGCAATAAATCAGAGGCAAAGTTGGCTACAGTAAAGAACTATAAGACTTCAATTTACTCTTATGATTATCTATTTTTTCTCCCAGAGCCACTTCAATGGAAGGGTTGGTTGTATACAAGGGCGGATTCAGGATTTTTTGGGTGGGAGGGGGGGGGGCAAAATAGGTAAATCCGATAAACTTGCATTAAGAGCAAGTTTTATTAACGCAAACTTGCGTTAATTAAGTAAATTACACTACTTTAGACTACGTTAGAGGGGGGAGGAGGGCGCCCCCTCGCCCCTGGATCCACCACTGGTTGTATAAACTTCGGAGGGGGCTCATTAGCTTGTAAATTGAAAGTTCTAATGTCCTTTTTAAGAATCCAATGTGACAGGATATGTCATAAAAAAAATATCATTTATAACATTGAAAGATAAAAATAATATATGGAAAAATCGAATCTTTACAGATTATCGTGATGTTGGGTAATGAGAAGATCGATCAAGTGGACAGCTTCACTTACCTTGGTAGTATCAAACAGTTCGTGGTAACGAACTGTAGGAGGCGACCCAGCTCAATAGTAACCAAAACTCTAAAAAAACGGTATTTTGATACCAATATATATATAAAAAGAATCAGATTTTTATGCTGGTCTTAAAATTTAAATTTCATCGAGTTTAGTTATACTCATCAAAAGTTGCGAGCCTGAAAAAATTTACCTTATTTTGAAAAAAGAGAGAAACACCCCCTAAAAGTAATAGAATCTTCATGAAAATCAAACCATCAGACTCAGCGTATAAGAGAACTTTACTGCAGAGGTTTCAAGCTCCTATCTGCAAAAATGTAGAATTTTTTATTTTTGCCAGAAGAAAGATCACAGATGCGTGTTTATTTATTTTTTATTTTCCCCAGGGGTTATTGTATCAACCCAGTGGTCCTAGAATGTCACGAAAAGTCTCATTCAAACGGAAATCAAAAACTCTAGTGCCTTTTTTAATTAAAAAACAAAATCTTTTTTAAATATCAGTTTTTACAAAAAACTGCATTTTTATGTACAACCTATGCTTAACATTCTACAATCGGAGACTCTTGACCATCCTACAGTAGCCACAGTAAAAAGTGCAACTTCATTTCTCGAGGGTGTACTCAATAATAAGTACCACTTCATTGTTATATTTTGTTTTTTCTTTTCTCCGTATACATTAAGGAACGACCTGTGGCCCTTAGTAACTGAAGTAATAAAAGAAATCATTATATAGATGATTATTTTAATTATATTCCTTTAGAAATCATCATAGGTGAAAATTTCCCATACTGGAAATTGAAACCGAGCCAACTGGGTGAGAGCTATCCCAACCACTAGACTATATAGGATATATTAAATATATGATTAATGAAGTTTATGTTAGAGAACAAATTATGGACCTAGTTAGCAGCCTGTTTCTTTGAGGATCGTCTCTTACTATTCCAAAGAAGAAAAAGCCATAGGGTTTTCCTGTTTGCAATCAAATAACGAACAGTAAGTAAGAGGCGACCCGGCTCAATAGTAACCGAAACTCTTAAAACAGAATTTTGATAGCAATAAATACATAAAAAAATTGGATTTTTATTGATTTTAAATATGTAAGTTTAATCAAGTTTAGTCTTACCCACCAAAAGTTACGAGCCTGAGAAAATTTGCCTTATTTTCGAAAAAAGGGCCCAGTGACAGGGCGCGCCTTGAGCACAGGGCACCCTCTGTAACAAATGGTTTCAGAGGCGGACTCTGTGTCGGAGGGGAAGACCGCCACCAGGCGCCATATGGCTTAATAAAGACAAAATTATAATATAATTGCAGAGCCTGCAAAACCGATTTATATCACCGTGATTTCTTAGGCATGAAATTGTTTCATCTTGAACAATCCCTCTTGGTGCAACGCAAGTGATTTCATACGTTTGGTAAATCACGACGCTTGTGATTTTACGGCACTAATTTAAAATTTCTCAAGGAGAGTCGTGTTTACGTAGGGCAAGTGTAATGAGAAATCAATTTAAGCGCTTCGATAATTCCAACAATTAAATTTACATTAAGTCTCTCTTATTGTGTATTGGTTCTGGTTTGAACCCCGTTCTGATTCGCAAAAGATCACACAAAGTTAATAGATATTATATCCCAAACACAAAATTGATTGGTGACAACATTGCACTCAAGCGAACGGGGGGAAGACTAATGTAGATACATTTTCTTATAAAGCAGGTTTTTATTGTAATTTAACTGTAAAAAAATTGTTTAATCATACAAGACGTGAATCAAAAGTGTTTAACCATAAGGTAAAGAATGCATTCCTCTATGGTTTGATTGAGACACTTTAAATATAAAATAATTACTTGAGCCCAAAGAGGTCACAGCACAATTGTTTAGTTATGATACATTTGGAATTACCGTCTCAGAGTTACCGTCTCTCTAATTTTCAGCTTTTCACAATTTATACAGAAAATATTTAAGAGAAAATAGTTCATTTTAAACTACAGAACAATATAAATAATATTGAGATAAAATTATGCTCTATTTATTAACAGTTTGTTTCCGACAATGTTACATTATAAACAGTTCAATTTTTCTAATTTTAATTCCACGTTATAAAATATTATTCAATTTATATTATAACAATTTATAGCTTAAAAATACATTTAAAAGGACATAGAACACACATTATAGAAATTTGAAAGCTGATACATCTATGTTGTAACATTGATGACGTAGATCAAGATGCTGCTTAACGTTATACAACAGTTTTTTTCTATTATTGATGTGGTTTCCGAGACCATGGGCAGTGAAATGTGCCTGGTAATGTTGGGAGATATCCAATATCAATATTGATATGCCGATATATCGGAGCAAATATCAATATAGAAACGTAAATATCGATACCGAAAACGATATTTGAAAATATTTGGCTGTTTTTGGCTTTTTCTGCTATCTAACGGTAAACGACCTGCAGAAAACATTAAACATAGAAAATTGTTTCGGAAATTGCCGAGAAGAAGAACAATGACGTATTTAATCCATTAACGCATACATGCTGATACACAGCATACATATATGTATCCTTAAGTTGGTATAGCCTGTTTTCAAACTCAAATACGTTTAGTAAGGGGGGATTTCCAAAAATTGCTGAGGACCTCCGAAAGGACTCGGCTGTATATAATGCCTCCTAGGCTTATAGGCCTTGCTCATATAACAGAGAATTGACTTTTTATGTTGATTCCAAATAAATAAGATTCATTCAGTTTAATGTTCCCACCAAAAGATACGAGCCTGAGAAAATTTGCGTGATTTACGAGAAAGGGGAGAGACACCCCAAAAAGTCAAGGAATCGCAATGAAAAGCGCACCATCAGATTCCACATTATCATGGAACTCTACTGTGAAGATTTCAATCTTCCCGTCTTCAAAATTGTGGAATTTTGTATTTTTTGTCAGAAGAAAGATCACGGATGCCGGTTTATTCATTCTTTTTTTATAATTTTTTTTTCGCGTGGGTGATTGTATCAAACCAATGGCCTGAGAATATTGAGAAAGGGTTCGTTGGAACGAAAATAAAAGTTCTAGTGTCCTTTTAAAGTGACCCAAAATGTTGGAAGGCAACTAGCACCCCTCCTACGTCCCTTTTCCTTAAGGTCATCTGATCTAATTTTTAAGATATTCATTTTGTTTACCATAGCTTAAAGATCAAATAATTGCGCTTCCGGAGATAAAATGACCCCCACAACTTGGGGAAAGAGCTTTAAGTTATGAATTTTGCCTATTGTCTGCGTATAGTATTTTTTATTTGTAAGTAAACAGGATTTTTTGGGGGGAGGGGGATTTCCATGGGTAGAATTTTCCATGACTAGGGAAGTTTCCGGGGATGAACTAACAAGGGGGAATTTTACAGGGGAGAATTTATCAGAGCTCCTAAACGAAATATGTCATAAATTCTCTTTGCAGATTCAACTTTTCACGTAGAGATGTTCCGAGGGAATTGTCATGATCCCCCCACAGTACTTAGGGAAAGGGCTATAAGATATGAATTTTGTCTATTGTTTACATATAGTATTTGTTATTTGGAAGTAAACAGACATTTTTCTAGGAAGGGGAATTTTCCACAGGGTGCTCTCCACGGGGAGAATTTTCCATGGGCAGAGAAGTTTCCGGAGATGAACCTAAAGGGGAAATATTACACGGAAGACATTTTCCAAAACTCCTATTATTAGTAAAGACGATGGGAGAAGTGAAGATGTTAAAAGTAGAATAGTAAAGATCCAGGGTGTATTTTCAAAGCTAATAAAAGTTTGGAAGGATAGGATGATATGTCAGCGAACGAAGATTAGAATATTGGAAGCTACAATAATGACAGTGCTCAATTATTGTTCTGAAGCAAGGGTACTCCGAAAAACGGAGGAGGATTTGCTAGATGTTTTCCAGAAAAAATGCCTACGGATTGTTTTGGATAGCCGACTGACTGACCGCATCTCAAACAGTAAGTTGTACAAAAACGTGGCTAGCAATCCTGCTTTCTAGCAGGATTCTGTGGCTTTCTGTGGCTAGCAATGGATCCTGATTTCTGTGGCTAGCAATGTAGAAAGCAATCCTGCTTTCTAGGACTATAATGAGAGAAAGGATGAAATGGATAACACCCGTTCTATGGATGAAGGATGACAGATTATCAAAGATTGTCCTTGTTGACCAACTGTCTAGCACAAAACGAAAAGCAGGTCATTTCCAAGTGAGGTGGGAGGATGTCGAAAGGAAAGATTGAAAGTAAGTCCTTCTCTCATTTTCACATCACTAGCCCGCTCATAGTGGTTTATTTTTTATTTGTCGTCTATTTTGAAAAACAAAATCACACTGTTCAAAATACAAATAGTTTTCAATAAATAGCGAATGACGCAATAAGAGTTTAAACTGAAGAGTTTGACTTGAATATTCAATTCAATTTTTACTCGTTGTAAGAATTGTTTATTCATCCACATCAGTATCCATTGTCGTTATGCTTGATACGATCTTTTTTTTAATTTCTGTTCGTTTTGGGTTATTTATTCTTTAGTTGTAATTTCTGGTCATTTCGAATTTGAATTATCATAGGAATTTATTTCTGCTGGTTTTGATGTATATTTGATAGAATAGTTGCAAATTTTCTTTCAGGTAAAAGCAAAAAAACTAAGTATAAACCAGCCTATTCTGATCTCCAGCCAATTTACTGTGGAGTTCCCCAGGGAACGATTTTAGGCCCTCTACTATTTTTTGGTTATGGTTAATGAGTTGGCAAATGATGAGTCAGATCGCTTTAAATTCTTTGATGGTCTATCCGTACTGGTGCTGGGTGAAAAGAGTGTTTCAAGTGAGGCAAACGGAATAATGGCGAGTTTATCACGTCAAGCATAATGATCGTCAATCATGAAAAATCACTCATATTAACTTTCTCTTTTCTGAGGGACATTTTATCCCTTGCCTTACAGAATGTTTCAGGCATCATGGATATCAAACTCTTGGGAATATATCTCACACATGACCTGAAGTGGGGAAACCAGACACAGGAGATGATCAAACGGGCATACCCGGGTATCCTTTCTTTAAAACTCCTTGCTCGTCATGGTGTTCCAACCCCCCACCTATTGAGTATTTTTCTTACATTTGTCAAATCGCTGGTGGAATATACATATCCCGTTTGGCACTACGGCCTGGCTTCGGGCCAGAGGAACCGCCTGGAAAAGACCCAGGACCGAGCTCTTCTGGTAGTGTCAAAATCTCCCAAAGTCCCTTATTGCTCCCTTTCGAAACAATTTTCACTTAATACTCTATCGACACGCCGTGATGAATTGTGTTTTAAATTTGAAATCGGTATTTTGGAAAATCCGCGGCTTCATGGAATCCTCCCAGCTGAGCATTTCCCTTCGCGCCAAAGGCTCCTACGAAATGTAACTCAACCGGTACCAAAAATTCAGCCGATACCAGCGCGGCATATGGGGTACGCAAGTAGTTTTGTTCCCTCCTTCGTCAAGATTTTTAATTCTGCACCCACTCGTCAACAATTGTTTATATTTATTTTCTTTAGTTTATTATTCTTTTTAAACTTGACTCTGTTTGACTCTGTTGAGTTTGAATCTGTGATTTTTGAATCAATGTATATTTTTGCATGACGATGGCTATGGGTGTGATTTTCATATGTTTTATATGGTTAGTGTCTTATTATGACAAAAACTGCTGCTGATCGGCGTGACCGTTTTTATGGCGTTTGAATATAAAATCGTTATCCTAACCTATCTTGAGTTGGTATTGTCAATTAGCTGGAACCCACGCAAAAAGTCAAGTTTGCTAAATGATAATGAAATATAACAAAACAAAATAGGATGAAAATATAATAGTTTAGAAACAAATTTGGGCTATATATTTGCACATTAGGAGGATGGGGGTAAAGCAAAGCATATATTAAATACGTAACCTAACGTAGGTATCTCCCCCCCCCCCCTAAACCCACAAATGTTTAAATATTGTAAACGCAATGACAAACCACGGTTTGCAATCCAATTCTCTACTGAAAGAAACCCGTTTGACTAGTTTCTTAAGCATCTTTCTTATACAATATATCGCGTGGGTTCCAGCTAATTGACAAGTACCCTTGATTTTAATATGGCTCTTTACTTTTGTTTGATAAAACTCTTTTTAGGGATAGTCTTTTTAAATTAATTTGAAAAGGGAGCCATGGATTTTACCATGAAAGGTAAAGAACCTTCTAAAAACTCTCAGAAATGGTCAAATGAAGAGAATTTCTCATTAATTGAAGTCTGGAATGACAAAAATTGGGAGACAGACAAGGCCGTATCCAGGAGATGGGGTTCAGAGTTTGACTCCTCCCCCCCACCTCCAAAATTTTGTATAAATCGTAAAAACGTATCAAAAATACATATAACACAATTTTAATGCTTTTTTGAAGTTTATTTTGTAACCCCTTCCCCCACCCTTCAAGGAAAATCCCAAATATATATATATATATATATATATATATATATATATATATATATATATATATATATATATATATATATATATATATATATATATATATATATATATATATATATATATATATATATATATATATATATATATATATATATATATATTTATATATATATATATATATATATATATATATATATATATATATATATATATATATATATGTATATATATATATAGTATTTGTTACATGTCCCGCTTATGGAACTTCGTATTTTAAAAAGTTATAGGTAAAAAAATGAGTTGCACCCTACAGAATTGCACCCCTCCCCCAGATGAATTTATGTTTTAAAAACTTGCGTGGAGGAGTGGAGGTAGCTTGTAAACGAAAAATATATTTCTCCACTACATAAACACAAAATAGCTATCATACCATCTAAACTACTATATTGACCTAGGATTGATCTTCTCAGTAGCAAGTAATTTTGCAGCTGGTGTGTATTCGACAGCAGGTACTATCATGCCATCTATGTTACCTTATTGATTTTCCTAAGCCCAGAAATCAGCGATGTACATTTTATAAATTTGTAAATTTCAGTACTGCCCCGACTTCAGGTAAAAGCAGAACCATCTCGGGCACTGAAACAGAATAAACATTAAGCAGTGGCGAAAATTTGGTCCAGAGCAATAGGTCTCCCATAATCCCATCGTAATGCGCTAAAAATTTGTCATTGCGCGTGCGCGAAGGTGGAATCACGAAGAAAGGTGGCGACTAATGTGTCCCGAGAATCTTTAATGGAGAGTATAGGTATCTTCACTACTGTTTAATGTTTTTACTGCGGGCGCTCAAGACCCAACTGTAGTTATACCATCAAACTTGTGAAATATTTAGGACAGTATCATATTTTCATCAATGTCCCCATATTTTCCCATCGATGTTCCCATCAGTGATATTTAAGACAGTATCATATTTTCATCACGGTTCCCACATATTTCCATCAGTGATATTTAGGACAGTATCATATTTTCATCAGTGTTGCCACGATAAATCATGAAAATGAAGAAGTAAAACAAATCAATTAAATTTGAAAACACTTTTCGTCCGTAAAAATTCAAAAATTATTAATCTGCTCATTTCCGAAGACAACTGCACCTCTAAAAGTGTAGGCCTTAAGCTATGTAGTATCATATCTTTTTAGCTCATTTTCTAACGATTTTTCGCATACATTTCTTTTTTTTAATTTAGCCTCCGCTACTACCACAAGCTGCATAAATGGGACTTTTTACTAAAAAGTGAATTCTCAATTTTCCTTAATATTTTAATTTGTGCATGTTTCAACTTAACCCATTCAAGCAATTAGATTTAATTGTCACAGTCCTAGGTACTTTTAACATTTATTTGTAGAAAAAAATGATCTCAATTTATGTAGATGGTGATATTGACGGAAGTGTAGACAGTGATATTTATGTAGATGGTGAAATATGAGTCCTGTTTTTCTCCGTATTTTAATATATACGTACGTTCAACTCAACCGAATCAAACAATCAGATTTAATTTCCACTGAACTAGGTACTTCAAACATTTATTCGTTTTTCAAAATAATTATCAAAATTTATGTAGATGGTGATATCGATGTAAACGTAGATGTTGATAATTATGTAGATGATGAAATTTGATGCTTTTATTAATATTTTAAAATATAAGTACGTTTCAGCTTAACTCATTCAAATAATCAGATTTAATTTTGATCGTCCAAGGTGCTTTTAACATTTACTTATTTTAGAAAAGAATTATCTAAATTTATGTAGATGGTTATAATGACGGTAATATTTGGGTAGATGGTTATAATGACGGTAATATTTGGGTAGATGGTGAAATTTGATTCCTGGTTTTTCTCCATATTTTAATATATACGTACTTTTCAACTTAACCGATTCAAAGAATCAGATTTCCTTTTCACTGGCCTAGATACTTTAAATATTTAGTAGTTATTCAAAATAATTATCTCAATTTATGTAGATGGTGATATAGATGTGGATGGTGAAATTCGATTACTGTTTTTTTTATATATTTTAATGGATATGTACGTTAAACCTCAACCCATTTAAACAATTAGATTAAATTTTCACTGTCCTAGGTACTTGACAAATTTATTTGTTTTAGAAATTAATTATCTCAATTTCAATTATCTCAATTAGATTAAATTTTCACTCTCCTAGGTACTTGACGCATTTATTTGTTTTAGAAATTAATTATCTCAATTTATGTAGATAACGACAAATTGTTTTGAACAGGGTTTCTTCTAGATTTTATTCATATGTTATTTGTATATTCCTGAGTAAAGGGCAAAACTAATTTGTTTTTCTTGTCGTAGTTTCCTTTTTAATGTTTATTCAAAATTTGATTTAGTTAATGTCTTTTTTTTCTCTTGTTTATTATTTAGTGAATCTTGTGTGGGTTTTGTGTTAAACCACATACATACATAAGTATATGTTTGTTCTAAGCAACTTTTAAATTTATTATTTGCAAAATTCAGAATAACTGTCTTACCAGGGGCTACTGCACAATCTGGACATATTTGAAGCGCTGTATCGCCAATCAGTCTATAAATTTCTTCTTCTTCTCCATACGGTGAAATAGGCATAGGTGGAATATATTTTCTAACTCGAATTTCAACACGTTCATCCCCAATTGCTTTCCTATCATGAGCTATAACATCCTCTAGCGTCTGAGCTGGGTGCACTCTGTGGTTCACAATTGCTTTCGCAGAACCAGGAATAACATTGTTCTAAAAACGTAATAGTAACGATCATAAAGGGGTTATACTAAAACAAAAATGAGTTCAACGACCTGCCTATCTGAAAAATAACAATTTAATGCTTTCCTCCCGTGAGATATCTATATATAATCCAGTTGGTATGTGTGAGTGCGCGTGTACAACTAATATAAGCTAAACTATTCAAGCTATACAAGAATTCATGTTGAATAAATTTGGAGCCCTCAAAATGTAAATAAGCTGTAAAATTTTAAATATATAACTTTATATATATAAGAATATATAAGAAAACCAAAAAAAAAAAAAACAACACCTAGAATCGTAACAACGTGGAAATAATCGTGGGAGGACAATTGTGGATTCCAATTTATTTACAATGTTTAATGTCTTCTTGTTTCCCAGAGAGCGCCAACCCCTTTCTACTGGCGTCCCTATACAACAGGTTTGTTTGAAAAATTTGCCTCTAAAACCGTGGAAATGATAACCCTATAGTTTCTTTTCCCAACCCTCCTCCTCCTAATAAATATTCGCCAGGTACTTTTTCCAAAAGGACGAATACCTTTGTCGAAGCATTGTTTTACAAATACTGGGCTTAAATATGAAAAACAGGAGTCAAAGGAGGGAGTCAAAGGAGGGAGCACCTTTGTCGAAGCATTGTTTTACAAATACTGGGCTTAAATATGAAAAACAGGAGTCAAAGGAGGGAGTCAAAGGAGGGAGCACCTTTGTCGAAGCATTGTTTTACAAATACTGGGCTTAAATATGAAAAACAGGAGTCAAAGGAGGGAGTCAAAGGAGGGAGCACCTTTGTCGAAGCATTGTTTTACAAATACTGGGCTTAAATATGAAAAACAGGAGTCAAAGGAGGGAGTCAAAGGAGGGAGCACCTTTGTCGAAGCATTGTTTTACAAATACTGGGCTTAAATATGAAAAACAGGAGTCAAAGGAGGGAGTCAAAGGAGGGAGCACCTTTGTCGAAGCATTGTTTTACAAATACTGGGCTTAAATATGAAAAACAGGAGTCAAAGGAGGGAGTCAAAGGAGGGAGCACCTTTGTCGAAGCATTGTTTTACAAATACTGGGCTTAAATATGAAAAACAGGAGTCAAAGGAGGGAGTCCATGGAGGGAGCACATTTGTCGAAGCATTGTTTTACAAATACTGGGCTTAAATATGAAAAACAGGAGTCAAAGGAGGGAGTCAAAGGAGGGAGCACCTTTGTCGAAGCATTGTTTTACAAATACTGGGCTTAAATATGAAAAACAGGAGTCAAAGGAGGGAGTCAAAGGAGGGAGCACCTTTGTCGAAGCATTGTTTTACAAATACTGGGCTTAAATATGAAAAACAGGAGTCAAAGGAGGGAGTCAAAGGAGGGAGCACCTTTGTCGAAGCATTGTTTTACAAATACTGGGCTTAAATATGAAAAACAGGAGTCAAAGGAGGGAGTCAAAGGAGGGAGCACCTTTGTCGAAGCATTGTTTTACAAATACTGGGCTTAAATATGAAAAACAGGAGTCAAAGGAGGGAGTCAAAGGAGGGAGCACCTTTGTCGAAGCATTGTTTTACAAATACTGGGCTTAAATATGAAAAACAGGAGTCAAAGGAGGGAGTCAAAGGAGGGAGCACCTTTGTCGAAGCATTGTTTTACAAATACTGGGCTTAAATATGAAAAACAGGAGTCAAAGGAGGGAGTCAAAGGAGGGAGCACCTTTGTCGAAGCATTGTTTTACAAATACTGGGCTTAAATATGAAAAACAGGAGTCAAAGGAGGGAGTCAAAGGAGGGAGCACCTTTGTCGAAGCATTGTTTTACAAATACTGGGCTTAAATATGAAAAACAGGAGTCAAAGGAGGGAGTCAAAGGAGGGAGCACCTTTGTCGAAGCATTGTTTTACACATACTGGGCTTAAATATGAAAAACAGGAGTCAAAGGAGGGAGTCAAAGGAGGGAGCACCTTTGTCGAAGCATTGTTTTACAAATACTGGGCTTAAATATGAAAAACAGGAGTCAAAGGAGGGAGTCAAAGGAGGGAGCACCTTTGTCGAAGCATTGTTTTACAAATACTGGGCTTAAATATGAAAAACAGGAGTCAATGGAGGGAGTCAAAGGAGGGAGCACCTTTGTCGAAGCATTGTTTTACAAATACTGGGCTTAAATATGAAAAACAGGAGTCAAAGGAGGGAGTCAAAGGAGGGAGCACCTTTGTCGAAGCATTGTTTTACAAATACTGGGCTTAAATATGAAAAACAGGAGTCAAAGGAGGGAGTCAAAGGAGGGAGCACCTTTGTCGAAGCATTGTTTTACAAATACTGGGCTTAAATATGAAAAACAGGAGTCAAAGGAGGGAGTCAAAGGAGGGAGCACCTTTGTCGAAGCATTGTTTTACAAATACTGGGCTTAAATTTGAAAAACAGGAGTCAAAGGAGGGAGTCAAAGGAGGGAGCACCTTTGTCGAAGCATTGTTTTACAAATACTGGGCTTAAATATGAAAAACAGGAGTCAAAGGAGGGAGTCAAAGGAGGGAGCACCTTTGTCGAAGCATTGTTTTACAAATACTGGGCTTAAATATGAAAAACAGGAGTCAAAGGAGGGAGTCAAAGGAGGGAGCACCTTCACATTTAAGAAAGATTTTGGAAAAATGACTCGTAGTACTAAACTGTAAGTAAGGAACAAGCCCTCTCAAAAGAAACCGAGACTCTAAAAAGTGTCAATTACAGCATATGCAACAACAAAATCTATTATTCATGCTCTATTATTATTCAGAATCTATTATATAAATCTATTATTCTATTATTATTCTGAATATACAAAGTGTAATAACTTCAACAATGTTGTAATTTTGTGTTAACAGCTATAAGAATATGAATATTTGCATAATTTCAGAGACAGAAAATTAACTTCACCCCAAAAAGGTACGATCTTGATGGAAACTATACAATTAAATTCAACATATATGAGAGACCTAAAGGCACTATCAGCAAAGTGTGGCATTTTTCAATTTTTATTAATTGAATGAATACAATAGAAATATATATATATATATATATATATATATATATATACATATATGATATATATATATATATATATATATATATATATATATATATATATATATATATTCTATTGAATTCATAAGCAAGATTACATCGTTAAATGAAATTGACAAAACGAATTTATAATTAAAAGGCTAAGGTTTTGATATTGTTCTTTTCCCCCAACAATTCAATCTTATTCCATTTATTCTTGTAATGATCCTCGTCAGCTAATCAATTGTCGAAGCTTCTTTTCATTCTTCCAAATCATTCTTTGAAGCTTTAAATACACACCATGTCTTCTATGGCACGATGGAATTTAATCCAACCATGCAATAATCTCTTGTGCTTTGATCAAAATCAGTAGAACTTTTCTTAACCCCCTGCCAACCTAATTTTTCACTTTTAAATTTGTAAACGCATTCAAATACACACAATCACATTCAATCACATTCAAAGCTGTATTCAAATTTGTAAAAACGCTAAAAGTGTTATATTTTTTTCGCAGTTTCTTCCATTTTTTCCATTACTTTTCCTTCCATTAGTCTCTTCCATTGTTTTGGTATACATGTTCTCCTATTTATCCCTGTTTTTCTTTTTGTCCGGACATAGTAGGAGTGTCCAAAAGCTCCACATTCTTGTTTTATCCTAGATAAGTTGTTGCATTTTCGTCAGGGTTGCCAAGTGCATACATTTTGTGTCAAAAGAACAAATTCCTATGTTTCGGGACACGATGACATAAAACGGCAAAAAAGGGACACATTTTGTAAATATATGACACAAAACGAAACATTCCCCAGGTGGATATATACTTTGGTAAAATAAGGCCACTTTTACTAAAATTAGCGGTTTTCGAGCACTCATTTTTTGTCAGAGATGTCGTAAGTAAATGATTTTCTTCAAAGTAGACGATTTACATGCTTATATGGATTTCATGCTTCCACACTAATTAATTTTGTTTGAATGCTTTACAGCGATATTTTCGTTTTCATTATATTTGATGTTAACTGCCCGCTTTGGAAGAGGTTTACTAAGCGTCTTTTGACCAATAATACAACTGGTAAAAACAATAACCTCCAGTTTTTGAGATTCCAAGATTGACATTTTAGCTAAAAATGACACATCTTTGGATGCTCAGGGGACACATTCATGGACTGAAAAGTTGGTAACCCTGATTTTCACCGGATTTTACATTCCGACGATAATTGGTTGGATAATCTGACGAACTTAGCTAAGAAAAATCCAGCGAAAGTGCAGGATTTCGTGCTAGGTTTTTAGAAAAAAAGAAATTATTTGATAAACTTGTGATTTATATGTTGTTGTATAATTATGTTGTTGTGATTTATATGTTGTGTTGTGATTGTGTTTTGTTGTATGTTGTGTTGTGATGTTGTTGTTGTGATTTTATATGATTTATATGTTGTTGTATAATTATGTTGTTGTGATTTATATGTTGTTGTTGTATATGTTGTTGTATAAGTTGTTGTATGAATAATTTTTTGTTGTAAAAACACTACTGGAAAGTACTTGGAAAATCTCAATCGCATCATTCCCCAAATCATAATTGACGCATTTAATAAAAATGCCTAAGGATTTAAAAAGAGAAAAAGAATCTTTGAAAGAAAGAACCAAATATAATAATTCGGCAAAGGAATTTTGGCAAAAGTTTTCTATTCCTCACTCATTCCCAGTCTTCTTAATGCCCTTTTCTGAACTATAGACTTGAAAACAAAGTTTTTATTTCATTTGAATACAGAAATTTTTATCATCATTATAAACATTTACAAATTTCAATAAATGAAATAAAATAATAAACAATAAATATTAATAAATAATAATAAATAATAATAATAACATCTTTTAAAAATTTTATTATCCGAGTAGCTTATAGTCTATCTATTTTCCAGCTCCTCCCCATCCCTTATTTCTGTAGGCTATATAAACCTAGCATATAGACACAATTTCGGTAATTTTGTTGGTTTCAGATATTTTGTAACTATTTCTCAATAACAGTTGGCACATAATGACAAATAACACCACAATTAACAATAAGGAAGAACTGCGACACAGTCAAGCGGGTATTTTTATAACTTATTTATTTTTTATTATTTATTTATTTATTATAAAATTTATATTATATTTATATTTATTTCATGTATTTTATTTGTTATTATTTTATTTATTTGTTACTTCACTAGGTTAGACATGAACACGGCACTTAATGTGCATTTTAAGGCTAATTCCAAATATAAAAATACATGTTTGCTATTATTTGCAGAAGAGGCAGCACATTCTACAAATTAGCTTTCAGACAACAACAATGGTATCTCACTGAATTTTGTATTGGATTTTTGCTTTTAGCATCTTTCGAACACGCCAAGTATAAGGTAAGCCCTAACATGACCCTTACATAACTTTACATAACTTACATACCTAACATAACGTTACATAACTTAAATACCTAGCATAACTTTAACAATCACCTTTTCTTATTATAAAGCTAAGTAAAGAGAGAAAATGGGAAGCGTAGAGAGGTCATGAGAGGAGATAACAGGAGGATAAAGAGAACAGGGAGGAATTACATAGAGGGGAACAAAAAACAAATTGTTTTTTAAAAAACAAAAAATGCAAAAAAAACACAGATGCAATCACTGGGTGATGGCATCACACGGATGCCGTGTGTACCTTATATCCACTTTGGAAAATTGTGATGGCCGTTGCTGTTCTGTGGAACGAATCCGTAACTGGCTTCTGACTAAGAACACGTACAAAAATTGGCTGAAACAGCCACAGGTTTGCGAACAAATAGCGGTAAAAAGGGTCAGCCTAAAAAAAAAGAATTAACTCTATTAAAGTTGCATTTTATTGAAATTCACTATTAAATTTGAATGACTAAAAATCAATTTTTGCAATTTTCATAGGCACATAAAATTTAATTACAGAACATGATTCAACAGGGCTAATTCAAAATAAAAGGACTCCGAAATTCATTTTATTTGGAAGAAACTCAAATCATTTAATCCGGTCACAACAATTTTGTTGTTGTTTTTTGTTCTTAGTTGTTTTGTTGTCAGTCACAAAATTATTGTTTAAAATTATTCAAGATAAGTAAAAAAGAGATCATTTAAAATCTTTGGTAATCTTTTTCGCACTGCAATGCACGAGAAAGAACAGAGTTCTAAAGCTTTCGGAAGCAAGACCCTAGACAGAAATTCAAATTGTCTGATCCAGTCACGACAGTTTTGATGGTTGTTGCTATTTATTTCTGTTGTTGCTTACAAACATAAAATTTAATTACAAAAATTATTCTATAGGATCAATAAAAAAGAAATAAATAAAAATTCCTATATAACTTTTTAAGATTTATTTGCAATAACGAGACAATCAAAGGAAAATAATTTAAAATTATCAAAAATGAAAGATTGGGCAGATATTCAAATTGCCTGATCTCGTTGCAACAATTTTGTTGTTGTGTTTGTTTCTATTAATGACAATACAAACTTAATCCCACGAATTATTCTATAAAAATAATAGAAAAACAGGCAAAACTTCAGTATAATCTAGTTAATGCGGTATTGCAATGATGAGACAGTTAAAACGAGAGATATTAAAAAAAATTATAAAAATTTAAGTATTGAAAATTATTCGGTAATATTGGCAAAAAAAAACAAACTTCTGTATGATCTTTTTAATCCTGCGAACGACGAGACAAGTTATAGAAAGGAAGTGAAAAATTACTGATCATATGGCCTTCGGGAGAAAGTAAAACTATCTGATATAGTCACAATAATTTTGTTACATTTAAACCTATTTTTAAAGTTTCTGTTCTTGTGTGGGTTCCAGGACTCAATTATCACTAGCGATCTTTAATTATTTGTAAAATTTGTCAAAATTGTAATAGTCAAAATTTGTAATAAGTATTCAATGTATTTTCAGTTCCGTAATTCTTTTTATCAACAAAAACATGGTCTCCTTATGGGTGCGCCGCTATCCGGGTTATTAGCGAACATTTATGTAGAACACCTTGAAAATTGGGCCTTAAATTCATATTTTTTTAAACATGTATATTGGGGGCGTTATATGGATGATACAATATCTCTCTGGAATTATGGGGAAAATGAACTTAGGGGCTTTCTAGATCACCTTAATACATATGACCGAAATTTACAATTTACCTTAGAAATTGAAAATGCAAATAAATTACAGTTTCTGGATGTTTTAATTATTCGCGACACTGATAAACTGGATTTTACAATTTACAGAAAACCCACGCAATATAACAGATTTCTTCATTTTAAATCCAATCACCCCCCAAAAGTTAAAAGAGGTGTTGTTACATCTCTAGTTGACCGTGCCCTAAACATTTGCTCTGAATCTTCCATCACAGATGAACTAAATTTTATTAGAGACTTACTTTTTTGGAAACGGTTATCCTATTGTCTTTATTAATAATACAATTAGCCGAAGATTGGCAAGACACTCCCTTAAAATTAAGAGTCTTTTGGAATGTGAAGGTCCTGCCAATCCCTCAAATATAATTTTCCTTCCATATAATCCCAAAAGTCATTACAAGTTTAAAAAAAGCTTGCACACAAAATAATGTTTAGGTTATATTTACAAATAATTTTAAAATCATCAATTTGCTAAACTCTGGTAAAGATATAACCCCAGTTTCTCGCCAGAGAGGGGTTTATCAAATACCACGTGACTGTGGCCATTTTTATGTTGGTAGAACCCATCAAAATTTAGAAAAACGCCTGAAACAACACAAAGATGACATAACTAAAGCTTTAAATTCTAATAGTACAAATATTTCCTTTGATTCTGCTTTAAGCAGTCACATATATGATAACCCTAGTCACAAAATGCTTTTTGAAGAAACTTGCCTTATTAGCAATGATTTAGGCATAAAACAGGTTGTTCGAGAGGCAATTGAAATTAAAATCAAAATAAATAGTAATATTTCTTTAAACAGAGATCTGAGGGAATATTTGATTAATGCCCTATACACAAATTTAATTAAAAATGATTTAACTAATTATATTAGAAAACCAGTATATAACTCCACTCAACCTGTTCCGGATAGACCTTCTATGCTGGCTGCCAAGAAGGCGAGATTAGCTTTACAAGCTTGTCTGTAAGTATTTGAATTCCATCTGAATGAATTGTTCTCTGTCCACTGCGTTTGGAGTACCAGTCCTGGCTGAACTTCCTTGAAGTAATGATATTAGGGCTATTTTAAAACATTTTTTTAAAAAACCTTTCAGTTTTAATGATTGAATTTTAATGTAAGTTTTTTTTATATTGTTTTTATTCTCTTCGTCTGTTTTGCTGAGGACGGCCCTTGGATATAGGGTCGAAAAATTCATTTAAAGTTGCGTTCCACTGTCTTGTATAAAAATTTCCCTGTTGTTCTACTTATTTGTTTATAGGGTACTAGCCCTTTGAACTTCCAATCGAATGAGCCTGTTTTGAAGTTTCTACGACAACGCCTTCTATAAAAACCTTATATACCCCCAGGGTATAACTTAAAACCCTTTCCCTGAGGGTTGTGGGGGAGTGTCCTCCTCGAAAACGTATTTTCTATCTGGAAATCAAGTACGCTGAAAAAAATGGCTATCTGAAAATTTTGATTGGATGCGTTTGGGGTAATTATGGGCGTGGGGGGGGGGGCGGAGGGCTAGTCACCCTCAAATCACTTTCGACTATTAGAAAATGATACTAGCCCTTTGAATTTCCAATCGAATGAGCCATTTTTTTGAAGTTTCTACGACAACGCCTTCTATAAAAACCTTATATGCCCCCAGGGCGTAACTTAAAACCCTTTCCTCGAGGGTTGTGTGGAAGTGTCCTCGTCATATTTTCTATCTGAAAAACAGCTACACGGGACAGCCGAGCTATCTCAAAATATTGATTGGCGAGATTGTGTGGTCGGCGTAGCGCGGGGGGGAGGGCTATGGACCTACCAGGAAATATTGACGATTAATAAGGGCGAACGCACAGTTAATTTTCGAATAACTTGTTCTTTTTTGAAATTTATACGACAACGCCTTCTATAAAAACCTTATATGCCCCCAGGGCATAACTTACAACCCTTGCCCTGAGGGTTGTGGGGGAGTGTCCTCCTCAAAAAGATATTTCTATCTGGAAATCAACTACGCTGAACACAATGGCTATATCAAAATTTTGATTGGATGTGCTTGGGGGAATGCTGGGCGTGGGGGGGACTAGTTGCCCTCCAATCACTTTCGACTATTAAAAAGTACACTAGCCCTTTGAATTTCCAATCGAATGAGCCTTTTTTGAAGTTTCTACGACAACACCTTCTATAAAAACCTTATATGCCCCTAGGGCATAACTTAAGACCCTTGCCCCGAGGGTTCTGGGGGAGTGTCCTCCTCAAAACAATAATATCTTTCTGGAAATCAACTACGCTGAAGAAAATGACTATCTCAAAATTTTGATTGGATGTGTTAGGGGAATGATGGGCATGGAGGGGGGGGGGGCTAGGTGGCCTCCAATCACTTTCGATAATTAAAAATGACACTAGCTCATAGAATTTCCAATCGAATGAGCCTTTTTTGAAGTTTCTACGACAACGCCTTCTATAAAAACCTTATATGCCCCCAGGGCATAACTTAAAACCCTTGCCCCTTGGGTTGTTGGGCAGTGTCCTCCTCAAAAAGATATTTTCTATCTGGAAATCAACTACACTGAACAAAATGGGTATCTCAAAATTTCGATTGGACGTATTTGGGGGATTGATGGGCGTGGGAGGGGGGGGGTAGCTGCCCTCCAATCACTTTCGACTATTAAAAGAGGCACTAGCCACTCCAATTTCCAATCGAATGAGCCCTTTTCGAAGGTTCTACAACAACTCCTTCGATACGAAGTGCCCGGGTATGGAGAAAAAAAAAACAACACATTGTGCCCACATCGTTCTCTACTTAGGCAGCGCTAGCGCGCTGCCTATGAAAAAGGACATGGCTCCAAGTTCGCTTTGGCAGTCTTTTTGCTCACTAGTAGAATTTTCATTATCAAACTAAACCGCTTTTTAATTTGTATGACTGAAATGGAGCTTGTATCCGTCATTAATTAAAAAAAAAAAAAAAAAAAAAAAAACGAAAAAAAAAAAAATTTGTTTAGACTGAAAGTGAGGAGCCACATTCAAACTTAAAATGAACAGAAATTATATCGCATATGAGGGGGACGTCCCCTTCCCTGGCCCTCGCTCTTTACGCTAAAGTTTGACTATTTGTCGCAGTTCTTTAAGAAAGACCGCTCAAACACAAGTGCTGTTGAATTGCAATGAGAAGTATTTCTAAAGACCTTTAAATTTCAAGCGTAAATAACGAGGGTTTAGGAAGGGTTAGCCCCCTCATATACGGAATAATTTATGTTCGACTTTAGTACTAATGTTGCTTCCTTCTTTCAGTTGAAAAAAACTTGTTTTTTATCTAATTTCTCACCGTTTTTAAATCAAGCTAGGAACTCCTCTCCCTCCCCCCCGTATAATATTTCCCTCGGAAAATTCCTCCTGGAAACTTACCTCCCCACGGAAAACTCTCCCGGTAGAAAATCTCCCCCGAAAAAAACATACCCAAAAACACATACTGCATTGAAACAATGGGCGAATTGCGTAACTTACAGCCCTTTCCCCAGGAACTAAGGGGTGTCATATCATCCCCAAAGACATAATTTTTTACCTTTCAAATATGCTGAATCAAATGGTTACCTCAAAATTTTGATCAGAAGTCTTTTGGAGGAAAAGCAGCATGGGAGGGGGTCTAGTCGCCCTTCAGCTTTTTTGGTCACTCAAAAATACAATAGAACTTTTTATTTCCGTTCAAATCAGCCCTCTCCTGATCTTCTAGGCCCATTGCTTCGATAGGATAACCCTTGGGAAAAACAAAAAACAAAACAAAATAACATGGATCCGATTGATCCATTGTTATCCTGGATCACAATAGGGTTCTCTGATATGCTGAATTTGATTGTGTGATTTTCATGAAGATCCCTTGACTCTCTCGGTGTGTTCCCCCCCCCCTTTAGAAAATCAGGCAAATTGTAGCTTTTTGATGGGTTCCATTAGACTTAACATTCGACTTTATATATTTGAAATCAGAATAAAAAGCTACTTCTTTTCATGTATCTATTGTTGTCAATATTCCATTATTAAGAGTTTTGGTTACTATTGGGCCGAGTTGCTCCTTACTTATTGTTCGTTACCACGAAATGTTAGTTACATAATCGTCAAAAAGCATTGAACAAGACAAGATCTTTTATTGACAAAACACATGACAAATAAACTTCTGAACTGGTCGACGGAGAGCAAGGCTCGATGTGTCGACGAGAGTGTCTACTGTGTCGAATCGATGTTATTACAACTGGAAAATTTTGAGTATAAATTCTATTTGCGCTCTTAAAAAAAAAAAATGAGCCTGAATCCAAATTTTGAGTGAAAAGGCTTCCAAATACCTAACAAATCTGAAACTATTTTTCAAAGTAAATTTATGTGACGATTCAGATAAAGATATTGTATAGACTTTAGTAGAGATGCATTATTGAGTCGTGACATGACCACGTGGTCATGTCAGCATTTTTAATGCTGACGGGAGTCCAAATAAGGGCATAGCCTCCCTAGGGAGAACACGTGATTACGTAATGGGGTCAATGACCTCTTTTTCCAAGGTCGATTTATTTGATGTTTCTATGTGTAATAACTCCAGGGCGAAGGTTGCACATGCGCATTGAATTCTAACGGGAACAATGTTATTGATCTAGGACTTTAGGGGGAAGTGAATTTCCGAGAACTTGATTGCGTAATCGAAGTGTGTCAACAACAACAACAACGACCTTGACATTCGCTGAGAGCGTGCACTTACAACAACAAAACCCGGAATTTGGAACACCTGTGCTGTCGACCTCAATTCACCTATCGTGAATCAATAATTCCCCTTAGAAACAACAAATTATTTTCCCCTTTCTTGACAGATCAATCAATCAATGACATCATCTGTCAGACTTTAAAAATTTTCGCCCTAGAAACATTTCTCCAGGAATAAATCCAAATCATTAATATCTTTGCCTCGGGAACAACTCTTTTGGTCGAACTCCAAAGGATATTAATAACCAAAGGCCATGGAAACAATTAGGCAAGAAACATCTTAGCGATGAATTGTTTTAGCGCGCGAAAAGGTTTCTTATTAATTTGAAATGCGTTAGCGCAGAGATGCCAATAACAAAGGAACACGCTGAATTTATGTTTAGGGATTATTTGAGCGAAACCGTTTTAGACAGGTTATGGAACTATTTCGGTGAAACAGATAGAGACATTTTAAAAGAAGATTTTTGAAGAGATTTTGGAAGAGGTTTTGAGTGTGGTCGTTATAATACACAAGTTTCATTTGAACAGTGTTGTGAGGTCCTCTAACCCAACCCCAAAGGGTTCCAATCCTCCTACCCCAACCCCGAAGGAAGCCCCCGGTCCTCAAAAGCCCCCCAAACTCCCAAAGGCCCTCCACCGGTCCCCAAATGTCCCCCAGACCCCCAACTGCCCCCCCGGAGCCTCAAAGGCCTCCCAAGCTCCCAAAGGGCCACCGGCACCCCCAAAGGCCCACCCAGACCCCCAAAGGCCATCCCAGGGCCCCCCAAAGGCCCATCGAGCTCCCAAAGGACCAACGGGGTCCCAAAGGCCCTCCACCGGTCCCCAAATGTCCCCCAGGCACCCAAAGGCCCTCCCTGTGCCCCCCCCCAAAGGCCCATCCCGCTCCCCAAGGACCCACGGGGTCCCAAAGGCCCCCCCCCGGGCCCCAAATGTCCCCCCGGACCCCCAAAGGCCCTCCCTGTGCCCCAACGGCCCACCGGTCCCCAACTGTGCCTCCGGACCCCCAAAGGCCCTCCCTGTGCCCCAAAGGCCCTCCATGTGCCCCCATTCAATTATCAGAAAGTATTGTGACACAATGGATAGAACATATGAAATTATTGATGAACTTGAAGCCTTGGCAGCCGCAATTAGCAATTTAAGTTCTGTTTTAATTATTTTTATTTTCAAAATAAAATTTTTTTCTGTGGTAACCCTCTACCATCTTCGGGTAAACCCCCCCCCCCTCTACAAACGTCCCTATATGATGTTTATACTCGATAAAAAGTGTAAAATACGCTCTTTTTTCGTTACGTAAACCCCATCCTTCCTTCCCCCTCTGTTTACGACCTTAATTCTAGCAAAAAGAAATAATTTTCTTTCGTTAAATTTATGCAATTTTAAGTGTCTATATCCTAGCTAAAAGTGATCATTAATTTCCGTCACTGTTGTTATTAACCGATCCTGGTTTTGACACAAGGCTCTCCGGCACGAGGCCTATAATTAGCTGTCATCCTTTCCCCTCTGTGTTTACGAACGCAGCAGCCAAAGTCAAAAGGAACTGTTTCTCCGTCAAAATTAAAACACTTTGAGGCAATTGTAATAATTATGAGCAGACGCAATTTGCTATTTTGGAGAACCGGTGAAATCTCATTATTTTCAAATTAAGATCTAACAATGTATTTAGGACATTGGCGAAAGGGGGAGGGGGTCATTCCTCAATTCTATCGCCATAATTGTAATGTGAAAAAAAAGTGTTTCTTCGCGTGAAAAGTAAGGGGGGTAAGTTGAAGAAAAAGATACATTGCTTTATTATGAGTAAATTGAATAGCATTTTTACCATATCGTTCGGTGGAGGGAGGGGGTATGTTCCCATGTCGTTTCTCAGGGATATTGTCCGTGGGGGTTATTTTCCGTGGGCTGTTTTTTCTGGGTGTGTGATAAATACCAGCTATCGTAAAAGAATATGGAAAGATAAAAAATACCGTTAATACTTTAAATGCATCAAACAAGGCGTGCACAATGCAGATTAAAACCAGAAAAGAACAGAAACGCCTAAAAATAAGAAATTAGGCCGATTTATATAGGCGGGCTTTTGAAGGGCTCAGTGAGCCGTAATTCTCAGATTCAAAAAAGGATGCAATTAGTATATTTCATGAAACCTGATTTGGGAGGTGTAGTTTGCTTTTTGGACTTTTCAGAGCTAGGATTCTTAGTCACTCATAGGTGTTTGTTGTCTGAAACTTCGGGTTTGGGATGAGTAGTTGGCTATTTCAGACTTTTCTGAGCTAAGGTTTCTTAGTATTTCGTAGGTGAATGCTGTCTGAAACTTATGATTTGGGATATGTAAATTACTATTTCGGGCTTTTCTGAGTTGGATTTCTTAGTCTTTCATAGGTGTGTAGTGTCTGAAACCTATTATTTGGGATGTGTTGATTGCTATTTTAGACTTTTATGAGCTAGTTTTCTTATCCTTTCTTAGCTATGATTTGTCAGAACAGTATGATTTGGGTTGTGTAGTTTGCTATTTCAAGCTTTTCTGAGCTAAGGTTGTCTAGTATTTCGTAGGTGAATGTTGTCTGAAACCAATAGTTTGGGATGTGTAATTTGCTATTTCCTACTTTTCATAACCGGATTTATTAGTCTTTCATAGGCGTGTGATGTCTGAAACCTATGATTTGGTATGTGTGGGTTGCTATTTCAGACTTTTCTGAGTTGGATTTCTTAGTCTTTCATAGGTGTGTAGTGTCTGAAACCTATGATTTGGGGTGGGTGGATTGCTACTTTTGACCTTTCTGAGCTGGATTTCTTAGCCTTTCATAGGTGTTTGTTGTCTGAAACATATAGTTTGGGATGACTAGTTTGCTATTTTTGACTTTTCTGACCTAGGTTTCTTAGCCGTTCATAGGTGAGTGTTGTCTGAAACCTATGATTTGGGATATGTAATTTGCTATTTCTGACTTTTCATAACCAGATTTCTTAGTCTTTCGTAGGTGTGTGATGTCTGAAACCTATGATTTGGGGGTGTGTGGGTTGATATTTTTTGACTTTTCTGAGCAGGATTTCATAGCCATTCGTAGGTGTGTGTTGACTGAAACCTATGATTTGGGATGGTTAATTTGCTATTTTTGACTTTTCTGAGCTAGATTTCTTAGCCACTCATAGGAGTGTGTTGTCTGAAACTCATGATTTGGGAAGCACACGAAAACTTACATGCACACAAAAACTTAAATGCACACAAAAACTTACACACACACACACACACACACACACAACTTAAACACACACACACACGAAAACACACACACACACTCCAAAACTTACACGCACAAAAAAAATTACACAAACACACACACAAACACACACACACACACAAAAACATACACATGAACACAAACAAACACACAAACACACCCACAAAAACTGACACACACAAACAATCACAAAAC